>NC_139144.1:105076562-105466733 GCF_964270905.1 Leucopleurus acutus | reverse complement strand
TGAAGAAAAGACTGGCCTACAAATCACAACAAACCTGTGAAATGTGGTTAATAAAAGAAAATGTTTATCTGCCTTTAAGACCTTATGGAAATGACACTGCAGACTTATCTTTTCAAAATGTAAATATAATGGTTGACTGGTGAGCTTCTAGTTTCCTTTTTCAGAAGTGTGAGAATACCTAGTCTAACAACATGTGACGTTCAGCCAGAGTCTTCTCCATGGGCTTCCGTGTACTGAGCAGACTTCACCGCAGGCCTCTGGTTTCCCTCTACTCAGTATTAATATAAGATTTATTTGCACTTATTTCTTAGAAAACCCAGTAGCTAAGTTAACTTCACATTATGCATCATATTTCAAATATTTCTTCCTTCTGTGTAGCAGTCTTCACCAAAGGCTTCCTTAATCTACTGAGTTCCTTTGTGTGCAGGAATATGAGCTCATTCACCAAGCACAAATCTTCACATTACCTTCCAGAAGTTCTCCAGCAGGTAAAGGGAAACATTTTCATGTTCATTTTGACAAGTAGGAAAGGTGAACTGAGTCATGCAAAGCCAGCGTGTGGATCCCAGGGTCACTGTGTGTCCCCCACGTCCTGCTGCCCAGAGCCCGTTCAGGCTCCCTGCTCCACCCACCCTCGTGAGCCCTGCTGCCCACGCCCTCAGTCTGCCCAGCTCCGCTCAGACGTCGCACAGTTAAACCAAGCCTGCAAAACCCGAGCAGGGACCACTTCTGCCTCATATCACCTAACTCCCACATTGCAATGTGCCTTTAATATATTCCTTTCTCAGCTTAGAAAACATTGCTGTTTTTTTAAGAGATGGCAAACAAGGGGGAAAGGTACCTCCTAAAGGAATTCATAATACTTTTATATTAACAAAGAAAATATTTTTATTTTCATCTGTAGCTAGAAGCAAAAGCAAGCAAGAACCTGTCACATACGCTTCACAAAGTGTTATTTAAAACTGAACATCTTTACTGAGCTGGGGCAACACTTATCCAAAAGCAAGCTACGGGGCTTCTACTTAACGTTGTCTGCTTTTTCAACGGAGCTGGGGTAAGAGCTATGAAATTCAACGGGTGCGTGACCTTGGGTGGGCTACTGAATTCTCTGATTCAGTCTCCACATCTATAAACTGGAGAACAATGGCTCCTACGTTATCGGGTTAGCTCTGAAAATTAAATGAGAACACGTATGAACACACACAGATGAATACAGCTGACCCTTGAAGAATGCAGGGGGTGGGGTCACCAACCTTCCCCTCAGGCAGTTGACAATCCGAATATAACTATGAGTCAGTTCTCCGTGTCCATGAGCTCAACCAAGCTCGGATCACGTAGTGCTGCTAGACATATGTAGTGGAAAAATCCATGTGAGTGGACCTGCGCAGTTCAAATGAGAGTTGTTCAAGGGTCCACTTAAAAATGCATGCATACGTGTACATATATAAACAGACATGTGCGTGTACGTATACATACATGCATATATAAACACACACAAGCAGAGTGCCTGGCACGTAAGTGCAAAATAAATGTCTGCCATTACTATTAAACTTACTTTTAAATACAATTTTGAATGGACTTCCCTTTGAGTTGTTACCTAACAAATGCCACCATGAACATACTGGTGCGTATTTTTGCACATCAGCTCCCCACATGGTAATATTTACTTGGGATAAATTTCTAGAAGTGAAATTTCTGGGTCAAGGCACCTGAGCCTGCTTAAGGCAGTTTCCTCTCTGGAACACATGCATCTACTTTGCAGCCTCACCAAGGGTTAAGAGAGGGTGCCCATTTTATTGTGTCACTACTAGATTTGGAAATGATCTGTTTTTAAAACATTTACTGATTTTATAAGGAAAATATTTCCTTTCAGTCTTCATTTGAATTTCCTTGATTACTGGGGAGCTGACACTCTCACTAACCAGCAGTTCATGTTTTTTCTTTTGTCCGTTCATCTGTTCGTATCCAAGGCTCTTTATACATTTGGCCTTTGTAATTCTGTTTATTGATTCTTCTTCTTCTGAGCACTCCTGCAGCTCAAAGGCATGATCCTTTTTCCTATTTGTTGTTAACATTTCCCAGAGCCTCTTTTTTTCTTTTCTGATTTCCTGTGTGGAACTTTGCAAAGTCTATGTTTTTGCCTTTGTTCAACATGGATGGTCTTTGCTTTACGATTCCTTCCCTTGATTTGAGCACAGGAAGTCCCCACATGGCTTGCATGGCTTCTGCCCATTACTGTCAGTTATGTGATACGTGCTGTTACTATCACCCGTTATTATCTCTTTGAATTCCTGCCTTCAGCTGCCACTGCAGGGGAGGAATGGAGCTATGATTGGGAGTGACTTTAGTTCCAGTTTCTGTCTGCATACAATGAGAGGGATCACCCATGAGCTCCAAGTCCAATGAACTACGTTATGGATGAACATTGTTACGACAACAAAGAAAAGGGAAGGTGGTCATTTTTATGATGCTCTTAATGCACGGATAGTACAAGGTGTTTTCAGGTGTGTATATGACTCAACCCTATAAACCCTGATACTTATTAGCACCACTGTTTTAGACATAATACAACTCCAGAATCCTGCAACCGTGGGCAATGCCTCAACCCCCTGAGCCGAAGAACCAGAGTTGTTATTTGAACAAGACTTGCGTGTCTTTAAAATTTCTACTCTTTCCACTTACATCACATCTAAATCTCTCCTACTATTCCTGACGGCTCTTTCCTCTCATCCAGCCTGTTCCCTTTCCGATAATGGTATTGGTAAACTATCTTTGAGTCTGACTCTTCAATCCCAGATTTTAGAAGGCAAGTGTGGGTTCAGCAGAAAGGACCTCGTGGAGAGGGTAAGGATCCTGCCTCTGGAGTGTCTCAAGAGCAAAAAGACGCATTAGTCAATAGTGTTGGGTTGCACTGAATGAAGTTAAACAATGAAATCCTGGATATTAGTTTCCAAAATTGTAATTATTTTAAAATGTCTCCTTTTCTTCTTTAAGGCATCCTCTATTTTTTCCTCTCCTTAGAATCATGCCCAGTATAATTTGGAGTATTGTTTTCAAAGAGGGTGACGGGTACCACCTTTGAATTAACTTTGCAATACATTTTACATAATAGTCAATGCTTAATAAATACTTTTTAACTAGGACAATAGCGGTAAGGTTAGGAAAGGACTGAATTAGCAGCAAGAGAAATTCATGGTTCTTTCCTACCATAAAATGTCATACAATTAATAACTAAATATTTACCAAATACATAGAAAGTTTTTATTTCAAAACAATTATCTGCAACTGTATCTCTCTCTCTGAAGATGTATTTTGCGTAGGTACGTGTGATTCCTTGCTTGCCCATGTGGCTGATAGTTGGTTTTTTATTCTAAACCAGACCCATGTCATATACAATGGAAAACTTAAATTGGATTAAAGGGCTCATTGGATGGCTCCAAAGAAAGGAGTAATGTAGTTGGACAGGAGTATGACGAGCAGCCTCTAAGATGTCCCCCGTTCCCTCACCTACTGGAATTCGCACCTGTGATGGTCTCCCCATATTGTACCTGGCTTGTGTGAGCAACAGAATACCAACAAAAGATGGTATACTAATTGCAAGATTAAATTTTAAAAGACACCGTGGCTTCTGTTTTATGTAGACACTGTTGGATCACTCGCTCTGGGGGAAGCCAACCTTGTGAGTGAGCCTGGACTCATGAGCCTCAGAACCTGGGAGACATGACACGTCTCTCCTTTCAAGTTGCTTGCTAAGCTTTGGGATAATTTGTTAGGTGGCAATGGATAACAAATATTGATACGAGGGGGAAAATGTTTTCAGAATCTGACCAGAGACTTCCAGTTCAGGACGGTATTTTAGATCTCAGATTGTCAGGGACAATTAGGGGTTAAGTGTCTTGTGAAGACCTCCAGACTCAACTGGCTATTTTTTAAATTTTATTTATTTAATTATTTATTTATTTATTTATTTCATTTTCTTTCCCTTCCTTTGCTCGAGAGGAGCCATGGAGTGTGTGGGAAATAGCAGCTTGATGTGTGCATCTGTAGCACGTGCATATTTCCCTTAGAGGTCGTGACCCTTTCTTCCTAACCCCTTCTTCTCTCACCGCACACTGTGTCCTAGGAACTCAGAAAGAGAGACACATCTCCTAAATGCTTAGAGGGCTTTTAAGACAATATTCCTAGCGACACGGTATGTGAGAAAGTTCACAGAATTCTTACTACTTACTTCCTCACAAAACTTAGCAATTAATATTATGATAATATGTAAATATTATCCCATTTACAGCCATTTAGAATCAATATGCATTGGCGCACTGCGTTACTAAATGCAGAGGCTGTTATAAATACTTGCTCAAGGAAGTCATCAACGGGCTACTTTAATCAACCAAATTTACAAAGTTCAGTTGTGACAAAGTCTCACTATACATGGACATGAATCGCCCAATACTAATTTCTAGTCTCATAATATTAGGGTTTTGTTTTTGTTTTTTTGGTTTGGTTTTTTTTGTTTTTTGAGTGGTTGTTGTTAGGAATTAGTTGTGCATTTCTTCAGCATTCCAGTGTAATCAGCCTCCTTGTCTGTGCATACTAACCAGGAATAGTGATTACCAGGCTGCTTATATAGTATCCTTGGGATGTTGGCAGGTGATTATCATTAAACATACATTAAGACTCAGAGTATTTAAAAAAAGAATGTACGTATGTGTACAGCTGATTCACTTTGCTGTACAGGAGAAATTAACACGACACTGTAAATCAACTATACTTCAATAAAAAATACTGATAAATTAAGACTCTCAGACTGTGCTAGGAGCTTATGTTTGGGGCACCTGAGAGCTTTATCCTTTGTCACCTTCCCTAACCCAGGGGGCTTTGTGCGCTCACCTGAGCACATATGTCTCAAGTTGATGGGAAACGCAGGGCTGGCGGGCAGTCACTTCCCTCTCTGAGCTTGCTTCCTGATCTTTAAATTGAACAAGTGTGCCAGACGACGTTTAAAATCCTTTCCAGCTCCAATAGCCTACGAGTCGATGAAACCTGCTTTCTGCAGATACTTGTAATTAAGGCATCCCCATCCTTCTATAGAATTTGGTGAAGGGGAGAAATTCTCCTAGTGATGTGATCTTGGAAGACTTACAGACAAACCTGCACGAAGTGAGTTCCTTTAGAGAAACCTCTCTTTTCTACTTTGATTTTGTAAAACAGAGTCCACAGGAGACCAAATGAATATTTATTTGGCCACTCAGATAAATCAATAAACACAAAGTAAAAACCCTCTTTCTTCTACCACTTATCTAGCGCTGGCCTAGCTTCCCTTGCAGCGGGCCTGCTGGGGCCCCCAAGCCGTGCTGCAGCTCCAGCGGGGACATGCTGACCCCCAGCTCTCCCCCCACCCCACATCCTCAAGCACGTGGCACTGGACACCTGGCTGCTCATCAACTCAGGAGGGCATCTCTTTCCAGCAGAGTTCTATCAATATGTAGGAGCCAAGAGTTAAGGGAGCTCTTTGCCATGAAGACAGACATGCTCAGGAGGGCACAGAAGGAAATGAATCAAGCTCGATGAAATGGAGGCCTCAAAACTGAACCTCAAACCTGGAGCATCACACCTCATTGCAAGTACATCTCGATCAAACAGAAGCCCAACGCTCCTACCTGTGAAATCTGAGCAGCTTTTCCCCTCTGACTCTCCTTGGCCACCTTGTGGCTGAAACTCTCACCTGCCCTGGGAGTGGGATGGCCGGACCACCTCCCCTTCCTTTGCTGGCTCTGACCGTCTGTTTTCTGTCCTCTTCTCTTTCAAAGTTCTTTTCCTACATGATCTCATTCAGGCCCATAATTTCAGCAATTACAAGAATCTTTGGTTCAGCACACTCCAAATTCATTCCACACACACTCCCAAAGCTGGAATTTACTCTTCACCATCCATTCCATGTGGCTGCCTTGCCTACACTTAGAACACTGCTCAGAGTCATGCCCTCTTTCAAGACACCTCCATTCCACCTCCGGGAAGGGACGTCCACCTGTGCCTCTGATACTTCTCTTCATCAAACCTCCCTCGCTCTGCCTTGGCCAGGGAGAACCAGATGGCGTTTTCCCGAATGAGGGCACTGGGCTTTGATTTTTCCAGGGCAAGTACAGCACGATCGGAAGTACTCCCCACACAATCATGCCACTTGCTGGCCTCCTTTACTCCCCATCACTTCCAGATAAGTTTCAGCAACATTCTCAGCCCCCTGCAAGCCCCCCGGATGTCTTTTTCTAGCAAAACTCTACACTACTCCTGTATACACCCTACACTCTCCCTAAGCTGCACCCCTCAGCCTTATCCAAACATGCCCATGCTTCTTTGTGTGTTTGGCCTTGGCATTCTCTCTTTCTTGAAGGCCCTTTCATTTGTATTATATTATATTATATATTGTATTATTATACTATATTATATAATATATTACACTGGCCAGAAAGTTTGTTTGGGTTTTTCCATGAGATGGAAAAACCAGAACGAACTTTTAGGCCAGCCCAGGATTGTATTATACTGACAGTATATTTCTATTGGAACACATACACATAGTGACTTACTAACTTATGTCTAGCATCCCAGGCCCAGTTAGAACCCAACCTCATCCACAAGACACCCCAACCCCCCACCTGGACAGAAGCTCCGCCCTTCTTTATGCCACTTGAAGGGCTCACCCCAGAGCCTGGCAGAACGGAAGGCCATCGGCATCTGATGGCTTCCACCCCTCCATCCCAAGCCTCCCAGAGCATCGACCCGCCCCTCAGCACCTATCACCCGCTACTGGGCTGTTTGTGTGCAAAGACAGACTCACTGTTTCATTTTCTGCAACTAGACGAGCACACTCGTTTGCCCAGAGTAAGCCCTCAAGAGAAACGCTCAGAACGATCCCTTAGTATTTTGTCCGCAGCCAAAGTATAAACAAACTGACACCAGGTGCTGAGTTTGGGCAGTTCCAAGTTCTGATATCCGAACAGTTTCATTTCATCTTTCCAACAATTCTGGGAAGTTAATAGGGAAGACCTGATTATCCTCATTTCACAGAAATGATAATGGAGCCTTGAAAAATTACGGGACTTAATCAGCAGAACTGTAACCAAATTAGGAAAGTGTTAGAGAAATAACTGAGATGTCTGATTCAGGGACCATTTTACCGCATGGTTGCATTTGAACATGAGTGCTATGCCGAAACAAAATCAATGACACAAAGAATGCCACAATGGGCATTAGTGCCTGGGAAGTAACTTTCCTCAGGACAGAGGATTCCTCCTCACCCTCCTACGAAAAAGAAAGGTGACAACTGCAGAAACAGTATGGCTTCTCTTCAATTTCCGGAATCCAAAGATTCATTATCACTGGTGCCTTGTTCTCACCCACCTAGCACATGTCTGAAACGACTGCCGTTTATTTGAGTTGGTTGCAACTTAAATATTCTGTTCACTGTTAATTACTGAAGCAGCTACTATTCACTAACAAAGCCCCACTGCACAGCTCACATCAATGCAGGGTTGTTGAGAGACAAGATCTCTCCAGGATTAGGTTGAAAAATTTTACTCTGGAGAAACAATATCTTTCCTTCTAAAGAGAGCACTTTTAAAATTTGTTTTCCTACGCAATCAAGTGTGCCATGTAAAAATGACCTTCAGTGTACCCAAGTCTTTCTGTGTTTAGGAAGTGAACTTAGGAGACAGAAGTGGTAAATGAACAAGGTCTGCAAGACGTAATTTACCGCCAAGAAAATTATGCCTCTCTGACACCAGAATTTGATACCCTGGTAGATGAGTGACATTCAGATGCACTGATGCACCTAATTTTCTGCCTATTGTGGGCGTTTCACTTTGCAAAATGAAAGCAGCATAACCAGAATCAGGAGAGAATGAGAGAAATGCAGGCTGCCCATTCACTTGAGATGGAGAAAAAATTATGATCATAAAGTGAAAAGGACCAAGAAATATGAAGAGAGATTAGTATTTTCTTCATAAGATCATTCTGGTGCCTAAATACAAGGGTGATCAGATGGGTCACGAAGGCACTTTGAAGTACAAATCAAAGAAGGAGACACCATGCTAGCATCAACGTACAAATGCATCTCTAAGAGCAGGCTGGCAGTGTGACGGTCTAGCATGCCAATTCTGGAGTCGAATTCACCTGGGACTGGATCCAGGCTCTGTTACTAATTAGCTGAAAGATCTTAGGCAAGCTATTTAAATGATGTGCACCTCAGTTTCCTAGGTTTTTAAACTGGGGTTAAAAACTTCATGGAGGTATTGGGAAGATTGAGAAGTTACACATATAAAGTGTCTGGTGCCCTCCTGGCGGATCACAGGTGTGCAACGTAGCATCTCAATACATGGCCGTTATCACCCTCAATTCTCACCCTCACACATTACACACGCCCACGGAGAGCGCACTGGTGGTACTAACAGTGTTGCCATGCCCAGAATTACCATACGTTTTATAGCATTGCAATTGTTGTATATAAATCTAGAAATGTACATTCAGGGAAAGATTAAGTTGACATGAATACTGCCCACCCCCCAATCTGTTCTATTTCAAAGACTGGCCAAAGGCACTGAGACCCAGAAAGATCTGGGGACCTAGCAGGAGAAAGACGGGTGTTTCTTAGAAAAGATGCCTTTGCTGCTCTCCTCCCCGCACAGACGGCACAAAGCGAACGAACATATTGTACACCTGCTGGCCAGACTTTTTCATCTGCATCTCAGGAGTGTTGAAAAGTAAACAAATATATTAGAACTCATCCCAAACACGGCAACATCAACATTTCCATCAGAATGTGTGCAGCCTCCCCATCAGAAAAGCATTAATCTTGATATTAGCAGCCGGCAGCCATGGCATATGATTTATTATGGGTCATTCACTGATAATTTCTCCCACGGAAATAACATGGCACACAACTTGGGTAATATTTTATTCAATAATGCAGGTGCAGCTTCATGACAAAGACATTACTTTTCAGGGGAAGAAAACATCATTTTCCATCAGTTTGCAGATTCTCCTTTCTAATGAGGAATAAAACCGAAACGTGGTTCTTTTATTCCTTTCTCAGTAGATTGTCCTCTCCATCACCATTTCCATAAGATGAAGGCTACACCTGCCAGCATGCACATTTCTCATCATTCTGGGGACCACTATACCACTGTTCAGCTGATGCCCACTGCTAGACAGTCAAGGAAAAAGTCATCAGAAGTGGCTTCATTTTGTTCTAAAATAATTAGATGATTCTAAAAGTAGGTCCCATCTCACCCCTATTTCCTGCACATTTAGTCATTTATTATAATGTCCTGCCTCTCCTGACAAGTGGAAACTGTGTCAGGAACATCTAGGAAATCAAGGTTATTTATGCTCCAGGCTCTTTGGTATACATTATGTCAGTTATTCGTCACTACAATCCGTCAAGGGCTGCATTTTTTTTTTTTTTTTTTTTTTTTTTTGCTGTATGCGGGTCTCTCACTGTTGTGGCCTCTCCCATTGCGGAGCACAGGCTCCGGACGCGCAGGCTCAGTGGCCATGGCTCACGGGCCCAGCCACTCCGCGGCATGTGGGATCTTCCCGGACCGGGGCACGAACCCGTGTCCCCTGCATCGGCAGGCAGACTCTCAACCACTGCGCCACCAGGGAAGCCCAAGGTCTGCATTTTTATCCCTGCATTTTTATCCCTGCTCCAATAAGCATCAGACAGCATCCCTTTGTGCCCAGGAAGGTGAGAGATGATCGGTTTTTCTCCCAGAAGTTACAGGGAAAAGAGGAACATTTTCTTTCCTTCCTTCCCTCTGTCTCTTCCTTCCTTGCCCCAAAGCAGAAGAAGCTCCCTGGAGTATCTGGGGACAAGGGTCTCTTTTATGGTCCTAGTACTGCAGTCACCAGTACAGGCTGGGGGTTAGATGATAGAGTTTGAATCCCAATTCTGACCTTGCTGGCTTGTCACCTTGAGCATGTTACTGAACATCTCTGAGCCTCAGTTCTTCACCTGGGGATACTTATAACTCCTGCACAGAAGGTGTTCTGAGTATTAAGAATATAATGCATATGGATTGTTTAGCAGGGCGCCATGCATATAGTAAGAACACACAATCATAGCCATTACTACTTTCATTTGTGCTATTATTTCAGTGCCTGGACAATCAAATCAGGTCAATTTTTAAAAATTCAGCAGAGTGTATTCTCACCTAAAGGTTATGAGAACTTTTTAAAGAGCAATGAATATAAAACCTAGAGTTATTGGGTCCAAAAGGAGAAACAAAAATGCCAAGAGTTTCCTGTGTGCCGTCCAATTCCAGAGCTTTCCCACAACCTGCTCCCCAGCCCCAGCCCCAAGTCCCATGGACAAAAATGGAAAAGACTAGATGATAATTATAAGCAACTCTTTATTGACAAAACACTCTCCCTGAGTAACCTATAAGTGTTTTTATTGTCATAAATAGTACTTGGTCCACAAACCAGAGTCAGTTTGCACTAGAATCTTCCAAGGCAAGGGCTATCATACAAACTCTAATTGTTTCCACGATAAGCTTTAAGCCCCAGTGTGGACCATTCAGATTGTAATTTGTTTCCTGGTGGAGGTTCTCCCATTGGGACAGTTAAAACTCTATCTTAAGACTGAAAATGTCCCACCTAAATCCCTCAGCCATTTAGACTTTTGGCCCCTCAAGAGTCTAGACTAGTTCTCCACATTGTACATTTCTAAATAAGTCCAGTTCACACAGTCTTCTATAGGAGACTGTAGAATAATGCAGACATTTGAGAGAAGAAAACCGTTTACATTTTAAATGTAAATTAAAATCATCAAAATGACTCTAATTTAGGGTTTATGCTTTAGATTTATTTTCTTCTGATGAAGAGTGGAAGGCAACACTTTCACCTCCTGAGTTCTCCTTTAAATAGCTCTTGACCCACAGCTGGCCTGCCCTGAGGACTCAGACTCTGGCCCTGAATTCTCACAAAGCAATGCCTTCGCCATGGAACTTGCGGCCTTGGAACTTTGCAAACTGTCTGCGGTTCCTTTGTCCCTCCATCCTCTAATTCTACACAATTATAACCCTGTGCCTCCTGGGGTCTTCTCTAACCCGAATACAGCAACACATCAATTAACCAGAAAGCTCTGGGAATGAGGCTTGTGGTTAATTTAATTTTCTAATTAACTGAGGACTAACAAGAAACACTGTTTAATTTTCCATTGGAAGTTTCCCTATATTGGTCCAGCTTTTACCTTAGTGAAGTCAAACAAACAAAATCCATCTAAGACCTCACTGCCTCCCTGGAGGCCAAGATCACCCCTCACTGAATGCGAGTCTAGCCAGAGAGAATGTGAGGAAGGGCAGCAAATCCACTCTCCATCTGCACAAAATAGCTCACATGGGTTGCTTTACGGTCACTTGCTTCTTAGAAGTGGAGTTAACAAAGGAAAGAAAAGTTAATCAATGGAGGGTTTTGCTCAGTTAAATTACAGGTATCTACTTCTTAGCTGAATACCTATTGAAAGAGTTCCTTTTTTGATATGGCATCTCAAGTGCTTTAACAAACAACCAGGCTTCCTTCTCCTGTGAATATAATGTTACTGTAACAGGGAAGAACTAATCTGACTCCGTATTAGATGTGTTCCTTTTCCTATGCTTAGTCATGCTGGCTCTGCACCTTTTGTAAAACAATGTTGCCTATAGCCTGAAATATACATGATAGCCTATTCTCAGGGCTCTGACCTTTAAGAGTCCATTCATACAGAGATTAAAAGCTGCAGAACAGAGAATAACATTTGTTTTATTGGAGGTTAACAGAAACATGTGACCTGACCTATGTGGACAAGAACAAAGGATTCTGACACCAAGAAGTTTGCAACAACCAACCACGGTCCTCCCTCACCTTGCCTTTAAAAGTGCTTTGCTGAAACCCTTCAGGGAGTTTGGGGTTTTTTGGGCATGAGTCACCCATCTCCGTGCATGGCCTGAAACTCCAACGTTTCGGTTTGTCTGGCCTCACCGTGCATGGGGCACAGGAACTCGTGTTCAGTAACAATACCGAGAGGACCACTGTCATGAAGGGGGACACTGCTGGCTCCTCTGGCCACTATGACCCTGGTCACGCCAAGGTGGCCTCTATGTGTGCTTCACTCAGAGAACCCCTAAATCAAGTCACCAACGTGCCCTCTGCAGCACCCACCCTTCACCCTCACCAATTTTAAGAACTGACGTCTTTGCTTATAAATATTCCCAGGCTGAGGCATGCAAGTGGGGGGGCAGTGAGTACCTGGGGGAGGGGGCAGGTCAGGGGGGTGATGAGTTTTTCCAGGTGGGATACAAGGAAAGTCTGAGCGAAGGGGAAGAATTAGAGGTTTCTTGCCTGACTGACACAGATTAATGGAGGTCGTGCTCCCTGAAAGATGAATTCAGGAGAAATAGGCAGTAAGAGGAGGAAGGTTTGAGATGCACTTAATTTGAGTCTGGGAAGTGTCTGCTGATAATGAGTAATACCCAGTAGGGGGCTGGAAGAGTCTGGAACAGGGGCCATCATTCATCAGGCATGAGTCTGGAGGTGATGCTGAGGCCGTGCAGGCTGGAGGGACCAGACAGAGAGGGCACAGGGGTATAGAGATGGCTGGTACACAGCAGCTGACCAGCCAGCAGAAAACTGAGGGCTCCACCGCCCGCCCAATGCTCTGTATGAAATACAGGAATTCTAAGCCCCAGCTCCTGCTCTTGAGAATTTTATGGTAGAGCAGAACCAATACACGTGATATTGCGTACAAAACAACAGCACACATACGAAATCGGGTGCAAATACAGGAGCGCGATGGCGGTAGCAACGTTCACAGAGCATCCCACAGTCAGCACACACCAACGGCTTTACAGCATCTTCTCACTTGATCTGTCCATTGAGGTGGGTGGGCCTCTTGCCCCCATTTTACAGATGACGACACTGAAGTCTGAGGCATAAAGCAACCTGTTGAAGGTCATGTACTTAGAAAGCGCAGAACCGATCTCTGGTTGCACGAAAATCAATGACAGACTGTGTGTTTGCCTCCAGGCCCTGCAGGTGAGGAGGTGAGAGGCAGGCAGGCCGGCCAGGGCAGGAGGAGTCACGGGGGACCGTGTGTACAGCGGTTAGCAGGTCAAAAATAGGAGGCTCTAAAGGGAAAGCAGAGCGGGTGGTCGGCAGCCCAGAGAGGATGGGGGCCAAGGACAGAGGAAGCCGTTCCCTGATTCCCGCTTCTCCCAGCCCCACACCTGCAGGGTATTTGCTCCTGGGACTTCTGAGGCTCCATCCCACCTTGGACATGATTCCCTCTTATGTTGCCTGGAGTTTTACAATTTATTGAGCACAGGCAGATCTTGTGGCTTCTCTGATCCAATGCCTCCCATCTTCACTCAAAATAAAACACAAAGCCTTACACTGGTGAGCACACTCTGGACCCAGGTGATCTCAGGGCCACCCTCCCCTAATTTAGGTAAGAGACCCACACTGATCTCCCATGGATGTCACGCTTTAACCCCCTACTCTATTTTTCTTTATATCTCTACTTGATATTACATATTCACTCATTTATTATCTTCCCAACTTGGATCTAAATAACTATAGAGTAACTGGTAGATAGTAGATGCTCAATAAATTGTTTGCTGAATTAATAAATAGATGAATAAAGGAATGAAAGCCTCCAACATCATCTGATTAAAGATAAAAGTTCTCACTGAAGGTATGCGTTTGACCATACCTTCGGGGATATAGTAAAAAAAAAAATAGACTATTTTAGAGTCATACATTGTAAACATATATATTTTCAATAAAAGCCATTCTTACGAGGCTACTTATAATGTCACTGTCACTGTCTAGAAATTCGGTCAAATTGTATTAATCTGGCTTTCGTGATAATCACCCATCCAGCTTCAAAGCTTAGATATTTAATCCTTTCAGAGAAAATTCATTTGCTACATATGAAAATTACCATGAGAATTTTAATTAAATGGATTTTGTCTAGAATGAACTTGCCGATTATATTTTGGGAATGTCAGAATACAAGAAAATCAATATATTATGTCCTATATCTTCAAAATATTATCTAGCTCAAAATTTTGAAAATAAAAATCCCCCAATTCTCTTAGTTTTCTAAATATTTAGGTGCTGAAATAAATCACCAAATAGTATAAAATACATTATTGTTTGACACTAACTTCAGGACACAAAAGGCTTATTGCCAAGTGCAAAGAGACAATGAAATGAAAGCTACTTTATGAAATTATTAGAACACTGATCTCTGCAGTGAAAGAGAATTTAAGTAAAACATTTTAGAAATCATAAGCCCATGCTGGGTAGATGAAGTCATCTCAACTTTATTAATTTCTAACCGATTGTTTTCACCCTAAAATGAAACCTCTAAATTTCAAGGTATGATCACCGCGGAAGCAGTAACACATCTATTTAGCCCCCTTATCTTATCCCTGTATGAGGTCCCTGGGTGAGTAGCCAGCATTGCCCGTGACTTTTAAAGTCCTCCCTCTGTTTTCCCCCAGTTGCTCTGGAATTGCTGAAATCAGCAGGAATGCCTTCCTAAACAATTTATCGACGTTCCTACATAAATGAGATACTTCAGGTGAGGGTGCTGTGAACTCATAGAGGCTGCGTGCTCGCTATGGGGACGATAATCCGTCAACATGAAGGACAGTTTTCAAAGCAGCTCACAGGCTGGCGGGCCCACCGCCTGGACAGAAGGCAAGTGCTCGGGACTGACATGGGCTCTCGGGACGTCGCTGGGTCGCTGGCAGTAGGGAGCATGTTTGAGCAGCAAACACATCACCAAGAAATAGGACAAAAGCCTCTGACAAACGGAAAACTATATTAAATTACCCAGGTCCTATGATCTTAACTCTACTTAAACGGCACCAGATGTATGTTTTCTTCACCTGGAATCAACTTTCCATTATCATTACTGGTCACAAACCTACATTTCCCTCAAGAGCCTACTCAAAACTCCATCCCCACTCACCTGTCGGGGGGACGACTCCCTCCAGGCTCGTGTTAGATGTGGACCAGGTTGCAGAGAAGGCTGCTGGCTGCTGTGAGGGAAGGTGTTTTCTGTCTCTGAGCCCACTCTCTCCCTTGTCAAATAGGGAAGATGGACTCAAACCGTGGTTCCCAAGCCTGGATTGTCATCTGAATCAAAAATACCCCCCCCGGATCCCACCTCCAGAAGTAATAACTCCCAGCGTCTTGGGGGAGACCTGGACATTTTTAAGAGCTCCCAGGCATCTGGATGATCATCTTAATTCAGAAACTATTGAATCCCAAGAGTACCATGGTCTTCAACGGCAGAAAAGAACTCTCCTGAGAAGATAAATATAGCAGGACAAGGTGTAGGGAATAACGGAGCATTACAATTCATCCATTCAGTGAATATTTTTTGCGAGCCGGCCGCCTGCCATGCCCTCTTCTAGGTGCTGAGTATGTAACAGTGGATACAAAAGTAAGCAATTCCTGCCCGGACGGAGCTTCCCTACCGGCGTCAGGCGCTAAGGGCAATGAAAAAATAGCGACAAAGACAGACAGGAAAAGTGTGGCGCGCTAGGGTACAGGTGGTCAGCGTCGGGCTGCTGACCCACGTGAAAGGGCGTAAAGAGCAGAGCCCGGAGCACCCCAACGCCAAGGGCAGTCCCCCGAGCGCTGGCGGCTGCGACAGCTGGGATGCGAGAGGCGGGGACGGACCTGAAGGAGCACATTCTGCCCTCCTGCCACGACAACGAGGGGCTGCCTCAGCTCTTACTACGAGATAAGCGGTAGGAACCTACGTGCTACAAACAAGCGGAAGCCCTGAGTTCCGGGCGGACCACAAATCCTCCCGAGACGCTGTTCCCATGGGCACTCGGAGCTGGCCAGAGACGGTCACCACGGGCCTGGCCGCGCTCACCCGCTAATCCTCCTTTGAGCCTTGGCTTAGATGCCCACACCTCTAGGAAGCCGTCCCAAACCCTCTCAAGATTCGGTCAGAAAGCCTCCCCTGGATGCTCGCAGCGTCCGTCCTCACCTTGTAGCAGTTGTGGAGTCAGAAATCGGTGGCCTCCACTCCCTTCCCTCCTGGTCTCGCGGCTCCTTGAGGGCAGAGCTGTGTTCCTGCAGGTGGCCTGGAACCCAGTGTAACAGAGGTGGGGCGGGCGCGCGGCCATTAGCGCTGGACGCTCAGCTCGAGACACTTAACGCGGGACAGACCCTCAGCTCGAGACAGTTAACGCGAGACGGACCCTCAGCTCGAGACAGTTAACGCGAGACGGACCCTCAGCTCGAGACAGTTAACGCGAGACGGACCCTCAGCTCGAGACAGTTAACGCGAGACGGACCCTCAGCTCGAGACAACGCGAGACGGACCCTCAGCTCGAGACAGTTAACGCGAGACGGACCCTCAGCTCGAGACAACGCGAGACGGGCCCTCAGCTCGAGACAACGCGAGACGGGCCCTAAGCTCGAGACACTTAACGCGAGACGGACCCTCAGCTTGAGACCGTTAATGCGAGACAGACCCTTAGTTCCAGACAGCGCGAGACAGACGCTTAGCTCAAGAGCGCTGGCGTGAAACCCGGATCTGGGCAGTTAGAGGTGGCGCTCCGCCGAGGGTCAGCGTTGCAGCGATCCTTGGGCGGAGAGTGTAGTGAGAGGCATATCGCGCCTTCTCCCCGGGGCCCTCGGGGCCCTCCAGGCCCTCTGGCCTCGGGCCGGTGGGTGGGCTGGGGGCCCAGGGACAGCCTGTGTCCTGCAGGGCCCGAGAGCCCTGGCCAAGGCCAGTGCTGGGTCCAGGGCTCGAGGCGGCGGCAAACATCTCAGCATCCCCAGCTCTGAGACCTGATGGCGGTGGCGGCAGTCTGCATGGGTCTGCATCGCCCGGTCCACCGGACCCGCCCCTACCGTTTGGGCAACCTGAGAAGACGATGGCGGACGCCTGGCTCCCTCAGTGATGACGGCTGGGCAAGGCCTGGGGACCTGGCCCTGAGGGCGCTGCCAGCTGAGAGCTGAGCCGGGGCACTGGCGGGAGGACGCAGCCTGGGTGCTGGGTGAACGTCCCCTGGCAGGGTGACTGGCCCACGCAGGGACCCCCCCCTCTTAGCCGGGACGTGGGCCTCGGAGGGTGAAAGTTGAGCCTTGGGACCTTGCTCTTCCTCGTCAGAACAGAGATGACATTTGTTTTGGTGGAGATTTACAGGAACATGATGAGCTGACTGTGACCTGACCTCAAGAACAAAGGATCTCACACCAAGAAGTCTGCAACAACTAACCACGCCCCTCCCTCACCTTTCCTGTAAAAGGGCTTTGCTGAAAGCTTTGGGGAGAGTTCAGGGTCTTTAAGGCATGAGCCACCCGTCTCCTTGCAGGGCCCAGCAATAAACCTTTCTCTGCTCCAAATTGCGACGTTTTGTAGCGACCCACAGATGTTTGCTGAAATGAATGACTGCCTTCTTCTGCCTCTTGGTTAATGATGTACGTCACTTTCAGAAGTTGCCTGGGGTTCACAGACCAAGAAAGACCTAATTCTAGAGCTAAGATGATGTGCTCGAAGTTTTTATAGGTTAGTTTTTTCTTCTCACTCTTTCATCCTCTGACCATGTCCTCTCCCATGTCGACATCCTGGCCCCTGTAACATGGCCATTTCTCACCACTCTGGCTTCTACATTCTGAATACGTGCTCACTCCACCCAGAACCCCATTCTGAAGTCTTCCTGTCTTTGGTCATCTGCTCGTTCCTCTGCACTGTAATTACACAGGGAAGGTGCTGCTTCCTTCAGTCCTGTCCCAGCTCCATGGAGGCGCCAATAAGTGTCATATATTTGGAACCACTGCCACTTTGATTCTCCTCTGCTTTCTCTAATTAGGTGAGGTTTTTGCATCTCTTCTCCTGAGTTAACCTACTTCTTATGCATTAAACAGAATGATCTGGTGAAGATCTGGAGTCCCCTTTGTTTTATAAAAGTTGCCTACTCCTTGACCTTGGTTGTCAAGAGGGGTTTATGTGACTTCCACACTCATCTAGGCAAAGTCTGAAGCCTGAAGCAATGCCAGTACTGCCATAACGTCCAGTGAGATCTGGATCTGGTGGAGCCGATGGGCAAGTATTCCATGGAGGAGACAGACGGAGACAACCGTGAACTTATCCTGGGATGAAGATGCTCCCAGGCAACGTGGGGCATCAGAAACACCAAGGCATCCTGGATTGTTGCAATGAAAGAAATGTTACATATATAAATACAGACTCTTGGAATATCTACTGTAGAGTTTAGAAAGGTGATGTGATCCTGTTTGCCACATCAGGGAAGACAGGGCAGAGACACCAATAGAATCCACCAAGATTCGGTGCGTCAATCCAGTCCATGTCTTTAAAAATACCTCAGAAGGCCACAGAGACTGAAAAAGGCACTAGTAACACTTTTAGTTTTACACTAACCCTGTAATTCTGCTAGAAAGGATTGGCGTTCTGGAAGAATGATATCATGAAGACCAGCCCACAATCAGGGGAAACAAAAAATGTGATTCTGCGGTACTTCCTGCTTTCTGTCTAAAAGTATCTGGTGAGCTCATCAAAGCTGTCGCTGTTCAAAGGCTGGGAGAGACCACCCTCCTGCCTGCCTACCCCTCCCCCAGGGCCCTGTTTATTGGGTAGTCAAACACCATCCTTTTAGCTTTCTCCCTGAATGCTCCCTGACACCAGTTTCTGTGTAAGATTGTGTCACTATTCCGAAGAATGCCTCTGTACACAGGTGCCATCCATGGGAAGCGAACCTCTACTGATGAATCTCAGCTGGGCAGAGCTGTAATTCTGGGCGTGTCATAGCCTGTGCCCACCAGGATCTCATCTGAACCTCACAACAGCCCAATGACATAATGTTTAGCATGTCAACTGACACAGGAGGGAATTTTGTCTCGCAAAGATTAAATGACTTCCTCAGCAATTGGGGGAAGAATCTGATCTGGAATCCCACTCCCATCAGCTTTGCCTCCTTTCCCTGTAGAAACTGATAAACATGGACTGATGGATGAGGTGGACGGGGGGAGCAGAGTGATGCCAGACCACTCATCTTGCGTGGAGTAGGCATGGAGCTACGTGTTTGATGGAAAATGTCTAGTTTAAAAAGTAACACTTTTATTTCTTGGAAATAAAACTCAGTTAATACGCTCATCTGATTCTCAGTGGTTTTCCCTAAAAAATGGATAATTTAGCAAGAAAGTGAGCCGACGTGATGTACAGTTGACCCTTGAACAACTTGGGGGCTTAATCCGTGTATAATTTAGAGCCGACCCTCTGTATCTTGCAGTTCCTCAAATTTAACCAATCGTGGACCATGCCATCCTGAAGTATTTACTGTTGAAAAATATCCACTTGTAAGTGGACCCGCACGGTTCAAACCCGCTTTGTTCAAGGGTCAACCGTAGTGTGAGAAGGTTTTTCGTCTTGTTCTCAGCGGCCCTACGGTCTGGTCTTCCAGCCTCCTCCAGGCACTGCCCTCCCCTTGTCCGTATGTTCCCCGCTCCCAAATCCTCTCCAGCATTCAGGTGTCTGCCCAAGTTCAGGCTCCTCTGCAAGTCTTCCCTGAATGCTTCTGGACCCCAGGGACCTCCTTCTCCCAGAGGCACACATCTGCAGTTGGTGCCGTTTCTCGTAAGGATGCTTTAAATTGTCCTCTACTCTTGATGCCTTTCTGCCTCGTTTCCTGACATCGATTATAACCTTCCTGAAGGCCAGGGGATGCCACTCTCTCCATCCTTGGAAGGCACAGTCTTTGCCTTTACAAAGCTCTGCATCTGAGTCCTAGCAACACATACCAATGCCCTTGTTCAGCTCTCTGACCTCAACTGTCAAATGAAGACAACCACACAATACATGTAAGGGTTCAACGAGACCCATGTACAAAGTTCCCAGATGAACGTCTTCGTAAAACAGCTGCTCAATGCTCGTGGATTGAGAGTGACTGTAAGCCTATCACCCGGGGGTGTCAGGTGGTCCTAGGCCCTCGCCAAGGAGGTTTAAGAATCCTTTCACAGCCCTACGAGACAGTGATTATTTTAAATAATTCACTAACATTTTTTAAACTGTTGAGTCATAAGGAGACAAAAAGCTCCGCTGTATTTTTTCATATAATTATCAACAGTGCATATAACTTCCATATATTAAAATACTTTGCATGTAGGAATAATCAGCATATGCCCTAGAAGGCAATCCACAGGAAACACTTAAGCATCAAATAATGTTTAAAAATAGGCACAAAAATGTGAGTGTTTCTATTAATGGGAGGATCCAAAAGGCAAATGGAGAGTGCGGGGCTACAAAGTGAGGGACAGGAAATTAGGGTATTTTGTGAGTCTGTAAGTATTCCGTTCAGAAAGGCATAATATAGGAATTCCAAGTATGTGCTCATTTACCTTTCAACTTCAGCCTGAGAATGGATTAATAGTTTTCTGATTATTCACTCTGGGCTTTGCCAGAAATAGTCACATGTGTGACTACACCAGGTGTAGTCTGTGAATTATGTTCCACTTTATCACCAAGCTCATTGTGATACACTGAATCTGATCGGCTAATAATTCTCCCTCTGATATGGTTTGGCAGGTTTGAGTTTTTCAAGATGAATATTGAAATATATGCCACCAACCACAGGTGGAAAAGAAGGGAAACGATGAAAGCATGTAACTATCGAGTTTACTCTCTACTAATGCATAAAGGGAAAAAATGCACAAAAGCACTTTGCACTGAGTTGAGCTCACAGTGAGAGTCTGTTGTTATTATTATTACCACTACTACTATTGCCATCGTTATTCTATTGATTGGAAAATTATACAGGACAAACCCTTGAACTTGGGAAAATGAAAATTCCTACCAAAGCAGGCGTATCTGCTAGGCTGCCTCAATAGCTAATTAAAGTTCTGATGACACTTTGACAAGGACACCATCAGTCCGTGATCGTCATTTCAAAAGTAAGAAACTTGAAACACAAGTTGGCCATCCTTTGCCCAAGGACGCTCTGCACCACCAGACCCAGACCCAGACTCAGGGCATCCCTGGCCGCAGGCCACGCTCTACGGAGAGAGCCACGCTCTACGGAGAGAGCCACTGGTGAGCACACCTGCAGTCCCGGCACGCCATAAATATGCACACACTGCTGCTGTTTCAGCAAGATTAGTGTGTGACAAATAGGCTCCCCAAAGCAGAGAGCCCCTCCCCTGGACATAAAAACCCAGTTTGCTTGTAATTTCACCGGGATGCAGTCTGTCCTCCAGATTCCCTTCCTGGTGCATCACATAGCCACCCCGTCTCGGATGAAGCACGGGGCCTCTCTGTGTCATCACATTACACTCAGGGAGAAATAAAGCAGAAGTTCAGGCACCAAGGACAAATTCACCCACAGCTTTGATAGGACCTCACCCCAAAGAAGGAGAGAAACACGTACCAAGGGCAGTAGGCTAACGGCTATACCGCATTCACTGCAAATACAAATGTAAATATATACACAGGCCGGCACACACACACACACACACACACACGAGCATACACACACACACACAAACACATGCAAATACATATAAATACACTTATCGAATGAAACACACACACTATACAGAATCGGTTTCACACCCTGTTCCACTATTTATTAGATTTTTCTATGTTATCTGTGTTAATCCATTTTTCAATCTGTAAATTGTGAACTCAACTTAGGAGGTCTCAACCAGCAACATCTCTTCAAAAAAGGAAGCATATTAATAAACATCAAAGAATAAGTGTAAGGCTTGTTTGATAAAACTTTTGTATCATGTATTTAAAAAAACATACACACACACTGATACATACACATCTATAGGTCCCCCTGCATGCAGATATATATACACATACATATATACACACACAAACCCACATACATGCATGGTTGCTGTACAAAGCTTTTTTTTTATGTGGGCTCACTGTCAAAATTTTGAGATACTGACAACACTACCTGTTAGCTCCCTCCCTTCCTTTAAAATACTTATGCCTGCAAAGGAAATGAAGGCACAGGAGGAAAGGCAGGCAGGGGACAGGATGCTGGATGCCTCTGAGTGGCAGCGGTTCTCGGGTTTGCTCAGTGGCATTTGAGACCCAGAGTATGGAAGCATTGTGCTGTGAAAGTAAGATGCAAAGCCCGCTAGAAACGTTCATGTTTGTGTCCAAGCCCACCCTTCCGACGTCGCCTGTGACACACCCACAGCATCAGTGCTCCTCTCCCACACTCGGGCAGACAGGTTTGGGTGAGGCTGGACACAGATGAGTGGGTGGACACTACTCTGCTGTGGACCCTGCACAGTGTGTGATTTCTGGGCGCCTTCACCCTCTCTGCCCATCTCCACCTCTCACAGGTGTTGACCACAGTACCTACCCCATCTGCTCACCTGGGGAAGAAGCTAAGATAAAACACGCTTCCCTAGAAAACATAGGGCCAGGTGTGCCCAGAAGTCAGAGATGCTGGCACCAGGCAGGGACTGACCCGGGGCCTGTGCCCCACACAGGACACAACTCGAGAAGCTTCACAAACAGCCCACCACCCCTGCCAAACCCGTCCTCTGACCACCGGAGATTCACAGCTCAGAGGAAAGAAAAATCCCAAACGGATGCTCCCTCTGCACCCCCAAAGCAATGAAACACATCCATCCCCCAAGAACAGGGTGTTTTAGAGGAGGCAGGTGATCCTACCAGGACCCAGCCTGACATTTTCCCACCGGCAGCCTCATCTGCTCTGCACAGACATCACCTCCTGCCACCTGCCCCAACCCTTTTTCTTTTGAAGAATCATGAAGCTAGGGAAAAGGAGAATAAAAGTGCAATGAACACCTGTATAGACTTCACGGAGACGTCACAGTTGTTAGCATTTTACTGCATTTATGCTTGTGTACTCTCTCTATAAATACACATACATCTATCTGCAACATACATGTGTAGGTACATACATACACACAGACTTTCCCTGCTAATTTGAAAGTCACTTACAAACACCACCCACAAACAGTTCAGCATGAATTTCCTAACAAGGGCATTCTCCTACACTATCACAGCCGATACCATCATCCCTACGTTATAACACTTAAAATATTTAGCAATAATATAGAGCCCTATTCAGATTCCCTAATTTTTTCAAAATGTCTTTTATATCTATTTCTTTTTATCAAGCAACCAATCACAGTTAATGTTTTGCCCTTGTTCTTTTTTCTATTTTATCTCTTTTAACTTAATATATCCTCCCTCTCCCCACCTCAGCACTTTTTAGTTTGTTTATTTTGTTTTTCATGATGACATTGTTTTTTGTTTTGTTTTGTTTTTATGGATCCAGGCTTGTCATCTTTCAGAAAGTCCCACAATCTGGATTCATCCGCTTATATCCTCATGATTAGATTCACTTGAACATTCTTTTTTTTTTTAACATCTTTATTGGAGTATAATTGCTTTACAATGGTGTGTTAGTTTCTGCTGTATAACAAAGTGAATCAGCTATACATATACATATAATCCCCGTATCTCCTCCCTCTTGCGTCTCCCTCCCACCCTCCCTCTCCCACCCCTCTAGGTGGCCGCAAAGCTCCAAGCTGATCTCCCTGGGCTATGTCGCTGCTTCCCACTAGCTAGCTATTTTACATTTGGTAGTGTATATATGTCCATGCCACTCTCTCACTTCGTCCCAGCTTACCCTTCCCCCTCCCCGTGTCCTCAAGTCCATTCTCTATGTCTGCGTCTTTATTCCTGTCCTGCCCCTAAGTTCTTCAGAACCATTTATTTTTAATCTTCCATATATATGTGTTAGCATATGGTATTTGTTTTTCTCTTTCTGACTTACTTCACTCTGTATGAGAGTCTCTAGGTCCACCCACCTCATTACAAATAACTCAGTTTCGTTTCTTTTTATGGCTAATATTCCATTGTATATATGTGCCACATGTTCTTTATCCATCACCTGAACATTCTTGGCAATATTACATAAGGAATGCTGTGGATTGCTGATTGCATCATACCAAGAAGCACATATTTTGTTCCAACATTGGCAATACTGAGTTTGACCATTTGGTTAAGTGATATTCATCAGATCTCTCCATTAGAAAGGTAATTTCATTTTCCCATTTTTAATTAGTAAGAATCTATGGAATGATACTTCAAGAGTTTGTGGCTATCTTATTCCCCAACCTGTCACTTAATGATTTTTCCCTGGATCACTTATGGTATTGGGAACTGCAAAATCATAATTTTCTAAATCCATAATGCTTTCTATATTTATTAGAGAACATTCTTCTGAAAAAGAGTCTTCATCCTCTTTACACTGCTCACATTTTTTAAGGTAAACCTTAAAAAAATCTTAAAATCTTAAAAAATCTTAAAAAACCTTAAAAATCTTAAAATCTTAAAGCAAAATTTTAGATCTAAAAATTCACTGTTGCAACCCAGGGAGCCCCTTGTTCTGGGAGTCTGTGTGACCTTTGACTAGGGCACTGCTTGGAGCCAGGCTGTCACATCAGCATGTTTTTCTCTAGGGCCTTAAATCCATCTCTTACTTTTTGATGGTAGTTTGATAGTATATCTAGTTTTACATTACTACTTCCAATTTCTTTACTTCTCCCTCTGAAAAGATACATCAGCTTATTCTACTTTGCCGCTTCCACATGCTGAATAAAGTATCAGTACTTGGAGAAAAATGTCTGGCAATAGGTAGAAAGTGTTGTATAAAATCCCGCAGCTTTGAAAAATGGCTAACATTCACTCAGAAACATTTGAGTGGCCTCATCATTTTGCTGGGTCCTGGGAAGGAAAGAGTAAAGTAGACACAGCTTCTACCCTCAAAAAGACCTTACCATACCTTATTTCTATACACTAATAAGAAGCTTATTTAAAATTATTAAGAGGTACTTCTATTATGTCCAGAAGATACACCCTAAGATCCCAACCTAGAATTAAGATGAAGTTCCCCTTTTACAACAACAAGCGACGGGGTTGAGCTCTGCACCCAGATTTTCATAGCTGCTCAGCTCACCTGGAAATCCAATGCAGGTGCCCCAGTGGCTCAAGTGGTCAGGTCTACAAGGAATTCATTCAAATGCATGTTCTAGAAGCTAGACTGAATAATGATTGAGTGTCTGGACTGGCTTTTGTCTCAGCTCTGCCACTAACTGTTCAAATGAAACACAATCACTCAGGGCCTCAGTTCTTCAAAGGCAAAATGTGGGTAAGAATACCTGTCCCCTATGGTTGTTATGAGAATTGTGAGTTAACACAATAAAACTGCTCAGAACTCTCCTTAGCACATAATACGTATTCCATAGCTATTAGTTGTTATTATGAGGGTTATGATTATTGTTATTTATTTGACTTCTTTGTCACAAAAAAGGTTTGCTATAAGACACAGTAAGACTCCCAATACAACTGAGGCGTCCTCCCCGCATCCCCCACCAGGTGAGGAATATAATATAGAATTACCGACTTTCTCAAAAAGCAAAATGCGGGAAAACTATATACTATTCCAACCGTGCCACACAATAAGAGGAGAAAATCCTCCAGTTAGGGGCCAAATTACAACATACTAATGGAGGGGATTAGAGCCTATTGGATGGGCTTGAGTTCTCTGAATTCATGAGGTCCAAGCTGCACGCTCTTAACCAGAGAGATCAGCTTTATGGGCCGGTGGTCAGACAGAACGGCTCCAGCGAGAGCCATGATGTTGGAAGCAGGTGGACCACTGCGTGCAAACCTGAAGCTACCTGTTGTAAGTCAGTTAACCCCGAGGGCTCACTGTGTGCAAACAGAACTGACTGAAGTTTCTTCCACAGGATGCACAAGTATTTTTTTACACGCTTCACATATTCACGGGCATCGCTACATGCAATTTTAGCAGAGCTGCAAAATTTTAAGTCTCATAATGTTTAGTGTTTATCTACTGAGAAGGATAACCCGTCTCCCTTTTAACCACATGATGATTAATCAGAGGTGATGTATTTCTAAGTATTAGAAATAGTTGTTAAAACACAGGGGTGCTGAAACTGTCAGCATTTCCCGACAGCGTGATATTTTATAGGCTGGTACGGCCTCGTATATTGAATCATTTTCCACTAAAAGTATCTTTAAGTAGGGCCTGAGGACGGGGCAAGCATCAACAGCCTCAGTCCTTCCAGCGCAGTTAAGCTCGGTCACACGTTGGCACCGGTGATGACCACCGTCTGCTCCAGCCCGCGGCCCAGCAGCCCTTCCCGCACACGGAAATCTCCATGTGTCCACCAAATTGCCCGATGCTGGCAGAGGCCCGAAGGCACCAGATGAGCAAGAAAGCTGCCCAGCCTGAGGCTATGGCCGAGTGCAAATGCACACACTTCAGGAGGCTGGGGAGCCGAGCAGCTCTGGTCTGGGGGCTGGGGGAGGGGGCCAGTCACACCTGGGACCGACCTGGTTTCTCCTCAAGTGGCCAGGCAGGTGAGTGTATCTGTCCAGAAGTGGGAAGGTCTTTGACTCTTCCTCCCTTTAACACAGTGTCCACTTATCAAAAGGCAGGTATTTGTTTAAAAAGTTGGTGGGAATCATAGAGAAAGTGTGGGCCTCGGGACATGATATGAATCATTCAGAGAACAAAAGGCTTGTCCTAGTCAGCTCAGGCGGCCATAACAAAACACCAGAGGCTGGGGTGCTTAAACATCAGACGTTTACTTCTCATAGCTCTGGAGGCTGGAAATCTAAGGTCAAGATGCTGGCAGATTCAGTTCCTGGTGAGAACTTTTCTCCTGGCTTGCAGATGGTGCCCAGAGAGAGAACTCTCATCTAAGGACACTAATCCCATCCTGGGGCCCCACCCTCGTGACCTCACCTAACCCTAATTCCCACCCAAAGGAGCATCTCCAAATCACTACATGGGGATTAGGGCTTCAACATGTGAATTTTGAGGGGGACACAAACATGCAGTCTATAACAAGGCTCATAATAAAATGGGGTAAATGAAGGTCAATGGATAGAAATCTATGGCCCATAAAGCCTTCCTGTGTCTGCCTAACTCCATTTGCTACACTCTGCCCAGTTCTTTAGGGCCCAGCCATGTCGTCTGCTTCCTACCCTGGGGAAGAGCCGAACCTACAGCCACCCAGGGGCTCTCGAGTTTGCTCGGCCCTCTGCTCAGAGCCCGTCCCCCAGGGCTCTTCATAATCTACCCCCTGATTTCATGCCAGTCCTTGCTCAAATGTCACCTCCTCAAAGCAGCATTTCTTGCACATCCGTCTGACTGTTCACTCTCTTATTCCTGATACTCTTATTGTGCTTTAGTTTTCTTTAAAGTAACCCCCCCACCTAAACACAGGTACAGTGTCTGCAAGTTCGTTGCCTTCAGGGCCAGGTCCCTATTGATCATTGCTGTGTCTACAGGGCCTTCAGAGTATCTGGCATGTGATAATTACTTAATATATGCTTGTGGAGAGAATTAATTCAAACTATAATGCTGGCCCCTCTCTCACAATGGGAAGTGAAAAGACAAAGGACCAGTTAACCCTGTTCCCTGTTTAGAACAGGGGATGCGAAGTCCTTGCATGGTCTGCGTGTATCGATGCATTTGCATAGCAGTTGTCATAAAAATATAATAAGGAACCTGCCCTTTTTTCTTAAAATGACTCCCAAACAGTGGCAATGATGACCCTCACACCACAAGGACAGCCAATACTTTGCAAGCCAAGCTAAGTGTTTTATGAACCTCTGCTCACGTGGGCCACGTGACACTATGAGGTATTTACTAATATTATCCTGATTTTATAAACGTGAAACTAAAAGAGATCAAACAACTTCTCCAAGGTCACACAGCTAGTGGTCACGGGGCCAGGGATCCAACTCGTCTGTCCAACTCCAAAACCTGTGGTTTCTTCACCTGCCCTCATTAGGACAGATTCAGTCATACTTCTGGAAGCTCAAAGGATCTCCTGCATGAAAATAGGCTGGTTTCCAGAATTTCCGTTTACAAGTCAACCAGTTAAAAATAAGCCCTTACAGCTTTAAAAAGGAAGGAGATTCTGACACCTGCTACAGCATGGATGAACCCTGAAGACATTATGAAATAACCAGTCACAAAAGGAGGAACACTGTGTGATCCCGCATATATGAGGGACCAGCAGGAATCAAATTCACAGAGACAGAAAGTAGACGGTGGGGGCCAGGGGCTGGGGGAGGGGACGGGCAGGTAGTGTTTAATGGGACAGAGTTTCACTTTTGCAGGGTGAAAGAGCTCTGGCTTTGGATGGCGGGGATGGTTGCACAACAGCGTGACTGTACTCCTTGCCACAGAACTGTACATTTAAACATGGTTATAGTGGTACATTTTATGTTATGTATGTTTTACCACAATGAACTTTTTTTTTAAAAAAAATGAGCACATACAGAAATATGGTTTGAAAAATTTACGATCCACCTGCCGATTCCACACGGCTCCCAGTGAAGCACAAGTTGTGTCCCTTGACAGTGAGAAGCAGTTGACAAGGGAGGAGACGGCATCTGCGAAATGCACATGTTCGATCAGGTGCCCATCATCGCATGACAGACCCCTCGGAGCAGCCTAAACGTCATGACCTCCTCTTCCTTTTGGAGACACAGGGACCTGTCCTAGTAACTACCCATCAAATAAAAACAATCAAATCGAATTAGCTATTTTTACGTTTTCTTGAAGGCTGGTCCTACCGAGGGAGAGGCAGTGCACAGATACTGAATCTTTTGGTTCTCGCTCTCTGTTTTCTAAGTTTCCTCCCTTCAGGTAGGTGCACAACGAATACTATCGTTAATTTTATTAATCGCATGAAAGGTCATTTTTCTGCTCATCCTTGGAAGACAACAAGGTGAAAGTATGAGGAGAAAGAAAAGGACAGAGTGAAGGGATCCTGCAGGAAAAGGATGAAAGGACTTTGCTGAGGGTGAGCAGAAGGTGGTCAGATGTGACCATGGCCAGCATCAGCCTAAGCGGCCCTGCTGATTTGGTGAGTCTGGTCCTGTCTGGAGCAGCTCAGCCTGGGAGGCAGGGGAGGAGGTCTGTCACCACATGTGGAACGCCCTGTAAGAAATCCATCTATAAATGCCTCCGCCTCACGTGTGCCTGACCTCCACATCCCACGGTCACCTAGCAACACCTTCACCTAACAGGATCCGCACCGTGGACCACCAGCTGTTCACAGCCCTCTCCTTCCTACTGTAATTATCCCCTTTCTAGGTTTAGCCATCTCCTTTGGCTTTTCTTTGGAAATTAAATTTGGACCACTTCAACTAAGGCATGAATAACAACTTCTTTTTCTTCCCAGGAAGTAATTTTTTAAAAAGCACCTTTGGACCTCCACAGTGTCTTGGCTCCATGGCCCAACAGGTAAATCAGCAGTGTCAGCACTGTCTCTGCCACCAGTCAGGGAAATGGGCTGGAAATCGGATGCATGACCACTGCCATACTCAGGTCACGCCAGTGATCTCAGTGCCACAACCTGGGGGACGGCTGATGCGGGTGTGGTCCGTGGTGGGGCGCAGCCCGCGCTTGACAAGTGACCTGGCGCTCACCTTCCCTTTCAGGAAGCTGCTCTCAGACTTCCCTGGTGGTGCAGTGGTTAAGAATCCACCTGCCAATGCAGGGGACACGGGTTCGAGCCCTGGTCCGGGAAGATCCCCCATGCCACGGAGCAGCTAAGCCTGTGCGCCACAACTACTGAGCCTGCACTCTAGAGCCCGTGAGCCACAACTACTGAGCCCACGTGCCACAACTACCGAAGCCCACGCACCTAAAGCCTGTGCTCCGCAACAAGAGAAGCCACCGCAAGGAGAAGCCTGCGCGCCGCGACAAAGAGTAGCCCCCGCTCGCCGCAACTAGAGGAAGTCCGTGCGCAGCAACGAAGACCCAACACAGCCAAAAATAAATAAATAAATTATTTTTTAAAAAGGAAACTGTTCTCTATGATGACCTCACTCCCAATAAGACATCCTGTGGTCCCTTTTCAAATCACCCAGGAAGACGGCTCTAATCGGCCTGCGTTATGCTTGCACACGCGTCTACGGTGGGGGAGTGCCAGTCTTCAAAGTCCAGGTTACTTGAAATGATTTCTGCCTGAAGAACGTGATCCAACAACCTAAAAGCAAACAGACGTCTCCACACGGGCTGACCCCGGGCCAGTCTCCAGTAAGAGGTTTTCTCTCTGACTCACCCCAAACCCTCCCTGACAGCTCTCCCTCCCGGGCACGTGGGTTCTCATCTGGGCTGAAGCATCCGTCACTCTGGGGTGTGCTCGTCTTCCTCCCCTCGACATCCTGCCCCACACAATGTCCAGTTAAAGCCTGTCTTCCGGAAGAGCTCGATAAGCGCATCCCCACCGCAACTCAGCCAGGAGGGCCTGGCACCTCCGGCTTCTGGCAGGTCACATGCCTTCTCCGCGAACCACTGCGATTCACAGCAGAGGATGAACCTGCAACCAGCAGGGCCTCAGCTGGTCCGCGCGAGAGGTCTCGATTTGCAGATTTGTTTCGGCTCCTTTGTTTTTCTCTCACCCCTGCAGTCACGTGGTATAGGTGTCTGCCCAGGTCCACACCTGGCTGTCTCCTCCCTGCCCTTCTTTAGGGACGGGAAGCCTGTCCCTAAATCCCACTCAGGCCCCCTTCTCAGGGACCCCCGGAGGGAATGTGTCCACAGGGCCTCTTCTAACTCACAGGCCTGCCAATCCCGGATGCCAGGACAGCTTGTCCGCACCTCGGCCGTCACAGGTCAGGACCGTCAAATCCTCATCTGTTCCCACCTTCTCTTCAGAAGCCTGAGCCTACTCAGGAGAACCACCGTTCCCCAAACAGGATGAAACGATCTTTTTTCATTTCAGCATTTCATTGGAAGTTGAAAGAGGATTTCTTTTGTCAGACAGTTGAAACCTCCCCTGAATCGGGAGCAGACCTTTGGCTCCGACGAGCGGAAAATCTGAAAGTGCACAGGGAGAGCCTTGGCCCGCTCAGGTGAGCTCACTCAAGCTGCTTCATTATTCAAGTTTGAAAGACGCTTCGGTCCTTGGTGGGAGAAGAAACTACTTGTGCTGAAGTAATCAGATTTCTGCACTCAATTTCTTGAAGAACAACTTCTAGTGGGATGTGTTTACCAACATTAAGAATAGATGAAGCACTGTCAGAAAAATTCTGCCAGTATTTCATCTGGTTCTGAGGTAAGAGTACTTGAAAGAACTGATGTCTAATATTTCTGCAAAGAAACAGATGAGTTCTGAGTCACATGCAAAAGTTCAAATGCTTTGGCTAAAGTTGCTGCGCCAACATTTTTCAAAAGAGATGGGGGACACGGGAACAGGATATCACACAGATGCAGATGGATGAAGGGTGTGAATTCAGCAAAGGACTGTAATGTCATATGTCACCATCAAGACTTGACTGCTGGCTTTACTGTGTCACAAAAGCTGACCCAGCCTGAGACCCAGCAGAGAAAGCAATTATCCACCTGGGTTGATCTGACAAGCGTGAGAGCATCCTGCACTCCCCTCCAGCTCCCCACTGTAGCCCCCACCCGACAAAGAAAACAAAATCCCTCCCAAGAGCCCGCCCGTGTGTCCAAGATGGCTGGCATCTACCTTCAGGCATGCCACATTCAGACTGACTGCATGTACCTGCTTCATTATGAATACCCTACCTGGGTGGATGGATTGGATGATAGCAGTTGGGCACCTGGCTGTGTACTTGGGCATTTTCCAGAGGAGTTAGGGAGGCTGGGAGACACGGACTGTGAAGCGAGGCCAGAAAAGCCAGGCAGAGTGTAGAGTCTATGAGAAGCAGAGGAGCTCTGGAGGCCCAGGGCTGGGCTGAGAGCAGAGAGGCAGACGGGCAAACAGGAGGACCAGGGAAACATCAGCTCAGGACTTCCAGATGTTGCTGAGGGCTGATTCAAGTAACCACTGGCACAACATCAATGACAAAATTTAGCTACAAAAATGAAAAGAAAAAAAAAACACTCCGCCAACAGATTAATTTGTAGACTTAAGTGCCTGTGGAGCTTATCGATGTTGTATAGCGATGGGTCTTCTGTAAGGGGTTAATGGACCATCTGCACACCTTGGCTGGCCAGGTGTTCCCACTGCAGCCACTTATCAGAAGAGCATCACCTGGACCGCTGTGAAAACATACTTTGCTGAGCCCACACCCAGAGCTTCTGACACCGTAGATTTGGGACAGGACCCCCGAGAACTGGCTTTTCCGAGTCTCCCAGTGATGCTGATGCTGCTAGTCTGGGGACTGCACTTTGAAACCCACTGGTCCAGCTACTCATCACAGAGTCAGATGCAAGTCAGGCTGCTTCTGTGTCAGTCAGAACATACGAGAGAGTTTACCGACCTGGTGTCTGGTTTGGGCAAGGAGGTTACCGGAACTAATACAATGATCCAACAGCTTTCCAAATTCTTTTTATGTCCCACAATATAAAATGCACTTTACATGGCAGCTAATTACATACACACACAATTGAAGTACAGGTTTCAGGGGGCAATATTTACCCTTACTCCTGTTATGTCCTCTGAGGCTTTCTACTTTTTCCTTCTTCTACTCAATTTCATTAAAAGAAAATGCTGAACATGCTCCTCTTTGACTTTCTTTGAAATGGAATGCTAGCAATAATTGGGGGAAAAAGTCAAGAAAACAAAACTACATCATAAAAATAGACTTGTAGCTGTTAGCTTCAATGAGAAATTAATATTTAAGAAGCACATAAGCATGCAACAGCCGTCGGTACTGATGTTTACAAGTTCATGGCTTTTCAAATTGTTAGAAGCAATGAAATTAGAAATGCCAGGACTATGAATGCAGAAATAATTTGTCAGAGTCAATTGAGAAAGCCTGACTAGCAGACTTGAAAAACGAAAGGAAGGAATTTTCCAACTTGGTAAATTACGCACTCCCACGTTACACTAACAACGGACACAATGTTTTTTCTTTCCATCATGCTGTGACTCAATGTTATGGCAATGAAGACTGAGTGACAGTGGAGCCTTGGCTGACGCTGGGATCATGCGACATGCTAGGTCCCATTTCAGGAAGGAGCCCGGGTCCCTGTCCACCTCTGTCACTGTCAGTCACCTTGGCAGTAACCCTGGGAAATCGCTGCTGGGCTCCATGATGTGATTCTGCATGTTCTTATCTCTCAGTTACTTCCATGGACCTAGGGAAACCTTTTCCTCTCAAGTGATGAGTCCTCCCCAGGAAAGGAAGAGCCCTCTCTTGTAACAGGACAGTATTGATAACACCCGACCTCCTATTAAACAGAAGCATGTCTCAAAGGCAAAATAATAAAACCAGCAAGTTTTCCACTCATGCCCACACTCCTTCTAGTCAATCTGACAATCTCATCAGACAACTCTGTTACTAAAGACAGTTCTTAGACACTTTTAAGGTTTCACAGGGGGTAAATTATACTAAGACTTGGCAAAACTGCGTATCTTGATGATTAGGAAGTAATACCTGCCTTCAGTTTTTTCAATTTTGTTTTTTTTTACCCTTTTAATTATTTTTAGTGGGTTCTGCCCCATCCAATTCCTCAACCTCATACTCATGAAACCTGCTGATTTAAAAAATTCTATATATGAAGATATATGTATATGTATAGCTGATTCACTTTGTTATAAAGCAGAAACTAACACAACATTGTAAACCAATTATACTCCAATAACGATGTTAAAAAAATAAAAAATAAATAAATAATAAAAATAAAAGACCTGTATGCAGAAAACTATAAGACACTGAGGAAAGAAATTAAAGACGATACAAACAGATGGAAAGATGATACCAACAGATGGAGAGATATACCATGTTCTTAGATTGGAAGAATCAATATTGTGAAAATGACTACACTACCCAAAGCAATCTACAGATTCAATGCAATCCCTATCAAATTACCAATGACATTTTTTACGGTACTGGAACAAATCATCTCAAAATTTGCATGGAGACACAAAAGACCCCAAATAGCCAAAGCAGTCTTGAGGGGAAAAAATGGAGCTGGAGGAATCAGACTCCCTGACTTCAGACTATACTACAAAGCTACAGTAATCAAGACAATATGGTACTGGCACAAAAAGAGAAACATAGATCAATGGAACAAGATAGAAAGCTCAGAGATACACCCATGCACCTATGGTCAACTAATCTATGACAAAGGAGGCAAAGATATACAATGGAGAAAAGACAGTATCTTCAATAAGTGGTGCTGGGAAAACTAGACAGCTACATGTAAAAGAATGAAATTAGAACACTCCCCAACACCATACACAAAAATAAACTCAAAATGGATTCGAGACCTAAATATAAGACCAAACACTATAAAACTCTTAGAGGAAAACATAGGAAGAACACTGTTTGGCATAAATCACAGCAAGATCTTTTTTGATCCACCTCCTAGAGAAATGGAAATAAAAACAAAAATAAACAAATGGGACCTAGTGAAACTTCAAAGCTTTTGCACAGCAAAGGAAACCATAAACAAGACACAAAGACAACCCTCAGAATGGGAGAAAATATTCACAAATGAATCAATGGACAAAGGATTAATCTCCAAAATATATAAACAGCTCATGCAGCTCAATATTAAAGAAACAAACAACCCAATCCAAAAATGGGCAGAAGACCTAAATAGATGTTTCTCCAAAGAAGACATACAGATGGCCAAGAAGCACGTGGAAAGCTGCTCAACATCACTAATTGTTAGAGAAATGCAAATCAAAACTACAGTGAGGTATCACCTCACACCAGTTAGAATGGGCATCATCACAAAATCTACAAACAGCAAATGCTGGAGAGGGTGTGGAGAAAAGGGAACCCTCTTGCACTGTTGGTGGGAATGTAAATTGATACAGCCACTATGGAGAACAGTATGGAGGCTCCTTAAAAAACTAAAAATAGAATTACCTTAAGACCCAGCAATCCCACTACTGGGCATATACCCAGAGAAAACCATAGTTCAAAAAGACACATGCATCTGAATGTTCATTGCAGCACTATTTACAATAGCCAGGTCATGGAAGCAACCTAAATGCCCATCGACAGACAAATGGATAAAGAAGATGTGGTACATAAATACAATGGAATATTACTCAGCCATAAAAAGGAACAAAACTGAGTCATGTGTTGAGACGTGGATGGATCTAGAGACTGTCATACAGAGTGAAGTAAGTCAGAAAGAGAAAAACAAATATCGTATATTAATGCATTATGTGGAACCTGGAAAAGTGGTACAGATGAACTGGTTTGCAGGGCAGAAGTTGAGACACAGATGTAGAGAACAAACATATGGACACCAAGGTGGGGAAACCGGGGTGGGGTGGGGATAGTGGTGTGTTGAATTGGGCGATTGGGATTGACATGTATACACTGATGTGTATAAAGCTGATGACTAATCGGAACCTGCAGTATAAAAAAACAAAAAGCAAAACAAAACAAAAAAACAACAAATACTGAACTTTCTTTGTTATTTGTATGGAAATATGTTAATATAAATGTTTCAGACATTACATGAAATTTCTAAAAATCTTATATATTCTGGTATAATGTTATAAGTCATAATTCTAGTTATTACTTTAAAATGTATATCTCAGAAATAACTAAATTTCCTTGTCAATTGCATTATTATGAAGTTTCATCAAATCTTTAACCGTGGTCATTTTTAAGTCTTTTGTCATTTACAGACAGTTCTGGGTGTACTCTGATGCTTTTGCAAAAATGTTCCTATAAAAGGGTTTCATCTTCAAGGAATTCATGGAAAAGACTCTGACAAGTACAGGTTTCTGGTAACTGACTATACTGCTGAACTGAATGAATAAGCATTTTCAGAACTCTAATGGAAAACTGATGAATTCATAAAAGTGCTAACAAAATATCAAGATGAAAAAAACAATTAATTACATGGGACTGAGTGAACTGATGAGGAGGATTATAATTTTTGTGACTTTCTGTTTGAATAAAAAAAAAAAATCCCACAAGGACTCAGAGGCAAAAAACATACGAATCAATTTTCACTGCAAAGTAAAGGAGCTGTTACAGTGGAGGATTCCTGGGCTGAATGTCAATATTATGACACAGTGTGAGTGTGTTTCGTGTTTGGTAATTGCAGTCATTGGTGCTTTTGTTGTGGCCATCCATGTACAATGCTTGGTGTCAGTTTATTTATCTCTTGTAAAAACAAAATACAGTGTATGTGTGTGAGTTGTGGAAAAAAAAATTCTGATGAGGTCGTTCCCACTAAGGCAGTGGCTCCCATCTTGGCTGCATAGTAAAATCACCTGGGGGAGTTTATGAATGACCAGCGCACGAATCCTGCCCCAGATCAACCGAATGCCAATCTCTGACGATGGGAACCGGCACCTGCATTTTTCGAGGCTCTTTCCATGATTTTACCGTGTATGCAAAGTTAACAACCATCGCTCTGTCCACGATGTAATCCCCGCCCCCTGGTGGAAGAGATTCTAACAAAAAAGTGAAGGTGCAGAGTCAACCTCCAGTTGTAGGAGTTTTCCCATCAGGAAAGAGAAGGCAGAGGTATATGGCTAGAGCTACAGAGAATCCTTTCCAGCATTCCCCAATCCTGTTCATTTGCACAGCTGGGTCATTAGATGGCCAACAGCTCTTGCCCACCTTGCACTTCTCCACTGTCTTCCTCCTTGGTGGTCCCCTCGGTGGGGACACAGTCACGCCGTAGCTGCACCACCATTCTCCTCCTGTCTCAGCAGCATTGCTCAGAGCCAGACTCTGGTTCAGCGCCTGTCCTGTCGCAGCCCCAGGTGCTGGAACACCTTCCGGGGGTGCAGGCTCCCCCGGAAGACCGAGAAAAGGCTCTCACTTCAAGAGGGGCAGTGAGATGAACAGTGGGCCCGGGCCCAGTAATTAGGGGATCTGTGTTGTGAATTCTACGTGAGTCGGAGACTCCGAGTGTAAGTGGGCCACGCTCTGCTCCTGTTTGATTTGCACCTCACAGTTACATACGCTCCCATTCTGTAAGACCCAGTTACACACAAAGGGGATTTATCTCCCAAGAAAATACGACACAGTAGAGGGCTCCCTCGGGGTTCTTTGTTTCTTAGCTTCCATCAAACGCATGTGGGTCACACTTTACCCTGTGAATTTTACATTCTCTGCTAAATCTATGAGTCATGATTCCCTTCTCTCTTTTTTTTTTTGCCATGCCATGCGGTATGCGGAATCTTAAGTTCCCCGACCAGGGGTCAAACCCCCGCCCCCCTACAGTGGAAGCACGGAATCCTAACCACTGGACCACCAGGGAAGTCCCACGATCCCGTTCTTTAACATGGGTTCTGGTTCTACAAAGTTTATTTTTGTGTTTTTCCCATTTTCCTCCTGCGGGGCAGCCTGACTGTCTAACTTGGTACAATCCAATAATGCTCTGGCATTGGCATGCCCTCTAATTCCTTGTCGCTGGGCAGGAGTCCATGGTGTCACTAGTTCCTGGATTAACCCATTTCTTGAAAGGATGGTGAGTCAGGCTGCTTTTTCCCAGGCTGACACTGTGCCGAGTGGACTGTCCGGTCACTTAGCCCAGGCAAAGCAGCGGTTTGGGACTGCAAACCCAGTGTAACTCATTGACAGACATCCCCGTTTCCGTCCTTGGGAGTGCAGTGCACAAGCGTGGGGCTCCTGAGTGAGGACCCCATACTGGGGTGAAAATGTAATAGACGGAGGCCTGTCCTGTCACCTCATCCATCCTTTCAGAAGCGGGGAATGACCGCTGACCTTCCGCTGCGACCACACTCGGGGGAAGGAGGAAAGGAGGTCCATGGAGGAGGCTTCCAGAATGCACTCTCCCGCCCACACACTGCCTGGCGGGTGTCAAGCAGCTTTATGGAGTACAGACCACGAATTTCAGATCTTGTTTCTCTTGTGCTCATAGATAAATTGGGTAACTAAAGAAAGAATGCGATGATGCTGGGCTGGCAGGTCAGTGTCTAGACTTAAGCTGAATTACTGTTTCTCCACATGGGCATAAATGTGTCCTGTGCCCTAAGTGTGTCTCTGCCCCGTCCCTAAGAAACTGACAGAGAGAAAGACCAAATATGGAGATGGGGACATCATAAACGTGAGTAGGGTGAATTTCAAGTTTTGCTCTGGGTCACTGTTTTTTTTTATGGTTTAACACAATAAACGTTGCTGAAAGTTTATACGTCTGACTAGACTGATTAGTTTGTACTTACTGGTTATGTTTATACTTAGTCTTTAAGGTAAGAAGGTGACACTGAAGCAAGAACAGGCGCCTGAGGAACCCCCAGACCACTCATTTCCCAAGCAACGGGGTTAGCTGATACAGCATCCTCCCTTTTTGCCCAAACTCCCTGCTTGCCGGCTGTTAAAGCAGGGTTTTTTTAAAAACAAGTAAATAGCTATTAATTAATAACATTTAAAAATATTAAAATCAAGCAGATAAAATGATTAAAAGAAGGCACAACACAGCCACCATTTAAAATATGTAATGAGCAGACTGAAATAAACATGATAATTTATAGAAAGTCAATGGTAAAACCAGGTTAAACAAAAATAAGAGTTGCATGTTAGCTAAAGAAAATGGTCAAAAGTGAAAGTGTTTATATGAGTGAATTCGGCTAAAATGTCATCTTAAAAATAGACGGTTATTTTAAGAACAAACAAATAAGCTAGCAGTTGTCAATATACAGACCGCAGGTTCACGGGCGCATGCTCAAACAGGGATGGTCAATCCAGGGGGCCACAGACAAGGGCTGCTCCCCTTCCCCGCCCTGGAGACTCCCAAGCCTGCCACTTAGAGGACAGGGAACTCTACTCGATACATTGTAATGGCCTATTTGGGAAAAGATTCTAAAAAAAGAAAAGAGTGGATATATGTATATGTATATAACTGATTCACTTTTGCTGTACACCTGAAACTAACACAACATTGTAAATCAACTGTACCCCAATAAAAATTAAAAAGAAAAACACGTAAAGTAGAAACCTGTGACTCTTCTTGAACACTGAGTATGTTTCCTAACAATTGTCTTTCTTCTTAACCTAAACAATGTGCAAGAGGCTAAGGGGAGCCCAGAGTATGAGCTCACCGTCCCCCTCGGGAGGGTTGGGTGCTGGGGCCGGCTGCTATGGCCTTCGGCCAGGCTTCTCAAACTCGGCCGCATGACAGAACCACCTGGAGAGCTCTGAGAACCCTCGACGCTGAGGGCTCACCCCAGAGCAGTGTGGGGGGAAGAGGACCCAGACCCCAGTCTTCTGAAAGCTCCCTGGGGACCCGGATGTGCAGCCATGTCTGGGCATCCTGGTCCAAGGCTGTGGTCTCTAACACGTGCGTGCGAACCATCTGAGGCCTTGGGGACAGGCAGCGCTAACCAGGGGACAGTCTGCCTTTGGAAGGGGCTCCAATTACTGCTACTGCTGCTGCTGAGCGGGCTGCCCTCTGACAAGCCAGACCTCCACCGTGCTGGCTTTGACCCTGGTGCCTGGGTAGAGCGGCACTGGCTCAGTGTGTCCTGTCCACCCCTTCTGTAAAAGGAGTCAAAACTCTATCCGTCGGGAGGCAGTAGCACCTTCTTCTCATCTAATACCAAATAACCTCAGGGTTTTCCTGGTGCAGGAAGCACACCTGCCCCAGGGCTCCTGCGCGGTGCCGCCTGGCTTCTTCCTGAGCTGAGCCTCAGATGCTGTTTGGAAGTCTGGCAGCCCACGTCTCCCAAATTGAGATCGGTTTGCTTGGGACCAGCTAATATGTCAGTTCTTCCCACTGAGGCAAGAAAGGACAATGCTGAGTCGGTTTACATGCTTTGCAAAGGTCATCACAGCACCTCCGTGACTCTGCTGTCCAGCCTCTTTGACCATAGTTGTAGGACCCTCTGTGGACCCAATGGCTTCTAGGTTTTCAGGGCTCCCCACCGAATAACATGCTACTGAGGCTGACCCTACGCTCCAGAGGTGGGGCAGTGACTGTGGAGGACAGCAAGGCGGGGAACCCTGGAGACGAACTGGGTTCAAAACCCAACACTGCAGGACAGGGCAAGTTACCTAATGCCTCTCACTGAGTTTTCTCATCTGTGATGCAGGATTAACAACAGCACCTACTTCACATGACATGTGTGTGAATTCAGTGAGTGAATACACGTAAGCACACGTCTGGGACCTGCCACATAATGGTCAATTAATCAGCAATAATTTAACACTAGCTAATTGAGCAAATAATTAATATAATATTATTACTTTGAGTTAATTAAGCAGAATGTCTCAAGATGGGGCCCCTATGAAGCATGCCGTCAGCTTGGACTCCAGGCGTTTTGTTTTGTTCTGTTTTGTTTTGCTATCAAGTACTCTCACGATCTCTCTGCTCAGGTGTTCTCCAAATTGCTTTCTTTTTTCAACCGACATGAAAGATTATATTTATCCCTGGTAGATTTTACCTTGCTGATTTTGATTTCCATCCCATATGCACGTTGTAACACAAACAAGTCAACGTGGTTTCATAATGTCCTTACAAACACAGGCAAGAAGAAACCTAAAAAGCCCTTTCAGCTCACCCTGACCTTCAGGGTGAGCCATTCCAGAAACAGTGAGGAACAAATACAAGTCATGCGGTGTCTTGAAGCACACAGCACGGCAGTGCACCGTGACTCAGCTGGTTATTATTAAAACTAAATATTAGATCCTCAATGGCAACTTGCATCCCATCAGATAACGCTGGACTAGAGGCACAGTCAGAGGTTCTCAATCAGCCGCTAGCCTATGTGTCCAGCATCCCATACACACGAATTCTCATCATGCTCAGTAAGGGTTCCACACACAACAGAAGGCAGACCCAGCCCAGGTCATCAGTGATGGATTCCCGGTGGGAGAGGCCAATAGTTATACTGCTTCCTGTTATCTTGAAGCTCCATGCCAACTCCCTAGTGATTTATGTCCTATAATTTAATTTTTCTGGAATACAGTCATAAATCATGCAGGCTGGTCACTTAGCAAACAGCTCACTGTGTGCCTAGCGAACTTTAAACAAGGCAATCATGCTCTACTGTGCTTTCAGCTTCTTTTTATAGAGCTGAACCAAGTGACATGTCACGTAAAGACTTTTGCTGCAAAGCACTGAATCCAGGCGTTTTCAGAGGAATCAACACTTTTGCCTGCGATGTTCTACTCAGGTCCATTTTAGGTTACTTTTCTGGTCTTAAGAGTCTCTGTCTTTGAAAGATCATCTTATACTGGTTTTGGGCAGCTGGTCGCAGAAATAGAGAAACCCTGGGCCTGAAATTGGTGATGTGAAAAGGAGAAACAAAGGGAAGTCACTTAGGATCTTGCATCAAAGTCTGGAGACTTGAGAGACGAACAGGGCGTGGAATTAGGGGTCTGGAGATGGCCTCAGTTCCCCGAGAATCCCATGGTTAGCGGCCCCTGGCAAGCTCCCTATCCAGGGTACCCAGATAAGATTTCAAGAATAAGTAAGTTAACACACTACACTGTTCCAACTGCTAAATGGCGCCTTGAAATCAGACTCACACCAGCTTCAATTCGTAAAGAAATAGGAAAAAAGAGGACCATTACTGGTATAGGAAAATGAGCCAGCAAGTGTCCCACGTCCAAATCTCCCATGTCAAAGCCAGGCGACGTTCAGAAAAAAAAAAATGTCCTCTGCGCAGAGGCCTTCTGTATCCAGCCGCTATGTAATTTCCGCCTGCCCATGGAAAACCCTCCTACCCTCTGCACCTCCCTGCAGCTTTCCAGACATTCTTGGTTCAAGGCCAACACTTAGAAGGCTTCTTTGATTAATCAGAACGTTTAGCTGCCATGGCGTTTTAGCGCCTATTGTTTTGGGTTACATCTGGGTGGACTCATTCATCAAGGTGGGCATGCAGGCTGTGAAGTCAGATTCCCCAGGGTCAGGCCTGGGTTCCACCACCTACTAGTTACTAGTTAATATCTCCAGCTTACCCTTCTGTAAGACAGTTCCTAAAAATAAGTGCTCAGTAAATGGTGCCTGCCATTATTATGATCAATAACCAAAGTAGTAGAGTCTATGTAAGAAAATTTTTTTTATTGATTTCAAGAACTAGTCCATGGTTGTAAGAATGTGGGATGTAAACATGCAGAATGTAAATATGTCCTTGGTAATGAATTCCACGCAGGAAAAGGCACTATTTGTACTATGTTTTATTCATCTGAGTCTATCACGATTATTTTAGGAAACTTTTAGGAAACCATTTTTAGGAAACTTTCTTTGAATTTCTCCCAGACTACCTCTCAAGAATGCCCGTGTTTGAGGAAAGTTCAGTTTATACGTATATACTTCAAGTATTTATCTATTCATGAATTCATTCATTCCCTCAACAAACACTTTGGAGGCTTACTTTCCAGGCACTGTTCTAGGTGCTTGAAATACCTCAGAGGAAACAGGCGACAGAAAAGGACAAAACTCCCTGCTCTTAGGAGCTTGTGGGTCAGAGAGGGGGACAGACAGGGCACAACACAATCAAATGGAAGTCAGGGAGGGCTCTGAAGATTGAGGGGGGGAGGAGGGGCCGAGGAAGGCAGGACACAGTAGTGAGTCCTCGCCCCACGCGGCTTCCCCCATCTGCCACCCTCACTAGGCTGAGAGCCCTCAGGGCACCAACAATGGCCTTCCTCTGCGTCTCCAGCACTGAGTGCAGTGCCAACGGCCTCAGCAAACAGGACGTGGTAACTGGACGAACGCCAGTTAAGGTTGACACTGTCTATGCCATGCGCTGAGGTGAACCCTCCAAAACCCAGCACCACTGCAGGGCTCGTCCAGGGAAGCACCAACGTTCCCGTCTGCCACCCTCCCTGCCCCCCTGCTGTGTAGTCCACGGTCAAGTCTCCCGGAGTGGGGAGCACACTTCTGAGTTCACTGGCTACCAAAGGTCTTTCTGCTCAAAAATACAGTTTCTGGAACTGTAGCATCAATACTTCAGTAAGTCAAACATACTGTAATAGTAAGTGTGGCCTTATGTGGAGGCAAAGAATAGCCAAAGTCAGCGTCATTCTTCACCGAGTCCCAGGTACCCGCCCGGCACATCTGGTCCCACTCTGGTGCCACCCCTCTGCCCCCGCCCTCACTCCCGCTCCGTCGGCCTCTTTCACTTGTCTTCGTCGTTTCCTCGCTTTCCTTGCTATGTGCCTCGTGTAACATGCATGCCCATTGTTTCCCACACACGTGCACGTGCGCGCACGCACACACACACACACACACACACACACACACACACACGGTGTTGGTTTACAAACTGAGACGGTGAGAAGAATATGCACATTCCGGGATAAAACTTACTGAAGATTCAGTCGAGTCCTAAGAACTGTGTCAGGTCTTCAGAATTCACGAGACCCCTGCGAGGTCCTGATCCCTGGAGGCATCCAGGGCCCCTTCCCTTTATCACGTGGCCCAGGCTGCCTGGCTCACCTAACCAGCCAGCTTTCACACCTCACACTGCACAGAGAATGGAACTCACTTGCAAACATTTACTGTTTGTGGCAAAGGAAGTTAAGGGAAAAGGGGTGACATGGTCCAGACTGATTATCACTAGAAGAAGTCAAGGTCCATCATCTATATCGAGGTGTTCATCTGAGGGACACCACTGACATAAGAGTAACAAGGAGAACGTGTGAAGAAAGCGTCCGTTCTAAAGCTGCTTTGGTAATTCCAATCCCCCCAACCATTCTTTGAAAATTGAACACTTTCAAATGTGAAAATCCTGATCCGGTAACAGTTCTCCTGCTACGAGTTGCCCAAGCCTGAATTAATTACAGAGAAAAGGAGTTTATTTTCTGCCATTTTCAAGAGAGGATATAAAAAGGCAACATTTATTGACCTCACGTAAACCTTCAATGCAATTAGCAGCGATTTGGCTAGAATAAAACTGCATGCAATTGACCTTAGTTCATTAGTTTGAAGATTATTTTACAAATGGAGAGCAAAGTGCTGTGATTTAACAGATGAACTACGATAGCTGATTAAATGAAACTTACTTCAATTCTGACAAACTTGGACTATTTTCTAAAGATAATGCATTAATGAAAGAGGCACTGTGCTTGTTTGGTATAAGATCAAAGAGAATTAATGTGGTTTTTAAATTTTAATTTTAGATGAATTTCTTTTTACTTTAACCTCGTGCTTTACATATTAAGGTCAGATATTCATTGTTCACTGTTCATTTAAAATATATCATATGAGGATGGTACAATGCAATATTAGGATTCTTTCATTTTAACAATGATCTTTCCATTAAATGATAGGTTTGAAAGAAACTTTTGTCCAATAGACTTTTATTTCTTTAATTTTTAAAATACAAGGTAATACTGTCTAGATGGTGAAACCTGAGCTTCATGAAATTTAGCTGCTAAAGTAGTAGCATCAAATTTCAACAAAATTTGCTAATCACCTTACAATTTTCAACTCTTTATGTTTTTTCTTATTTTATTCTTTTTGTTCTTTATTTTACGCACTCTCAATTTTACATTAATTCAACGAAAATTGAAACGGAGTACGACTCTATGGTTCTTCTCCCCTCCCAAGTCCTCCACCTGCCTTTTGTCTGTAGAAAAACTTTAGCCAAAGAATAAGTTTAATTAGAGAAGTGAGAAAATGCAGAAGCAAAGGAAAAGCAGACGAACAGGACAAAATAACAATAGTTGAGCCGTTAAAGTCAAGGACCTTCAGTTCCTCCTCAAGGGCTGTAGATAATATTCTGAGCCATGTCCTGGGAGCTGTTTTGTAGATACTGAAAGCCCCACCAGGCAGAAGAAGTTAACTACATGATGACCAGCCTGTAGCCATGACATAAGCTGCCACAACAATCCCAATAACGGGCCTCAAGGAAATGGGAACAAACTGACCCCGGAACTGAAGATTAATTGAACTTAAGACAATCAAGATGATGCTGATTAGACCATGACATGACCAACTGCAAGATGACTGTCAGAGCTGCCTGGGCTGTTTCTGCATGTAGCCCCCTCCCTCCCTCTGTACACCCCTGAAACTCCCCTATCAAAGCTCTCGCTCCCGGGGGCTTCCCTGGTGGTGCAGTAGTGGTCGAGAGTCCGCCTGCCGATGCAGGGGACACGGGTTCGTGCCCCGGTCCGGGAAGATCCCACATGCTGCGGAGCGGCTGGGTTCGGGAGCCATGGCCGCTGAGCCTGCACGTCCGGAGCCTGTGCTCCGCAACGGGAGAGGCCACAACAGGGAGAGGCCCACGTACCGCCAAAAAAAAAAAAAAAAAAAAAAAAAGCTCTCGCTCCCTGATCAACTGGGGGAGTTGGCCTTTGGACATGAGTCCACGCTCCTGCCATTGCCAGCCTCTGAAATAAAGCAAACTTTGTTTTCCACCAACCTTGCCTCTCGAGTATTGGCTTTTGATCAGCAAGCAGCCAGACCCCACTTCTGGTAACAAATGACCTTTAGCAAGATGACATGCAGCACAGAAACACTGTAGGAATATGTGCGTATCTGATGTAAGAGGATGTTATGTGTTTTAAAAATTGTAATTTACAAGATGATTGAGATGCCCATGGAATCTAGTTACATTTAACTTCTTAGATTTAGCTAAAATGGTGTGACCATTGAAGAACTGGTTTAATAAGTTATCTTTTTTTGATATTGAGCAGCTCAATATCAAACAAACAAACAATCCAGTTAAAAAATGGGCAGGAGACCTAAATAGACATTTCACCAAGGAAGGCATACAGATGGCCAAGAGGCACATGAAAAGATTCTCAACATCACTAATTATTAGAGAAATGCAAATCAAAACTACAATGGGGTATCACCTCATACCGGTCAGAATGGCCATTATCAAAAAACCTCTGAACAATAAATGCTGGAGAGGGTGTGGAGGAAAGGGAACACTCCTGCACTATTGGTGGGAATGTAAGTTGATACAGCCACCATGGAGAACAGTATGGAGGTTTCTTAAAAAACTAAAACTAGAACTACCATATGACCCAGCAATCCCACTACTGGGCACATACCCTGAGAAAACCATAATTCAAAAAGAATCTCGTACCACAATGTTCATTGCAGCTCTATTTATAGTAGCCAGGACATGGAAGCAACTTAAGTGTCCACCGACAGATGAATGGATAAAGAAGATGCGGCACATATATACAATGGAATATTACTCAGCCGTGAAAAGAAACAAAACTAAGTTATTTGTAGTGAGGTGGACCTAGAGTCTGTCATACAGAGTGAAGTAAGTCAGAAAGAGAAAAATACCATATGCTAACGCATATATATGGAATCTAACAACAACAACAAAAATGGTACTGATGAACCTAGTTGTAGGGCAGGAATAAAGATGTAGACATAGAGAATGGACTTGAGGACATGGGGTGGGAGAGTGAAGCTGGGGCAAAGTGAGAGTAGCATTGACATATATACACTACCGAACGTAAAATAGTTGGCTAGTGGGAAGCAGCCGCATAGCACAGGGAGATCAGCTCTGTGCTTTGTGATGACCTAGAGGGGTGGGATAGGGAGGATGGGAGGGAGGCTCAAGAGGAAGGGGATATGGGGACATATGTATGCATATGGCTGATTCACTTTGGTGTACAACAGAAACTAACACAGTATTGTGAAGCACCTGTACTCCAATAAAGATCTATTAAAAATAAATAAATAAAATACTTGATAATAACTATAAATGGAGTATAACCTTTAAAAATTATGAATCACTATTGTACACCAGTAACTTATACAATATTGTACATCAACTATGCTTCAATAAAAATAAAGAAAAAGAAAAAAAAATAAGTTATCACTTCTATAGTAACCAGAAAAGACTAAAGTTCCTTCACAAATCATCAGTCAACAAGCAGTGAAACATTTATTGGGTCAATATTCAGCTAAGCACTGTGAGGATAAGAAATAAAAAATCCAAAATGTTTTCTTACCATAAGGAAAACTAAGATTACAAAACTGTAGAAAACAAATCATTGTTTTAAATGAGGACTAAGAAATGCAAAATCAATATAAAATTAGTCTTCTTTGTATTCCCATTTTACTAATATAAACAAATAGAAAGTGAGTATAATAGAAATGAAATAGAAAAAATAGAAGAGAATAAATGGATTTATATTAGATCAACAAGCCCCAAACACTTAGGAATCAATCTCATAAAAGTGTGCAAGACCTCGACACAGAACACTTGAAGATGTTATTAAGAGAAATTAAAGGTCGAAATAAACAGAGCGGCATATCACGTTCATGGTTTGGAAATTTTCATATTGTAAGTATGTAAATTCTCATCAATTTCATCTTCTATAGATTGAAAGCAATCTCAACCCCAAATCCCGACTGCTGTGTGTGTGTGTGCCCATCTGCACATGCCCATGTGTGTAATTTGACAAGTTGATTCTAAAATTTTTATGAAAAGGTAAAGGGCAAAGAATAGTAAAGACAATCTAGTAAAGACAATCTCGATATCTGAAGCACAACCATCAGTTAACCAGACTTATTGAAAGGTACAGTAACTTAAGCAATGTGATTTCAGTCTAAGGATAAACAAATAAACCAAGAGAACAGATTGTCCAGAAATAGATCCACATGTCACCTCATTTTTAGTAAAGGTGTAATAGCTTTACTATGGAGAAAGGATGGTGTTTTTACAAAGTGGTGATGAAGTAATTCAATATCCACATGGAAATAATGAACTCTGACCCCTACCTCACACCATGTTCAAAAATACATTGTGGAGCAATCATAGACTTAAGTGTTGAAGGTAAAATAATAAAGCTTCTAGACGATAACAAAGGAAAACATTTCACGTCCTTGAACAGGGCAAAAATTTCATTAGATGATAACAAAAGGAAAACATGAAACAAAACGCAAAGATGAACAAATCAGGCTTCACTAAAAATTTAAAATACTGCTTTTCAAAAGACACTATTGTGAAAATCACTGTGTGAGAAGGCAAGCTACGAACAGACAGAGGATATCTGTCATAATCCATGTGATGGTCTCATATCCAGAATATATAAATAGCTTTTACAAATCAACAAGTGGGGGGGGGGAGTCAGGTAACCCAATGCAATAAAAAATAGACCAAAAAACTTGAATAGGCACTTAAGGAAAGCTATGCAGAATGGACTACAAGCACGTGAAAAGGTGCTCGAGCTCATCAGCCATCAGAGAAATGGAAATTAAAACGAAAATGAGATCCCATCACACACCCACAGATATGTCAGAAACAACTATGACTACAACCTAGCACGGCCTGAGCCATTCCGAGGGTTGGCGAGGAGAGATGGTGGTCTCTGCACTGCTGATGGGAGTATAAATTAGAAGGTCTGCTGCGGAAAACGCTGGCAGAATCATACCCACAGTTTGCAATCCTCGGTATGAACGCATGCATTCACGCACTGAAATAACATGCGATGACCACTGTGCAGAAGCCAAGTCAGGGAACAACATGCGTGTCCGTGAACAGAAGAAGGAGTAAAGTGGTGCTGTGTTCATACAATGAAATACTTTACAGAAATGCAAGCGGGGACTTCAGCTGTGGCCCAGAGGACCCTCTTGGACATGATTTGGAGCAAATTAAATGTGGTGCAAAAGAATACGTGTTACACGATTCCATTCACATCAAGTTCAAAAGCAAGAAAAACAAAAGGATCGTGAGAGGTGTCAGAATGGTGTTTGGCTGTAGGAGGACCCTGATTTAGGGATATTCCAGGGAGGAGATGGGCAGGGGGTGCTGGGAAGGGGCACCTTGTGATTAGGAGGGAAAGTTCACAAGCCACTGCAGTGGCCCAGGGTGAGCAGTGTCTGGATGGGGGTGAGCACAGTGCTGTGGATTAAACATCACAGGGCTGCGGTATTAAATGGCAAAGTGCACATAAAACACCTACAGTGCCTGTCACGTGACACAGTCAAGAAATGTCAGCTATTATTATTATCATTATTCTTATTATACTGATGAGAACTGTGGAAATGGAAAGGAAATGCCAACTACAGATTGGCCCTTGCCATCTGCCTCTACAAGGATTAAATCATGAACTGTTACAGCTGTTGACCTTCAACACCCCCTGAAAGGAGCTCAGGGTGGAGAGCAGGAAGGAGGCCCTCTGTGCTCTGGGAAAACCCGGCAGAACAGGCCTTCAGATAGTTAGATATTCTCAGGAGAAGATTTTATGAGCCCAATTCTTGCATCGCCTCGTATCCAGAAAAGCACTAAAATCATTAACAGAGACATCTGCTCCTCGTGACGAGCAGCCACCTTCTGCCAAAGTGTGTGTTTGACGGCACGTACCCCCCGCCTTCACTAAACTCACACCTATACTGACCTCCCATGCCTCTCTGGAGCAGTTTCTCAGAGCTATCTGAGAGCCTGTCTCCCGGGCTATAGTCCTCATTTTGCCCCCAATAAAACTTACCTCACAAGTCTCACGTTGTGCATTTTTTTCAGTCGATAAAAAGAGCAACCTGGGAAGAGGTTCTGATAGAAGAGCGGACGTTCTGAGTGACTGGATATGGAAGATGGTTGGGGTGTTGGCAGCCAGGACAAGTGGGGGAGGAAACTTCCACAGATATGAACTCGGCAGTTGGTTTGCTCCTGCTTTAGTGATTCCGCCGAGCCAGGGCTGGTGCAGAGGACACACGACCATGACTCATTTCTAATCTCCTGTGTCCCCGCAGTGCTGGACACAGGGCTAAGGCTTAATAAATACATGATGAGTGAGATAATCCCCATCCCCTTGGACACTAGCGGGCAGAATAGAATGTGAAAGAAAACCTGACAATAGAATTTATTTTCTTAAAAAGTGTTCTCTTTGGGAAAGCCTTGCAACAGAAGCATATCATGTTTGCTCTGTGAACCCCAGAGATTTGCCTGTTATTTTCATATAAAGCTGGCTGTCCTCCAGCTTAATTTTAACTGCAGGCTTCCTGCCCCTAAATCAGTGTTAGGTCAGAGATGGCCTCCGTTTGCAGATTTATTGTATTTGCAGCAGAGAACCATCGCTTATTTGACGAGAGCTCAATTCTAATAGGTTACATGTCTGGTGTGTTTTCGTCTTTACATTAAAGACCCTGTAATCAGGGTTCATTACAAGGCCTGTCCACTTTGCCAAAAGAAACGCAGAGGGACAAGTTTAAAACTCCCCCATCGCTCAGTTGTCACGGAGAATTCCCAGATCATTTTAGAATTCTGGGCTGCATCCGCCTGATGTGGGAGATAAACTCGGCGTGTTCACCCCTCCACATGCCCTGCGCTTCCCAGAGGGGCGTTATTCTGGCTCTTGATTCACTGGCACACCTACTTGAATGCAGGTGTATCTTTCCTTCTACAGCAATTCAAAAATTTCATTAAAAATCTAGTCCAAACTCTTGTTACAAGAAGAGCAATGCAGGTCAACCAGAAAGAAAAAAGAAACTTTACTAAAAGTTTCACCAAATATACTATTAGGCTCATCCGCTCCTGTTTTCTTTCAACAGTGCTTCTCAAGGTGTATCCAGCCCACCTGGGATCGTGTTAAAATGCAGATCCTGATTCAGTAGGTTGGAGCAGGGGGAGGGGGCTGAGAGTCTGCAGGTCTGAGGTTCCCTGGACTGATGCTCCTGGCCCAGGGACCAGGGCGAAGGGCACACATCGAGCACCTCTGTCGGGGCGTCGTGTTGCTGACAGATCTGTGTAGTTTCTACGTCTAAGGAGGAAATCAGTGGAGGCAGAAGGAGGCTGTTCAGTCCTCTGGTTCTTGAAACACAAACAAACAAACAAAAGCACCACCGGTAGTTAAATCCCTTCATCAGCCCATAAACATGCAGATTTTTAAGGACAAACGAAGGTAGCTCTCAGAAGCTGCTCTGTAAATGTTTATTTCTCCTCCGATTGAGGTCCGACGGTCAGACTCTGAGGGCAGCTCCGAGGGGCCAGTGGGCAGCGCGTCCGCCAGGGGTGACCGGGGAGCAGGTGGGGTCAGCAGGCGCACCATGTGCTGATGTGTCACTGACACTCCCTGCGTCCAGCAGGCGTGGCCCACACCACGTGGGACTGGGGCCCCCTGCCAGGCCCCAGGTGAGGCGAGGGGGCACCCAGCATCCTCTGTGCCCGAGACAACGGTGCTCAGCGTTAGCAGAGACGGGGCACCCTGTGGGAAAGCAAACTCCGAATCTGCAGTCTCACTGGCTTCAAATCCCAACACTGCCACTTAACCTCTGTGTGGGGCAAGTGAGCTTAACCTGCCCATCCTTCCTGTGGCCCCATTCACGTGGTCACCCCACAGGCCGGCTGAGCACAGGCCCAGGGCTCACCTGCCCAGACACTGCTCCTGTCCTGGGGCAGGCAGGTTCCTCCAGGTGCAGCAGGGGGCTGGCCCGGGAGGGGGAGGGCTGCTGGTCATCATCATTATTGTCCCAATCCTCTGATCTCCTGCTATTAGCAGGATCTGCTGATGAACATTCATACCCAGGTGCTGATCTACAGCGGTTTCTCCTGGAGGCCAGGTCTCCCCAGAGGAGACAGGGTGGCAATGAACCCCACCTCTCCGTGATAGCACTTGCTAATAACTTTAATCCCCCTCCTAAATGCAGGGCCAGCCCCGGAGCAGACTTCCCCAGTGAGGGTCCTGGGAGTGAGAGCAGAGAGGGCCGTGGAGATGCAGATGTGGGAAGGGGGTCCCCCTCCTGCAGGGCCTCAGCTACCTGATCCCACTGCCGACTACCAACTGACAGCTGCCACCTCCCTCCACAAGGACTAAGCCACAAGCTGCTGTGACCCCTGCCCTTCCGCAACCCCCGAAAGGAGCTCAGGGGGGAGAGCAGGAAGGAGGCCCTCTGCGCTCTGGGAAAACCCGGCAGAACAGGCCTTCAGATAGTTAGATATTCTCAGGAGAAGATTTTATGAGCCCAATTCTTGCATCTCCTCGTATCTAGAAAAGCACTAAAATCATTACTAACTCTTCGGAGCAGTTCCTCAGAGCTATCTGAAATGCTGTCTCCCGGGCTATAGCCCTCATTTTGCCCCCAGTGGAAGTTAACTCACAACTCTCACGCTGTGCATCTTTTCCTTCAGTTGACACCACCCTCTGCAGCCAGACACGCACCAGGTCGCGCCTGCTCAGGCCTGGCCCCCTGAACTGAAGAGCGCTGACCCCCACTCTGAATGACTGCGGAAGCTGCTCTGTATTCACTGCGGGGAATCACCAGGGGCTCCTCTGGAGCCCTGGTTGCTAGTTTCGTCACAGGGTTCATCCGTTTGCGTCACACTTCACCTTCTACTTGCCCGCCAGGCCTGCCGAGGGCAGAGATGACGGCTCGCTCACCCTGGCATCCTCAGCACAGTATTTTTATTTCTGGCAAGTATTCAGTACCTGCTTGTCAAGTGGAAATGAACGCAGCTCTTGCCAGTTTCCTGACTCCAAGGTCTGTCCCCGTAAAAAATCCATAAGTAAGTCTTTAAATTTTTTTTTTTACTCTCCTTCAGGGTAAATGGCCGAACTTCTAATTCTGACCTTTCCTCATGCACATGTTTTTTTCAGCACTTGTGTTGTGAGGGAGGCCCCTTAGCAGAGGCCGCCGAAGCGTTAAAGCCTTGTAAGGTATCATTCCAACGGGCACTCTGGCTGTAGCCCACACAGCTGTAAGTCGCACATGCTGAACATATTATGAGAAGTTTATTATTTCCCCAAATCTGTATCTTTCACAACAATCTCCTGAGGACAAACACAATTCCATTTTTACTACGGCACTGGCAATTCACGGCTCAGCATACTAAGCCCTTACAAGGCAAGCGTGGCCTTGAGTCAAGGGTTTGTGGATTTAACCGAAAACTTCAACATCTCTTTCCTGGACCTCAAAAAAGGAGCAAACATAAAACCCACAAGTCATCCCCTTGCTTGTGGCCTGGGTTTCACGGCATGTTTTCCAGATGCTTCCACTGATTGTTCTCAGCCTCTCTGTTCTCGAATCCTCTGCCGACTTAGAGGACAGTATTAATGAGGTATGTCCTCTTGCACTGGATACCTGATCAAAACAACTAACACCCTTAACACCGTGGAGACAGGCTGGGACCTGGGATCCTTGGCTGCAGCACCTGCACCTGGACACACGTCTCCTCCAGCAGCAAGATAAAAAGAAACCACAAGGGACTAAAAATAACTGTGTGCGTGCGCAGTTGGGCCAAACTATGGACAACAAGATAAAGGCCAAAAAACCCAACTGCCATTTCTGAAGAGCCGGGAGCAAAAGCGGGGTACTGCGCATGCACTCTGCACACAGCACCACCCAGGGGTGGGCAGACCATCTAAGCCACGCCTCTGGCGCGACCCCTGGACACACCCCTCCCCTCACCCGATGTAAGGAACCAGCTTGCCCCCCACCTCGGCGAGTGAGCAAGGGAACCTGTTACTTGATCTCACTCCCCCCTGCTGCAGCAGGAGCCCCGATAAAGCTTTGCCTGAATTTCTTGTCTGGCCTCTTATCAATTTCTACTGATTAAGGAGGCCAAGAAGCCTGGTCGGTAACACCATAACCTAACTATCATTCACGAGACGATGACATTTTCCTAAAATCCTGAAAAACTACGGCAGAGAACAGGTCACCTGTGCTGTCAATGGCATCCTAAGTACTAGCTGTATCTGCTAACTTTATCATAATCCCTTTACTCTGGGCAACCATAGGGCCATCCAGTCCAGTGGCAAAATAAACAAGAGAGAGGATTCCAGAGAATGACCGCTGAACTCCTAGAGAAGAGAGAAGGGAGCTGACTGGGCCACAGGCAGAGGGGAATGCTTCCAGAAACGGCTATTGCAATCTTGAACAAATCATTAAGAATCTCTCTCCTCTTCAAATCTCCCCTCCACAATTTTTAGAAATATCGTCAGAAGTAGTTATTCTGCAGAACGTCCAATTATGCCAGACAATTCTGCATCAGAGAAGAGTGAGGATAACGAAATGAAGAGGCCCTGGCACCAAAGTCTTCCTGAAAGGAGGGCTCTGTGCAAGCCTCTTTCATCGTCTACATTCCGCGAGTCTAAAATGATTCTTCATTTGCTTTGGGTTTGTTTCAATGATACTATCCTTTAAGTAATTGGCTATTTCACCACTTATATTCTGCTTTCATCATAGAGGATGTTCGGTGAGGATGAAAAATAATATTAGAAACCTCAGGCCTAGGAAGGAGGGTTTCATTTCTTGAGGACTTTGATTAAAACCTGCAGTGCTTTTTAAAAGTAATACTTTTTAAATACTTTTTAAAAGTCCAATTATTTATACGCATAGAACTGAACTATTGGGGGGGTCTGGCATTTAAATAAGGAAAACCTCTAGTTCGAGAACAGCATCCCATGACTTTCCGATCACTTTAAAAAATTAATATGAACTTCTTTCGCTTTCAGCAGCTCACAAAGGAAGATGATTTCATTACATGGCTTCGGGTGTGTTACATATGCCTCCTGTTTAAAGAACCTCTGCCAGGAGAACTCGGAGGCAACAGAACATGTGGGTGAGAATTAAGAGATACCTCCTCTGCCTTGGGCTATAATTACTGCACGGTTCTTCAAACCCTAAAAAGGCAACACCCCCAAATACCACGCCTAACAAAGAGCAAGTGATACTGAAGCTCTCAAAGGAACCTCAGAGGCTATCAGAGCCCATTTGCTGCAGGGGCTTAGCTATACCTATACGTGTCCAGGACCCGGCCAGGATTTATTGGCTGGGGTGATTCACCCACAAGTTGGCTCTCCTCCGGCTGACAACTGAAGGTCGAGCCAGTGGGAAAAAAAAGAAAACAACTTCGTCATCAACACCCTATTCTGCTGCTAACAGACACGTCTCTATCAGGCTCATAATCTACAAGCCATTGTTAGTAAAATGCCTGTTCTCCTGTGGTTCTCTGTTTGGCAACATTTGAATGGGACAAAATAAAAATGGTAATTTATTTCTAGCAATGTTCCTGTAGAAGAGGAGATGAGCATATTTACATGTATACAGAGGAAACACCAAAACACTAATTAAGTAAATTTCGTTTTCCCTTTAATCAGACTTCCAGGTAATTAGCTGTCAGAGAAGATAAATTACAGTTTATTCCATTTTTAGACCATGCTTTGGTCAAATAAAGATTATGCTTTAATGGCCAGATTTAGTTGCTAATTTTTCATGCCAATGAAAGGATCTGCAAATATTATCACTGGACTCTTTTAATGTTCTGAAAACTAATTTCTGCCTAAAACATCACTCTTTAAACAAACAGTCTTATCCAGGACTAGGGATTATCTGTTGGATCTTTTTGATTTCATACACAACGATTAAGATTTTTTAAACCCCAGATCACAAGTTTATTGCCTCTGTGAATATGTCCTCAACCCAAGTCAAGTCTGGAAGGATAACGTTAAATACGTCCTCTGTTCTCCATGACTTGAACAGGAGGTGTAATTCAAATCCATTGGGTTTGGTCGAAGGCAACAATCTGACAGGCAGTAACGTTACAAGGGTTCCTATATGTATAAATGATGCATATGGTGGTTTAAATGGGCTTTGCTTAACTGAAGGTGCTTCTTGCATTATCTCTGTATCAATCTCAAGAAGAGCTACAGGGAAGGAGAAATGAGTGGAAAACATTTTACTGGAGGTGAAAGTTCAGAGATTACTAGATTTTCAGTTACTGGAAACCCAGAGTCGATATTGAATATGCCGTTGCTTTAATGTATGCCCAACACACATGCTGTTTTGCGTTAAAAGAAAAACGACCACAAGGCACAGTGGTACATTTAAAGCCTTACTAGCGACATTGCCGCAAACCTGAGTGTGAAATCAATGCTCCGAACAGGGTGATTCATGACAAAGCGGCTGAGTTGTAACGTCACTCAGGGCCCCTCAGGACACAGGGGGTTCCCCATTAGAAGTGAGTGAGAAGGACACCCACACAGTAGGTTTGACATACTTGAACAGTCCTTTTTTTGGTCTTCACTCAGTGTGTGAAGACGCAATTTCCTTTGCCCTGGGAATCTGAGTCGATGTCTGGGAAGGAGTGAGGTATGCTTCCCTTGCAAATAATTTCACCTTTAGGAAATTCAGAGGAGCTGGCAAATAGGATGTGATTGGAACCCCAATTCTCAAGTGCGGTGCACCTTCCATTGTGTTGGACAGTGGGGAGGAAGGCTTTTATCTCTCTGAGAAGACGTCCTTGGTGGCAGACAATGGAAAGCGGCTCTGCTCGCTCCTTGATTAGAATATTTCTATCACAGGCAAAAAGTATGTCTACTTTAAGGGCTTAATTTTCAAAAGAGACAAACAGCTCATACAACTCAATATCAGGAAAACAAACTCAACCAAAAGATGGGCAGAAAATCTAAATAATGTCTAATTTTTTCTGCCAATGTCTTCTTTGGAGAACATCACAAATTATTAGAGAAATGCAAATCAAAAGTACAATGAGGTACCACCTCTCACGGGTCAGAATGGCCATCATTAAAAAAGTGTACAAATAATAAATGCTGGAGAGGGTGTGGAGAAAAGGGAACCCTCCTACACTGTTGGTGGGAATGTAAATTGGTGCAGCCACTATTGAGGTTCCTTAAAAAACTGAAAATAGTGTTAGCATACAATCCAGCAATCCCACTCCTGGGCATATATCTGGAGAAAACCATAATTCAAAAAGATACATGCATCCCAGTGTTCATAGCAGCACTATTTATTGATACAATAGCCAGGTCATAGAAGCAACCTAAACGTCCATCAACAGATGAATGGATAAAGAAGCTGTGGTGCATATATACAATGGAATATTATTCAGCCATAAAAAAAGAATGAAATAATGCCATTTGCAGCAACATGGATGGACCTAGAGATTATCATAGTAAGTGAAGTAAGTCAGAGAAAGACAAATATCATATGATATCGCTTATTTGTAGAATCTAAAAAAATGATACTTACATGAACCTATTTACAAAGCAGAAACAGACTCACAGACATAGAAAACAATCTTATGGCTACCAAAGGGGAAAGGAGGGGGAGGGATAAATTAAGAGTTTGGGATTAACAGATACACACTACTATATATAAAAAAACAGATAACCAAGAAGGACCTACTGTATAACACAGGGAACTATATTCAATATCTTGTAATAACCTATAACGGAAAAGAATCTGAAAAAGATATAAATAACACTGACTCACTTCGCTGTACACCAGAAACTAACACAACGTAGTAAATCAAGTATACTGCAACAAAAATTTTTTTCGAAAGAAGTATGTCTATTTTAACTCACAGAAATGATATTGAGAAGGTACTCTGCAAACAAAAAAATGACGTACAGAAAGAGGGGCAGTAGAACTTGTCCAGAGCATCCTTTCTCCCTCAGCAGTTAGAAGCCATAGGAAAAGGGAGCAGAGGCAGGACACGTGACCCCTGACTGACCGACTGATGGCGTTCCGTGGATGCACGCTGCAGGGTCCACACGGGTCGGAAGGGACAGCTGGTGACAAGAAACACCTCCGTGGGGAAGAAGAGAGCACAGCAAAGCCCAAGTAGGTGGGGAAATGGTGGCGACTCCCGGGAGATGTGTGGGGAAATGCAGCCGTATCAGCGCAACTCAAGTGACATAATCCAAAACGTACCATTTGCCCAGGGGCTACTTCACAGATTTCTTAGTTATGTTTCTGTAGGTGCCACGTATTAAACACTTGAACCACAGTCTCTACTTTAGTCCCTACAATAGCCCTTTGGGGTTATTATTCACCGTTTACAAATGAGGACAAGGTGACCCAGAGGCACTGATAGTCAGCTAGAGGTGGGGAGCTACCGAGTCACGAAGGTGGGTTTGACCTCAGATCGTTCGTATGTGGCCCCGAGCCCTTTATCCATATTCCGTGCTGGTCTAGCTGGCAGCAGGACTCATTTCAAAACCTTCCACTCATAGGAGGTTAACCTGAGGCATTTACAAACTACGTGTGTTATTGAGAGAAAGCAGATCAAAGGTGGGCGTTAGAACACTGACGTGGGGACGAGCTTGAGAAGACAATTGTGGGCATGGGGTTTGCCAGGGAAGCCGCCTTAATATGAAGAAGAGAAGAAGAAGAGAAGATGGGTCCAAGGACAGAGAAGCGGCCCTCCCACTCGCTTCCATCAGTCTTATCTCCTCCCGTGCCGTGTTGCTTTTAGAAAGACGTTAGAAAAGTGAAGCCGAGTGACTTATTTATCAAAACTTTCCCCACGGGGGCAGGAGAGAAGAGCCTCACATGTACAGTGGTGTGACTTCAGACCTGAGGCTGAGTTACAGGGCTGGTTGAGACCTGCATTGTCTCAAGATCAAGACACCATGAGCTGCCGATTTCAGGGCCGAGGACGGAAGATGCCTGTGCTTGGAGACACACAGCCCTTGTCTGGAACGTGGCTCCACTACTTACCAGCTACGCTCCCTTGGGGAACGTGCATCCTCCGACTGCCACTACCAAGTGCATGGTGTTGTAGTGATCTAACGAAGCGATGACACACGGTCTTGCACTCAGGCAATACTGAAGCAGTAGGTCTCTTCCTCTTTTCAGGGCATTCAAACCTGTATCATTTTAACAACTGACATTCCCTTTGCTCGATGCAAATATACCTTAAGTCACTTTCAGGGATGCCCCACAAACCAGCTGGGTCTCCGTTAGCAGCAGGGTGAGTTTTGAACACTCCAAGTAAAACCCCTCCGATACGTCCATTCGATACCCTCAGCCCCATTCCTGTCTATCCTATTAGAAGCACATCGATCATTTCAACGCCCAGCTTACCCTGAGGCTCCGACAGGGATTAGTTTGCCATTGCCGCACCAGTAACATCACGAGAGTCTACTGCCCTCAACGTTTAGGAAGTGGGTGTTAATTCTGCTGTCAGCTGGGTCTCCCATGTGGAAGGAAAGAAGTGGTCTAATTCATTTATGTCTCCCTTAAATCAAAATGGTCACCACGTGGTTTCTGACTGAAAGGTACAGAGGCCGTCAGGTGTTCACATCCATTTCTGGATAAGCAACATTGACTGTTCTGTCCACTCCCAGGTGGACTGGTTTGCCTCCAGGAAAACAGTGCTTAGTGTGATGAATCTCTGAGCTACTCCCAAAGCCCCTCCTGCGAGGGGCCTACGCCAAGGGTCAGGGCCCACTTCGTCCCCACCTCAGTACAGACACGGGGAAGCTTCCGGAAGCCACTCTGATGTGGCTCTTGCATCCTGGTTACTCTGCAAAGGGCAGAGCCTGGAGAACAGGTGGGCCAGACAGAGCCCACGGGCTCCATGCCCTCCTTCCTGGTCCCCCGAATGTGCGGAGCCTCAGCTCCGCCCTCCATCCAGTCACATCCCGGCCCCCGGCTCTAACCTTGGTGCACATCCCCCGCTTCGGCATCACAGGCCTCGTGTGGTCATGGACTCAGCTGCCACCCGCTCCACACCTTCTCTTTACACCGTCCACATGCTTCAGATCACCTGGGGTTGCCAACCCGACCTGCCCATCCGACTCTGCAGGCCAATCCTCGGGCCCTGGTACCTGATCGACAGCCCCGCCGTTCTCCACCTGAAGAATCCCACCTCCACCCATCCCAGCTGTGATGTCTCTTCTTCATCAGTTTTAACGATTAGCCAACAATTAACGATACGTTTCTAGAGGATAACAAGAAAAGAACTACCGAGGATTCAGGTTCCGAGATGATTCCAACCCCAAAGGACCCAAGCACTGTCTCCAGTTCATACCCCTAATGGAGGGCAGCAGCCCCCACTGTCCATGCAACACCCCTGGTACCGAGGACTCTAGTAAGTGCCGTGCCCTGCACTGAAATGTTTTCTGTAACCAGTTCTAAAGTTACTGCCCTTTTAATTAAAAAATTGTTCTCATATATCTGTAACATAGGAGAAGGCAACTGAGGAATAGCTAGTCACTTTGGCAAGACCTAAGATGCCCGGAATATGGACACGCATGCATTTACATGTCATCAAGGGGAAAAAGTTAAACATACACACCTCAAGACCAAAAATAAGGGACAAGAAATGTCATATGAAACAGGACGTTTTGCTACTTCAAAGGGATAATGCTGCTTCCAGGAAAGAAGAAAGGTCTCACGTCTGTCCTTTTTTATTTGGCAGGAGGTAAGAAGGCAAGAAGTGAATCCTGACCCTGGGGCGAGTGGTTTCTTTCTATTCTGCGTGCCTCTGGCTTTTTTCATCAGATCTTCGACAGAGAGAATGTTAGAAAGGCACCTACAATCGTGGGTTTCATTTCTAAAAACTGAAGGAATGGAAACCCAAAATGATCCATTTCCCCAAGGCCTATCTAATCACTCCCTCTTTCTGGACCACAGCCACCTGCGAGGTGAGAGGACGGAGCCGGGGAACATCCTCTCAACTCACGTGGGCGTCCTGCCTCAAAAGGAAAGCTGTATAGACTGGCCGCTACCTGTAACACCTTCACTGTTTAATCCCATCATTTAAAAACTCTATTTGACATATTTTATAAACATGTTTTTGTGTGTTTCCTAAATGCCCAAAGGGAGATGGAGTCACTTGTTACTCTTAGATTGAATGATATTTAAGCGTGATATATTACTCGTAACAAAATCGCTTAACACTCTGGTGTCTACACTAACAGCCGTAAATTCATTCATTAGAGAATGCTATCTACATGTTTATGCAACAAGAAATTGAAAGAAGTCCAAATATCAGAAGGAAAGGAGGCCCCAAGGAAAGTGTTCTTTGAAAAATTATACACATACCCTCAGCCAGCAAGAGCAGAGCCACATCCCCGCAGTGGAGACGGGCTTTGCAGTCAGATTTCAGGCCCACGTCCGCCACCTCAAACAAGAACATAACTGCTTAAGCATCATGTTTCTCAGTGGTGAAGTGGGTGTACTAATAATGACGCAGACGAATCTTGTATTAATTGAGATAATACAAGTAGAATACTTTGTGAGCTAACTAGCACCTACTGTGTGATCAACACATGTCAGCTCTTGCTGCTATGACCAATACTTCTCCATTCAATACCTAGAAAAGTAAAGGAAATATTTTTTAAAAACACAGGTTTAAACAAAGAGATCATGTGACCTGCGGTCTGGGTCTCCAATTTTTAAAAACACAAGAAAATATACTGAATTAAAGTCAGAGGGATAAATTATTCACCACAGCCCGTGAACCAGGAAACCTGGATGAAGGTCAAGAGAACTGAGGACACTTCTGCAAGCTGGCTCTGTGACAGCACGTCAAAAGCTGGGAAAAGGAGAGAACGGAAGAGACCAAACAGGCATTTGTGGGCTGAGCTGGCAGAGAAGTGTTTGGGGGATTCTTGATCTATTTCATTGTTAAACTGCTCACTCATTACAATCGTTCACAGAATATAAATCGCATTAGTGAGTACAGACTATCAGTTGTTGTCCTGTCAAGGCATTAAGACTTTCTTGAAACTCTGTGTCCAAAACCGATTAATGAAATATTCACATTTACAGCAACATGGATGGACCTACAGATGATCATACTAAGTGAAAAAAGTCAGACAGAGACAACTATCAGATGATATCACTTATACGTGGAATCTAAAAAATTGTGCAAATGAACTTACTTACAAAACGGAAACAGACTCACACACATAGAAAACAAACGTATGGTTACCAAAGGGAAAAGGGGGGCAGGAATAAATTAGGAGATTGGGGTTAACAGACACAAGTTACTATGTATAAAATAGATAAACAACAAGGACCTACTGTATAGCACAGGGAACTATATTCAATATCCTATAATAATCTATAATGGAAAAGAACCTGAAAAAATATGTATCTAAAAATATATCAAAAGAATGTATATATATAACTGAATTGCTGTGCTGCACACCTAAAACTAACACCTGGTAAATCAATTATACTTCAATAAAAAAATAAAAAAATAAATTTTAAAAATAAATAAAATCTATAGTGCCTCCTCTTATAAGTGTCAGACCCAGCATTTGATCTCCGTGTATCAATCCTGATCAACTAAGATGGCTCTAAATTAACTCGATGTTGTGCTTATAACAGTCAACAAATTGCTGACCACCTAACAGTAGGGCAGATGTAACGGGTGCATTCCAAGGAATTTAAAACATTCCTTCTTTGTACAAAAGACTGGCTAGTTCTATTGTACCTTACCAGATGCGCATTTCCTAATCTACCACAGTGAAGAATACACACAGAGAATGGTGTGTCAAAGCAACCATTCATTGGACGGGGACTGAATTTTAGACGATCTATTCATATTAATTGCTCGACAAATTATTGCTGAATTCAAAGGGACTGTTATGTAGAACATGCCCAACGACTGCAAGAAGCTTCTTGGGAACTTGTAGGAAGTGAGGTTTTTCTATCCTGTGGGCTCCTTATGAAAAGCCACTTAGGAAACCTCAGTTCCACCAAGAGAGCTGCAAAGCGCCCTCCCCGCTGGACGGGCAGCCGGCCATCAGCTCCTCCCCACTCCACATCCCCAATAACCAAACTACTGCATTAAAAATAAACCAGCCTGAACCCCCGCTCTACTGCCCTGCGACCCCGTCGTCTGTGTTGCTCTGCCCTCCTTCCTTTCCCTGTAAATTCCGAATGAGTAGCATTTTCAGTGCATAACACGTGCCGCTAACACCTCTCAAAGAAGAAAAAGCAGCAGAATGTTGGATGCAATCACTTTTTCTTACACAGCCTACGCACGCGTATTACGTTGGCAGTGACCGCCAAGGACCGACCCCGCGGTCCAACAAGTAAGCACTTTATTTAAAAGGAAACAAATCACCTGGCCTGTTCACATCCAGTCCCGGGCAAGTTTAGAAATCTGGAGTTTAAATAACAACTTTGGAGGTTTAATAACCTCGAGGAGACATGCTGGTACCAGCCCTTCGCTGCAACAGTTCGGCCAGGCTCAGGAAGAAAGAGAAACGGATGGATGCTGAAACGGAGGAGGGCAGGGCTATGCCACTGCAGGAAAAGAGGACCCCAGCGTTTGCTTTCAGATCAGGTTCAGAAGAAGAAAGAAAACAAGGCAAGCGGGAGAGAGGGCGACGCGCAGCCTTAGTGAGTGTGAAAGAGGACATTGTGTCGTGCACAGCGGTTTCAGGGGATTCAATGGGGGTCTGTTCCTTAAAGGGCGCAGACACTTGGAAAGACGGGATGCTGATGCAGGAGTACCACAGCCCCACTTTCTGATGCTAAAGGAAGAAGTAACGCGATGAATCCAAGCGCACTCACTCAAAAAGGTGTCCTTAAACAGACATCAGCACTGACCCTGAGTTAAACACCCTGACTCTCATAGTTGATCGGTTCTTCTTACTCCTTTTCTTTTTTTGCTTTTCGCTTGAACCTTTCAGATACTGTAAGGGTCGGCCATTTTCAGTTCACTGTGTATGTTCAGACGTTAAATTTCTCAGAATCAGGGCTTTTCTGAGTTCATTTCTTTTTTTCTTGACGCTTTACAAAACTCTGTTATCCCACAGATATTTGTCTTCATAAGAAGCCTCTCAGAACACAGCATCCTTCACATGTTCAAAAAAGGCCTTTCGGGGACTTCCCTGGTGGTCTACTGGCTAAGACTCCGCACTCCCAATGCAGGGGGCCCGGGTTCGATCCCTGGTCAGGGAACTAGATTCCACACACTGCAACTAAAGAGTCTGCATGCTGCAACTAAAAGATCCCGCATGCCACAACTAAGACCCGGTGCAGCCAAATAAATAAATAAATAAAATATTTTTTAAAAAAAGGAAAGAGAAAAAGGCCTTTCGGGTAAATATCAGAGGGGCTCCGGGGCATCCAGACACTCAGAAGCAGGCTTCTCAGGCCAGATCGAGAGTCCGGTTTGGGATAACGGTTCCATCAGAATAAAACTATGCTTCTAGAGCTCTTTGAAAACAAATGGAAGCGGCTTCTAACTTTGTCATCCACCTTCCTCTGTGACATTCTGGCAAACAATCTCATCTTCTGAAGGAAACGATCTGAAACCAGGGTAAAAATAAGCAAAATGCCACATGGAAAATATCTGCCAGAAGGCAAGACAAATACGTGCTTGGTTAGAAATGTCAACAGGGAGCCGCCCAGACTCGCCCACCGCGGCCAGCCCCACACCCGGGGTCCAGCACACAGAGGTCGGTGTTCGGTGTGGCACCATCTCAGGGGCACCAGACCAGAGTCCCCAAACAGCAAATCCTTCCAGGGCTCCTACAGAGCCTCCCTACCGCTGGTGCTTCGCGGTCCCCCCGTCTCCTTCCTCCCTGGGCATAGCACCTTTGTCGCCTCTGACACGCAAGTGACTTTCTCCATCTTTTACCTCTGGGGGGTGGCTTTACTGGATCGCTTCCTGAGCACAGGGCTTGATGAGACCTGCCTGGGAAGAAATCTGGCAGGTCCTGGGTATCTGCCTGGGTGGGAGGTACAGAGAGGGCACCCCTGAGCCCTATCAAGGCTCAGGAATGCTGGGCTCCTTCGGACCCCAACCTATTTCATCATTAGCCACTGAGCCTGGCAGGGGTGTGTCTGCTGTATGGACTGCACCCTGCCAATGAGTCTAGATTTTAGAAGATGTTTTCTGAAAGCTCAGATCCTGGGCATATGCCATTATCATTCAAGAATTGACCCTTTTTTTCCTCTCTTTTTACAATAGTGAAAACTACTCCATGGTTTGACATTAAAACTTCTGGGTTTATTTTAACTTTACATTTGCAAAGAGAAAAAGGAATTCTTTGGGAGAGGATGGAGGAACTGACGTTCAGACATGGGAACGTGATCTGTATGAACTAGGATCCTATTTACAGGAGACGGGAGAACGAGGGACTCAGCCACCCAGCTTGACGTCACTTGCAGCCCACTTTTCCTCCTCTGCCCCTGCAAGAGTTCACGCAGGGTCAACTTTGAAATGAGGAGAACTGATGAACTGTATATCAGGAGTGATTTAACTTCTCATACCTGGGATATTTCGAAAAGAGATCTGAGGCACTCTGACACTTAAACGCTTCTTCTTTCCTACCTCAGCTCCTCCGGCCCCCAATCCGCAGTTAACACCGTCAGGTACCCACTGGGAACTCCCAGCCTTCCGATGCCCCTTCTGGCTGGTGGGCTGGTGGCTTCCCCTGCAGAGGAAGCTACAAAGCGCCCATCGGCTCAAGTGGGCAGAGCGTGTCTGGCCCTCCGTGGGGTGGTCCTGCCCTCATGCATCCACGCTACCTGCCTCCTCTGGCTTTCTGCATCTTTAGTCACGGACCTCCCCACATCCTTCCCATCTATCAGAATCCTACAAGGGCTCTCAGATGCCACGCTCCGCTGACTCATCTGGCCCACGAGGCTGATCTTGGTATGTCAGTGAGAGATGCTGATCTAGAGCGTGGGAAGAGGAGCTGGCAATCTCACCCTCATCAGGAAGACGGCACAGTTCCACGATCTGGGCTATACCACAGGCATCCAAGTACAAAGCAGGGACTGAGACCACGAGCCTCTCCAGCTGAGGATCCTGCGGTTAGCTTGAGTCACGTACACATTGGAATTAACTACACCCTCTATCTTGAATTGTACTCCAAAGCGTGGGGTGGGTGCTACGTTCAACAGCCCTTGGAGGTCCCTGTCGCCCACACAAGCCTGTGTTCAGTGGGCAGCACGACTCCAACGCTGAGCTTGCCTGGACTGTCAGCGTCCTCTCTGCCAGGAGCAGAGTGTCCTCAGCCTCCTCCTGCTTCCTGGGCGGCCCTGGAACTTGTCACTTTCCCACTCTCCCCACACTTGTCACCAAAGCAACAAAGACAAGAGCCCTTCAGGCAGAACTGAAAAGGCATCCAGTCCCAGCTGTGCCATTTTGTCATCTTAGACCAGACACTGCACATCCTCCAGATGCAATTCCTACTCCTATCAGGGCTGGGATACAGGTCATTCTGAGTTCCTATACTACTGCAGAATTTTATAACGTTAGCTCTATTTTATTTGGACACACAGGTATGGGTTCTCCATCTAAGCCAGTTGAGAAAAGAAAATCCCACATTCTGTTTTATTACATTCTGCAGAGCACCTAACTAAAAGCCGTCAATGTTGTAAACTGCATACATTTTATTAACATATTGATTGGTACCTTTCCACAAATAACTGTAGAATTGCAAATTAGAATATAAAACAGGAGCCCGCCTTCAGGAAGGCTGCATCTAGAAGAGCGTACAACCTTTCAAACGCAGTGTGGCAAAAGCACTGGGACTGTCGCAATTATCTGTACGCTGTACTTGGATTATGGTATCTAATTCCAATTCAGCAGCCTCCTGGATTGATTTTGTATTCTCAATCTACTACAGTCATTGTCTATTAAAGATGTGGAACATTTCCCACCATGGGTATGGCTTGGGTTCCGAGTGTCACGGTTTACAGCCTGTATCTGCACATTGTTTGTAGGTTAACAACGTGTGCTGTGTCCTACAAATCAACCTGATGGTCATTTATACAACCCATGAGTGGCAAAGTATTGAGAGCTCTTAGGGGAAATGATAGCTACTCACAATTCAGGTGTGTGGCACTGGGAGATTTTTTTTCTAAGAAATACTCCCATTTGATACGCGGAGCCAACAGTGAGGAGAGGCACCTGTCTTGCACCAGCGTCCAAGGGAAGAGCCGTAACAGAAGAGTGATAGCTCAAACCTATTGCTTCTTACCCATGCGAGGAAACGTGGCCATGCGACACCGCCAGTGCATGCAGTCATCACTCATCTTCAGCCACTTCCCTTCGGGCAGTTCTCACTCTCCCCTTACACATCACAGATGCTTACCCATTTTCTATGTTTCAGTCTTGAAAAAAAAATGAAATAATCATTCAACCTCAAGAACAGGATTTCCTGACCAGAAACCTGAAGTAACAAATACAAGTTTAAAGAAACACTTTGGGGCAGAAATAAGCTTGGAGCTGAATGCAAGGACCACGTATAACTATACTTGTGATTCTGCAGGGTTCCCACGGGCATTTATTGAGTAGCTACTACACTCCAGACACCTTGGCTTTTTCCCTTAGCCAGTGAGCATCTGAGCTGGGATTCAAATTCTGGTCAGAATCTAACGTCTACAAACGTTCCATTATACACTCCGATGAGAGCTGTATATTTCAGGTGACAGACATGAGGCTTCGGTCTGAAATCTAGAGGCCTGAATTAGTATCCACACCTCCCCCCACAAAAGCTGCAGAAGGGGTAACTTCATAAGCAACGAGGTCCTACTGTATAGCACAGAGAACTATATTCAGTATCCTATGATAAACCATATGGAAAAGAATATTTTAAAAAAGAACGTCTATCTATGTATGACTGAATCGCTTTGCTGTACAGCAGAAATCAACACGACGTTGTAAATCAACTATACTTCCATCAAAAAAGTCACTTTAAAAAGCTGGAAATCATTGTTTAAAAATAAAGAAGAGGTAACTTCACCCTCCACCAGACCTCAACATCAGCTCCTAAATCTCGCCTCCCCCAAGGTCAAAGGGGCAGAGAACGACCTGTGGCTTCTGTCTCCATGCTCCTCTCTTCCACACCCCATCACAGGCACAAGTTTCTCAGGTTTACAGGAAAATAAAACGTTCTTTACTGAGCTACTTATTCCTCCTTCAATGCACGCTGATGGACTTCCTTCTGTGAACCGCTACTGTGAGAGGTTCTACGAAATGTAGACGGGCAGGCTCCCGTCCCCCATGTCACTTATGGTCCAGTAGGAAAAACATGGAGCAGACAAGTGAGGAGAACAGACAGGGATGTGTGTGTGGATGCAGGAAGCCCAGGAACCTTGAGAACCAGAGCAGTTTAAAGCTTCTGCCCACCCGGAGCCCCGGGAGGTTGTAGGAATAATGTCTTCTGGCTGGTTCCTAGTCATCTTGTTCAGACACACGTTGAGCAAATGTTTGTGATCCTTTCTGATGGATGGTTTCTTCTCCCTAGACACCGACCAGCAGCTCATTCTTTTTTATTTCAAGATGTCAACCTCCTTCCTTAGATCTTCAGTCTTTAAACTAAGGAAACTGTCTGCTTGGGCTGTGGTTTGCAAAGTGACATTGGAGTTATTCTCTTCCTCCTTGAAACTCCAAGGATCAATTCCACCTTCGTTTGGTAGCAGTTATAAGGTGTAGCTCGCTCCTCCATCCCAGGCTCCAGGGAGAATCCGGGAAGGACATGGGAGGAGCATCTAACACAACTTCTGCCCTCCTGTCTGTGCTCGTTGCCCCAAGTTCCCACTGAATTGTGACAAGGCCAACCTGGGTCTGAGGATGCTGTAGGGCACTGTGTATGTTGCCAAGTGTAAACTGAGGCTTTGAAAATCTGTCTGCAAACGTTCTGTCCAAGTTTATGAACCCAGAAAGAGTGGAAGTCTGCATAAAAAAGAAGCATGTAGTCAAAGCCTCTGCCACCTGGAGAAAGATCCCTTAGTTGTCCCATCCCCTCATTTCAAAAATAAAAGGAGTCACTGTAAAGTATTTGGAAAGGACGGAAAAGCACAAAAGAAAAAATCAGATAAACACCATTTAATACCTGGAGACAAACCCCGATAAAAATGGATATACCTCTCCAGTCTTGTTTTCTAGGTGCTGTGTATATGCATTATGCTAATTTAGTTCCCTAAATATTAGGTGAGGCCACCCTCCCTCTTCAGATTTAAAGTCAAGCTGGAGTTCCCCACCTGGGCCAATGGCGCTGCCATCTCCTCAGTTTCTCGTGATCCCTTCTGGCTCCAAGCTCCATGTCACCACAAGCCCATGGGCCATGGATGGTCACTTCCCTAACATAAGGTAGAATGTTGCCTTTTCTTTGGCCCCCCACAAAATTACTCAACAAGGCTCATGGGGAGATAACACGTTTCACCGAAGGCTCGGGCCTTAGAGAGGTTTATCCTGAAGACACAAACTTAAAATTTCGCATCAGTCAGCCCCTTGCTTAAAAGGTTTTGGTTCTCGGGTCACCACGAATTTCCCCTGGATTACCTGTCCTCCTCCTCATCATTGTTGTTTCTCATAAACTCAATAACTAGGCGCACGTCTCCGCTCCTCTCATCTTCGGGCTCGTCCTTCTGGATGTTCGAAGAAACTCAACTCACTTCACCGTATTGTCGAGAGAAATCTAGCTCCCAGACCTCGTCGGCTCCTGGCCCACAAGGCACTTCCATTCTTCGGAGCCTGTGTTTAACCAGCTCAGGCCCCCTCCCGGCAAGTGGGAGGCAACAATAGAAGAACTGGGAACGTAGGAATCATGCCACTGAACTCCCTTCTCCGCTTCCCCCCGCAAACCTAACCCCCAGCTGATGTAGGAACAATTAATTTTTTTTTTTTTCTTTTTGCGGTACGCGGGCCTCTCACTGTTGTGGCCTCTCCCGTTGCAGAGCACAGGCTCCGGACGCGCAGGCCCAGCGGCCATGGCTCACGGGGCCCAGCCGCTCCGCGGCACGCGGGATCCTCCCGGACCGGGGCACGAACCCGTGTCCCCTGCATCGGCAGGCGGACTCCCAACCACTGCGCCACCAGGGGAGCCCTGAATACGGTTATTTTGATAATGCCCTGAATTATCTGTACATGGTTTGAAAAGATTTCTCCATTTTCCATTCAGCCCTAATGCAGCCTTAACTCAGCCATTCTGCCCTCTAAGGGTGTGTCTACAGTCAGGGGTCCCCTCGAACATGTCAGGGGTCCCCTCATCCTTCTCACATCTGTGACGAGAGCACCCACTCTCACCTCTACCAGGTCCTGTTTCTCTCACTCACCAACAATGCCCCCACCTCACCGACCACCTGCCCAAAGAGAAGTCTGGCATTTGCCCTCAGCTCCTGGGATATGATCTCCAAGCCCTCGGAATGTCCTGCCTGATAAGAACGTCTTTGTTTACCTGGTGATCTTGGGCTGCCAGACAGTATATGTTAACACCATTCAGGATGGGCCTTTGGGTCATGCGGTATCAGCCTGACCTCTGGAGGGGCTGGAGACCAAGGTCAGCACGTGGATAGCCAACCACGTCTACACGACCACGTCCCAACAAAAACTCTGACACCAAGGCTCGGGTGAGGCTCCCTGCTTGGCAACACTCTGTGTGTATTGTTGCTTGGAGCAGTTGGCATTGTCCACAACCCCACGGGGAGAGGGCAGCTGGCAGCCCCACACCTAGAACCTTCCTGGACTCGGCACGTGAGTCTCTTTCTTTGGCTGATTTTAATCTACATCTTCTCCCTGTAATAAACCACAACCACGAGTATAAGGCTTTCTCAGTTCTCTGAGTCCTTCTAATGAATTATGGAATCTAAGGGGACCCCGGAACTTGTAGCTGACGGCAGAAGGGAGAGTGGTCTTGGGAACTTCCAAATGTTGCAGTCTGGCATCAGGTGTGTTTGTTCCTGCACCACAAAGACAGGAACTGGTGAGAGTTCCTATTATGGGCTCTGACATCACACTTCCTTTCAACTTTGCGTCCCACTACTTCCCTCCCAAACTATCCGTTCTAGAGGGCGTGGTATGAGGGAAACATCCCTGGAAGAAGAATCAGGATACCAAGGTGTGGGAAAAGCTAGTACACAGAAGAGAATTTGTGATAAAGTTTTTCCTTCTCTCCACTCCCCATTTTAAAATAAGTAACAAGGTACAAACCTACACCAATTCAGTCACTGCACGTGTAAAATCCTCTCTGAAGATGAAGTATTGATCTTATGCCCGTGACCAGAATAATAGAATGACAAGCTGAAATTCCTCCCCTCGCTAAAGGTAGTTCATACTTATTTCATTACGTTATAAAAATGATTTGGGACTATATTATGGAAACAGTCTGCTACAAACCTTATTTCTAACTACAAACGATGATATAAAGGAATCCGAATTCAGTTACTTCCTCTTGCGTTCTCTAACAGTTTGCCCCCAAGAGTAAACATTTTTAAAAGGTTTGATAGAAATCATTACAGAATATAAACTAACCCTAATGACTGACCTTACTAATTAAAATTATATAAAATCATGGGCTTCCCTGGTGGCACAGTGGTTGAGAGTCCACCTGCCGATGCAGGGGACATGGGTTCGTGCCCCAGTCCAGGAAGATCCCACATGCCACGGAGTGGCTGGGCCCGTGAGCCATGGCCACTGAGCCTGCGTGTCCAGAGCCTGTGCTCCGCAACGGGAGAGGCCACAACAGTGAGAGGCCCGCGGACCGCAAAAGAAAAATAATTTAAAAATTAAAAAAATAAAATTATATAAAATCAGATGTTGAATAAACGGCCAAATATCAAACTGAATGTTGTTTTGGATCCCACATTCTTGACCTTAATGAGGAAGTTTTGTTTTTCTAATTTTAACAATGATTTAAAGCACTCTTCATATCCCAGGTGCATTTATAATAAAGAAAAACTCTATGTTTCACCAAGATTCTCTACTGCAAGCAACATGTGAGCTACAGAGATTAACCAACCTTCCTACATTTTGGGGGCATCCAATATCCTAAGGGTCGTCAGAGAGAAACCAATGCTTTAAAGCCTCTTACTGCAGCCTGGGAGCTCAGCTTTGAAACTGTAGACAGCAGTAATCTATATTACTAGCTGCTCATCACTCAAGCACTAGAATTACACAAGAGCAACTGTCACTACACTGCTGTACTGGCAAGGCCAGTCTAGAGGTTTTACAATCAGGAACATGTTCCAGGAAGTGGTAGAAAATAAATGTGTTTGTCTTTCACACTAAAGACGTCCTAGAAATCAAACATCAAAATCTCAATTTAAAAAAATTAACCTGAGAAATATGCATATTTCCTCACAGAATCAAACGTGTCACGTCTCTCCAAATGGGGTTAATACAGTATAAGACAGATTTTTCTCAAAGACACTAGAAAATAAGGAAAAACAAATATGTTGAAGCAGAAGTATTAAAACAGACAAAAAGGAACATGTGCGATCATCCTATGGGGGCACAGAGCTCTCTAACGAGATAGGGTTTGGCCACCACGGCATCCCTCATAGGCTTTCCGACATCAGGCATCCCCCCGTGCAGGAGCAAGACAGCTGTTCCTGGGACACACAGCCAGCCTCCAGTCGCTCCTGCAATCCTCCAGTGCCCAAGGCCCAGACAAGCGTCTAACTTCCAAGGCCAGAGTTTTCTACTGTTTCCAATTACGGTGCTGCCAGCGTGCTGTCAGGGACACTGGGAGGGCAGCTTGGGTGAGAATGGACCAAACACACACTCTCAAAACTGTATTTGCGATGAACAAATTATTCCCAGACCTTGACAATGGAAGACTTCATTTTGCTTCTCTTTGGAAGAACCCCCGAATCCCAAAACGTTTGCACGCTCTCGAAACCTGGATCTGTGGATAAATAACTCCACTTATTTACTTCTCAGAGTCCACTGGTCCTAGAGCTTCAAACGCTAAGAGCCTCCTATCTAAATCCAGACAGTTTCTTCACCGCAGACACACATATGAAGACCCAAAGACTTATCCATGGGCCAGCAGCAACCTCATCACAGGGGAGTTTGTTAGAAACACAGACTCTCAGGACTTGTGCCAAACCCACTGAATCAGAATCTGCATTTTGACAACATCTCCAGGTGACTTGCGTGCACATGAAATTCTGAAGATCACCAGATGAAGACATGATGGAAAAATAGAGCCACCATAGGATCCAGCCGTCCCACTCCTGGGCATATAGCTGGAGAAAACGAGAATTCAAAAGGATACACGCACCCCAATGTTCACAGCAGCACTATTCACAATAGCCAAGACACGGAAGCAACCTAAATGTCCATCGACAGATGAATGGATAAAGATGTGGTACATGTATACGATGGAATATTACTCAGCCATAAAAAGAATGAAATGCCATTTGCAGCAACATGGATGGACCTAGAGATGATCATACTAAGTGAAGTAAGCCAGATAGAGAAACACAAATATCATATGATGTCACTTATATGTGGAATCTGAAAAAATGATACAAATGAACTTATTTCCAAAACAGAAGCAGACTCACAGACATAGAAAACAAACTTATGGTTACCAGAGGGGAAAGGTGTGGGGGAGAGATAAATAAGAAGGTTGGGATTAACATATACACACGACTATATATAAAATAGATCATCAAACAAGGGCCTACAGTATAGCACAGGGAACTCTACTCAATATTCTGTAATAACCTATATGAGAAAAGAATCTAATAAAGGATAGATAGAGGTATATGTATGACTGAATCACTTTGCTGTACACCTGAAACTAACAGCATTGTAAATCAACTATATTCCAACATAAAATAAAAATTAAAATAATTCAAAAATAACTGAAAAAAATTTGAAAAGACATAATGGAGAATAGATTTTTTGATCCCTTCATGGGTTACTTTCCGTGATCCCTGGCCACAGACCCCATCACACAAACAGGTGAAAATAGGAAAGATATAGTATGTTCAGCCCATTCCCCAGATAAACATATATGCCAGCGTAGGTATTTAGATATGCAAGCCATCCTAAAGAATCCTGGACTTTACTAGGCACATGTATAGTAACCCTACTGGGGGAAACTCAAAGAGTGTGTTTTTATGGACCCTGAGAACGCGGCTCTATTTTCAGTAGGCTGTTAATTTCACATCAGAGCTCCATATTTAACTACACCTGCTGAGTTAAGGATCATATCGCGTGTGATACTCTGTCCACCTTTCGAGATGACAGGTACAAAACTCTCTGGGTGTGCTGCCGATGGGGAGGGTGCACAGGAATGGCAAATCGATGGGTATTCTCCCCCACGGGTATCTTTCAAAGCTGGGTCCTCCTCACCTGCCAGCAACGCCCACCTGCTCCATTTGTCGTAAAATCCGCTTCCCTGCAGATTAGAGCAACGATCGCTGATGAAGAGAGAATTCAAGGGCCTCAGATCAAAAGCCTGAGAGGTTCATTTACAAAAGTGAGTTCTTTCTTCTCATCGAGGCTCTTTTGGTCGACCAGCTATCCGTCTGCCTATTAGTACAGCTCAAGTGAGATCCCTCAGGGCTTGGGAGAGGCCTTTTGTACCTTGCCAGCAGGTAGGTCATGCAAAAAAGTAAATCTTTTGTTCTTCTCAGAAGAAGCCACACAGACAGCCCCTGTGTACTGAGTACTGTCAGTGGACCTAAGGGTAGATGAGTGATCCCCCGAATCACACCTCTGCCTGCCGGTTCCAAATACCATTCACGCAGTCTCTACACAGGCTCCAGAGAGAGCGTTTATCTTTGGGATCGAATACCTGAAGGGGAGGAAATAATGCAGCTACCAAATATGCATTCCAAGCATGAAAACGTTATGTTAGCTGGAAGAGACCAACCAGCACCCACAACTGGGGCAATCTGTTCAACTCTGAGGCACCTCTGGGAATCCTTAGTTAAACACCACGCAGCACCAAAGATGCCACCAAGGACGTTCTCATAGTCTTGAGGGAAGGCCGTCACAGGATCTTGTGCAGGCGGGGGCTACCCAGGGCCAATCATAGTGAAGCTAATACTTGCTAGAGGTGGGAAGGAGTCACCCAACCGCTCCATCCCTGCTTCTCTGGCTTTGAGTTGTAACCCCTCATTTCCACAAGAGGAGTCTGAAGTCCAAAGAGCAGATGGATTTGTCTGAGGTCACACTGCGACACTGCGTGTCATGGTAAAACAGGGGCTGAAACGTGCAGAATACTCTAGGGTGAGTTCTTTGCAGAACCATCTGCTAGTTCACCTCCCCAAAGAAGGAGGGGATATTTTTATATATATATAGATAGATAGATAGATAGAGAGAGAGAGAGAGAGAGAGAGAGAGAGAGAGAGAGAGAGAGAGAGAGGAAGACAGACAGAGAGAGAAGGAATTTCCAACAATGGGAAAATGAGTACAATTTAATGGTAATGTGAGAGGAGAGAAGAGTCCAGAATTACAAGATTCACTCTGGGTCCCGCTGCTCTGGAACCACTGTGAGTTTGTACACGTTGCCCCCAGTGTTGAAAATTCCTTCCTCTTTCCATTCATCTCTGATGTCTGCCGTAGACTCGCCTTATCCATCAGGAGTCAAGTATCAGTTCTTTGCTGAAATTTCCCTGATGCTCCCCACCCTAAGGAAGAGTCCTGCTCTTTTTTCTGTGCTCCCACAGGACCTCATTCGAACTTGTAACAGAACACTGATCCCCTCTCTGGTGATGACTGTTCGCCCACCTCTCCCCTCCCCCACCCCTAGAGGCTGCAAGTGCCTTGTAGTCAGGGTGGTGATGCATCTTCCCCCCCTCCCCCGCCCCATACCGGCACCTAGAACTGTGCTGTACAATATGATAGCCACTAGCCACATGTGGCTATTTCAATTTTCTATAATTAGAACTAACTAAAATTAAAACTTCCATTTCTCAGTCACACTAACCACATTTTAAGAACTCAGAAGTAACACACACCAGTGGCTACCATGTGGGACAAGGCAGCTACAGAACAGTTCTATCTCAGTTCCAGTGAACCATGCTGTTCTAGAAAATACTGTCTGGTGCACAGGAAAGATGAGTTGGAATCAGGAAGAAAACAAAAGTGTACAGCAAAGCTTTAATGGGAACCATCTAAGTAAATCCAGAAACAAACCATCAGCGTCCTCCTATCTATACTTGCCTAAGAGATATCCAAGTTCAAAACCGGTGGTTTCAACTTCTCACTCAGAATTGTTACAAGAAAAAAAAATTGTAGTAAGTCTTAGGAAGATGCAAGTTCATACTCACAGGGCTTGCCACATTTGGAAATATTTATTTTCAGGGTTTCTAAACAACACTGGCTCTGCTACCACAGGAAGTTAGAAAAACTTCTTGATGAGAATTAGGAAAAATAACCTAATGATAAATAATCTTTATTAATGTCTGTGAAACTCCTTCCCAAGGTTTTGGGTCTGGCCTTGCAGATACTGCGTCTCTGTCACAGGGTGACCGCGGGGCCCCCTTCTGCTCTCTAGAAAAACAGGGCTGATGGCAGGGAGGGGGAGGGGGATTGTAAGCGTGGCTCCGGTCACTAACCAGCATGCACACTCAGGAGTTAGGTAAACCCTCTCCTTCTACGGGCTTGACTGTTTCTCATTTCACAATGAACGTAATGATCACCGAGGCTCCTTTCGACTTTAATATTTTATGATTTCTTGATACTAAACAGAAATCAATAGGACTCCCAAGGTTCGCATGGCTATTTTAGACTCCACGGGCGGATCGGCAGAGAGGTTTCAGGGCCACATCCATATCAAATTGATGCTTTCCTGTCCCTGTTCTCCCTTCATTCTACAGCACCAATTAAATCCATCTTCAGAAAAGCGCTTCAGTGAATGTCCGCTAATTAAGAATCTCTGCCATGCCCTGCACTGCCAGGCGAGTTTACTTCCGCTTTGGGATGTAACATCATGATGGTTCCAGGTCCCAGCGCTCCACGTGCCTTTTACTCTTTGGTTCCTGCCTCTTGTCCCCTCATCTGGCCTCATCAGCTCTCGTGGACTCCTTCTCCAAGAGCTCACATCCACCCAAAGCAACACCTGATCCGCACACCTCTTTCTGACCTTGAGCATATATAATACTCTGAGTGAGGCAAAGGGACACGGAGATTGGAGGAAATGATCTTTTCCTTTTCTTTCAGTCTCTGATGATTGGCACTCTATCGTTCTGAGACTGCCACCTCCCTGAGCTCGTGGACCTCATGAAGACTGTTCCAGCAAATATGAATAATAACCACCTCCTTCACAGGGGTCCCAGAAAACAAACTCAAACAGCACTCCTGTTTCAAAAGCATTAGTGGTGGGCATTACTCATAGAAATACACATTCCCAGGCTTCCCTGGTGGCGCAGTGGTTGAGAGTCCGCCTGCCGATGCGGGGGATGCGGGTTCGTGCCCTGGTCCAGGAGGATCCCACATGCCGCGGAGCGGCTGGGCCCGTGAGCCATGGCCGCTGAGCCTGCGCGTCCGGAGCCTGTGCTCCTCAACGGGAGAGGCCACGACGGTGAGAGGCCCGAGTACCGCAAAAAAAAAAAAAAAAAAAAAAAAAGAAATACACATTCCCAGTGAAGGCAGAACAGAAATGTCGTAGCCTGGGCAAATGATCACAAGGCTTATAATATCTGTGTTTCTTCTTTGCTGTCCTGGAAAACCAAATCACATAACCAGTGTAAATGGTGACAGTGAAGGGACACACTCGTAACAGAGAAAAGAAATGCATACATTTCATATCCTATTATTTCTTTACCTTTTTCCATTTCCCCCACGATATTGGGGTGGAAATTAGTACAGGCAATGAAGTGCTTGAGTTCTGAATTCCAGTCCCAACTTAGGAAGAAAATTTCACAACACCCTGAGCAAAGTTTTTTTTTTTTTAAACCTTCACTTCTCCTCTAAGAAACATGGTCAATACTACTCCTCAAATAAAAGTAGAAATTGACATAAATATCAGATTGTGCTGTAGTAAAGGGAGACATCAAAATCAACTTCACCAAAATCTTCATCTCCAATCTGTTGCTATTTTCAAATACTAATTCCTCATCAATACATATGTTGACCATGTAACTTACTGCCCAAACAAGGACACCACTGAGAATAAAAGGGAATGATATTAAAACTCAAGCCAGGACATTGGCATAAACCAGGACTGTCCTAAGCAAATTGGAATATATGGTCACACCCTACCTATAAAGCACTTTTTTAAAACCCATAAACTGCCTTTTATTCTCATAATGCTAATAACTACTGATTCTTCTATTTTCTCCTGATACTCAACATCCCATGTTTCTGCTTTTAATTCCCCACGTTGCCTAGAAGCTTAATTTTTTCTTCCAGAAGCATTCATCTTCACACAGACTCCAACAATGATACGCAGTAACCAAGCCTCAAGCAAAATATTAAGACTGAACCAAAGACCCAGATTCGTGTATTTCTTATCTCTCTAAAAATACGTGAACTTCTTTTTTTAATTTAATTTATTTATTTTTTATACAGCGGGTTTTTATTAGTTATCTATTTTAAACATATCAGTGTATACATGTCAACCCCGATCCCCCAATTCATCACACACACACCTCCTCCACCGCTTTCCCCCCTTGGTGTCCATACGTTTGTTCTCTACATCTGTGTCTCTATTTCTGCCTTGCAAACCGGTTCATCTGTACCGTTTTTCTAGATTCCACATATTTGCGTTAATATATGATATCTGTTTTTCTCTTTCTGACTTACTTCACTCTATATAACAGTCTCTAGATCCATCCACGTCTCTACAAATGACCCAATTTCGTTCCTTTTTATGGCTGAGTAATAGTCCATTGTATATTTGTACCACATCTTCTTTATCCATTTGTCTGTCGATGGGCATTTAGGTTGCTTCCGTGACCTGGCCATTGTAAATAGTGTTGCAGTGAACATTGGGGTGCATGTGTCTTTTTGAACTGTGGTTTTCTCTGGGTATGTGCCCAGGAGTGGGCTTCCTGAGAACAGGAACTCTGGCACACGTGCTTTCCTGTATCCTTAGCTATACGAACCCTCCGAGGACTCACTGGATACTGTTTGCAGACCAAGGAGTCCAATCACCTCCCTTTCTTCATTCCTTCCTCATGGGAAATCAGATTATTTTATTTGTCATCTACCTCAGGAAAAGATATGAATCAGTGCTGAACAGATAGCTCTCTAGAGAAAATCATGACGGGGAAACAAAGTGGTATTCTTTCTATGCAGCAACTACACAAATTACACGATGATGATTATAGCATCCCGCAATAGAATAGAATAGAATGCCAGAATTATGCATTCTTGATAAACATGTAACACTGAGCAAGCATATGAGACTGTCTAGATCTGGACAAATTCTACTAGGACAGCACGAGATGCCACTGGTATCCACCAGTATCAGATAGAGTTTTCAGACCTTTGAAATTATGTTTCTAGGGTCATAGGTTCAAATTTAATCATAACTATATCTGCATCCTTGTTTCATCAAAATGTAGGTTTTGAGCGCTGACTTTTATCCTCCAGGGATGACTTAGGACTATGAAAGAGTAGTCTCCCATGAGTTAGGACCCACCAAAAGATATGACCACACCATGTTTCCGAATAGGGACCAGAGCCACACAAGGGTTACATCACCATGAATAGAACCCCACAGCTCGAATGCCACAGAACATGGCTGATCCAGAGATGATAGTTTGATGAGCTGAACTGGACACAATTCAGTTTCTTTCCTTCCCTACAGCCGTTTCATGATAGATCTTTGGAGAGTTAATTGATCATTTTTTGCCAAATCTCAAGGATATGAGATACAAGGTTTTATTTTTCCCTTGAAACATGGAGATAAGGTCATCCACGTCTGAGAGAGACTTCACCAATGAAGCATAGATTTAGCAGCCTTTATGTATGAAAAACAACTTGAAATCCATTTTTTTCAATAAAAGTGTCAGGCTTAAGGTTCAACTAAACTGATGCATGCAAGTAATCTGGCAGGTCCTGACAATAAAACCTCCAAACAGGTAAGATATTCAGGTAACAGAGAGGCACAATTTATATTTGTTATTTGAATCCATTAAAAATGTACCTCTGACCTAAACATTTAGAGATGTGTGTATGACAGAAAATATAAGTGTCTTTCCTCTGATTATTAATAAAATGTACTGGATTCCGACAGTCTCGCTGCAGTTCTGAATAAGTCATGAAAGCAGTATCCAGATCTTTAGTTTATAATGAAAATAAAGCAAAGGGACCAAATGACTCTCTTTCTGAATCATTAGAATAAATACCTAATTAAGAAATATTGCTCTATTTCTTTGGGAATGGAATTCCCATCATGGAAGAGAGACTCCAGCTATAGTCATATCAATTTTAAAAGTGATTCTTAGGGCAATGTGCAGAGATCAAATGTAATGGAGAATAATGAAGATCCAGTCTGCATCTGAAATAAAACTGAAAAGTCAGTCCTAGAAGCAAGGATGGGCCATGGGAGCTCAAGATTACGCAGGCCAGGCATGGATATTTTTTCTTGTTGTTGGAAAGAGGTTCTCTGGAAAGTGCTATTTGCTAGATAGGCCCTGAGTCCCTCCTAAGTGACGGGACGTGGGATGAAGAACCCAGTCTGAGCGCTGCCTGCACACACACCAGCCACGTGGTCTTGGGCACGTTCTCACTGAGCTTCTGTTTCCTCGTGTGGCAAATGGAGACGGTAGAGCTCATCCCAAGAGCTTGGGAGGACCAACAAAACAGCTGCCTGTGAGAGGCTCAGCAGCCCGCCAGGTTCCCTGCGATGTCACTTAGTGGCACGGTTTGGTTTCTAGATCTGTTACAACTCAGAACGTTCATGAAATGCACAACGCATAAAACGCCTGGGTGAACAAGGTGCCCGCTGGACCAGAACATACTCACAAAGCTGATGTGGAGGATGGGGGCCTGGGGCAATGACCGCGATGCTGGGATGACTCAGGTGGGGAGAAGGGAGACAAATGGGTTCTACTCGGTAGAAGCTGGAAGGGAAGGTCACACACTGGGATATCGGTGGTCAGAGGAAAAGACAAAGTCGAAGCTTAGTTCTGATAGGGACCAATGAAAAGTAAAGGAAAAAGCAAACGGAAATACAGCCGGTATTAAGCTGTACCTGCACTGAATGGGCGAGAAAGAGAGAACAATTCATAAGCAAAGAGAATTTTTAAAAATTGAAGTATAGTCGATTTACAATATTATATTAGTTTGAAGTGTACAACAGTCATTCAAAATTTTTAGATTACACTCCATTTAAAGTTATTATAAAATATTGACTATATTCCCTATTCTGGTCAATATATCTTCACAGCTTATTTATTTTATATGTAGTAGTTTGTACCTCTTAATCCCCTTCCCCTATCTTGCCCCTCCCCCTTCCCTCTCTCCCCACTGATAACTACTAGTTCATTCTCTATTTCTGTGAGTCTGTTTCTGTTGTGTTATACTCGTTCAATTGTTTTATTCTTTTAGATTCTACATATAAGTGATAACATATGGTATTTGTCTTTGTCTGTCTGATTTATTTCACTAAGCATAATACCCTCCAGGTCTATACACATTCTTGTAAATGGCTAAATTTCATTCTTTTTTTATGGCTGAGTAGTATTCCATGAAAATAGAGTATTTTATCACACCATATACAAACATTAACTCAAAATGGATTAAAGACCTAAATGTAAGACCAGAAACCATAAAACTCCTGGAAAAAAACATAGGCAGAACAGTCTTTGATGTAAATCGTAGCAATATTTTTTGGATCTGTCTCCTAAGGCAAAGGAAACAAAAACAAAAATAAACAAATGGAACCTAATTAAACTTAAAAGCTTTTGCACAGCAAAGTAAACCATAAACAAAATGGAAAGACAAGCTACTGAACGGGAGAAAATGTTTGCGAACGATATGACTGATATAGGGGTTAATATTCAAAATATATAAACAGCTCATACAAGTCAATATCAAAAAACAAACGACCCTATTAAAAAATGGACAGAAAACCTAAATAGACGTTGTTCCAAAGAAGACATACAGGTGGTCAACAGGCACATGAAACGATGCTCAACGTTGGTAATCACCAGAGAAATGCACATCAAAGCCACAATGAGATACCACCTCACACCTGTCACTATCATCAAAAAGACGACAAACAACAAATGTTGGTGAGGGTGTGGAGAAAAGGGCGTCCTTGTGCACTGTTGGTGGGAATGTAAATGGATGCAGCCACTTGGGAAAACTGTAGGGAGGTTCCTCAAAAAACTAAAAATAGAACCACTGTATGATCCAGCAATTCCACTCTTAGGTATATATCTGAAGAAAACGAAAACACTAATTTGAAAAGACACATGCACCCCAACGTTCATAGCAGCGCTATTTACAGTTATTAAGATACGGAAGCAACCTAAGTGTCTGTCAACAGATGAATGGATAAAAAAGAGGTAGCATATGTATATTATATATATATACACACACACACACACAATAGCAAACACGTTTTTATAAAGTATTTGAAACATAGTTAAACCAAGTAAAGAGGGACTGGGACGTTTAGGATAGGACTAGATAGCTTCCCAAACAACTGTCTGCACAAGTGGAAGGTAATTGTGGCTGGGAAATTAAGCAGGAGTTGTTACAGGAAGCCTAACTTAATCCCTAGGATATCTACAAATAAGAAAGAATATGTCCCATTTCTTTCAGGGAACCCCACCCACTTAACCCTCCGTTCAAGACCCTGTCCTGATTGAAGAAATCACACACGGTACTTAGTTTTGTCTCCTGTCTTCACTCTCCTCTTTACTATAAAAGGAATATATGAGGACGCATATATAAATGATGTGCGCTTCTTTTACTAGAGTTTCTGTAAACTTTTCACCTGTAATTATCTCACTCGTACCTCTCAGCAGCCTTCACCGATAGCAAACCCATCAAATTTTGATCTAATGATCTCAAGTTGGTTTTATCTGTTCCAAACCTTAACTAGCTCAGATCCAAATATTACTCACTCAGTTATCAGCTAAAGAGGAAACTTTAGAACTGTTATGGAAATTCTACCCAAACTAAAGACAGCATGCCTCATGCCCTCCTCCCAATGGCCTACGGTTCACAGAAAAAGAAGAAAGGAGCTAACACTGAAATCTGTAAAAACGGCAGAGGCTCAAATGCTCGGAGACAAGTGTACTATTATTCTTGGAGTTTTCCCATCAAGAAAGATGATTCCATCCACTTATATGAGAGATGGCAAATGGGTCAATAAAACTTCACGGTTGGGGGACCAAGAGCAGCACGTGCCACAGAGAAGTTAGCTGATGATAAAAATGGACGTGGACCTTTTGAGGAGAGCTTGACAAAACCCTCCGTCACCAAGATCAGAGCTTGCCCCAAACGTGGGCCAAATGGCAAATGGCAGCTGGAACCCATACACGTGGAACCATCCAACAAACGCTCTTTCCATGGAGCCCTCACTTCTGCAGTTTGGGCAGAAGAGCTTCCTTCCTTTCTTTCCTTTTAAAACAAACTATAGAGTTTTTGCTTCAGGCTAACTGTGCCGATTTAAAGAACTCTACATAAATTCCAAGAGAGCCTTTAACATTAGAACCATCTTGGAAAAGTGATTCTCGGAAAGGAAGCGATATCCTTCCAGTTTATTGCCGCGCTTACAAAAACCCTCCGTGGATAAACTACTTTATCAACTTTTTCAAGATGTGTATGGAATGGCATTTTATTTGGCTTTGAATTTTCTTCATTATTCCATTTATTTTTCCCAGAACAGGGCCAACGGGCCCATTCTTCTCTGCAAGCAGGCTGGCTTCCACAATGAACTATAAACCACAAGGTATGACCACAGTAATACCATCTCGGTTTATACGGTATGAACTTTTATACACATCACCTGATTTTAGTTTTGCATGGCTACTGAAACCAGGTTGACAACTTCACAGTTATATGACACAGTACAGGCATTTGAAGTAAGCTTATTTAGCTAATGTGAGCGTGTTTTATGTTTCAAACGTCTTGAAGAAAAAGGCTGTAATGTTTCCTGCCTATGAAAACCCCTCTCAGCATTTGATCATTTTTTCTTCATAGTAGACATCCAATAAATGCTGCTATCTTCCTGAGTACACGTGGAATTAGGAAGTTCGTTAGAGTAACTAGTATCTGTTCTATCCTATACTGCTATGGTTTCCTGAATCTACCCTAATTCCCCTGCCACAGCAACCTGAAGGTGGAGGTTAGGGTTCCCAGTGTTTGCAACCTTCCACGCAGCCTAACGCAGCTGAAAAATGAATTACTAAGCACGATGCTCTTCATGACACAGAATATCGCAGGTACAACCTTTTAGAACAAATGAAAACTGTCTTCCTTCTGTTGTTGACCTTTTTGCTGTGACAGTCTATTGTTAAAGTGTCAGAGCACGATGCGGGTGTGTGTAAGGAATGCAGATTTGGTCAGACCGTGTGGCTTCTGCCTGAAGAAGAAGAGCTGTGGGGAAAACCAGCTGCTGTGCTCTCCACAACTCCAACGCTTCTCCCTCCATAAACACACGCAACGCACGGTGTCATAATATACAGGAGCATTTGAAGTCTACTTCCTAACAGTTACGTAACCCGATTCAGTATGTGGAATCCTAGTACCTCTGTCCCAAGACAAGGTGACAGATCAGCAGATGGACATGTGACTTTGGCCAGACCAGGCAGAGACCTACCATGAACTTTTCCAGGCTGGGGATGGAGGGGATGGGAGTGCTCTCTTAGGGACGGAGCTAGGAGGTGTGGTGGTGGAAACTGCCGGCAGCCAGCCTCTCTGTATGAGGGAGAAGAGGCTTGACTTCTCAGTCCTCTGCAATTCCGTACCTTCAATCCTGGTGTCTTTACAATTAATACCCCTTTTGCTTAAAACAAACAAAAGTCCACAGGCCACTATCTGCAGGGGAGGGAAGAACAATAATTGAAACTCCTGTACATGGCCATCTCCCACTTATAATCTTCCACAATCCCCAGTGAGCAGTGATAATGAAGTAACTGGGGGAAAAAAACCAAAACCCTTTACTGCTTCAAAGCCCTCTCCCAACCCCCTTCTCAGCTAGCTGAGGCTGCTGCCTTATCCTAGAGCCAGGATTCATCTTAAGGAGGGTAGAAAGGGACATAAGGAAAGCAAGTTTTGTAAAACTGTAACACATTTTCTTTGGTGAAAACTAACCCAGGCTACAAGTGTACATTCTGTCAATACAGAGAACAATGCCTAGCACATAATCAAAACTTGCTATATTTAATATGCTTGTATTTCCTCTGGATCCGTTGTGTCCAGCAGTGTGCTTGACACCTAGTAGATGCCCAGTAAATACACCTATTGACTGAATCCTACCTTTTTCTCAGTTAGTTCTCAGTAAATATTTATATAGGAAGAAGACTACCTTTTCTGAAACTTTAGAAAATTACTACGTTTGCCAATGTAAGTTCAAACAGAAACACAACAGTCTAATTTTCCTCTTCATGATAAGAGACCTTAGATACAGTTTCTATTACCTGGGGATGAATCCTTCATTTTTACTGTAGAATTGAAGATATTAGAGGATATGGGATAATTTCTATGAAACCAAATACAGTATAGAGCTGCTATCCAAAAGCTAAACACTAGACACACAAGGAAATTTGGCACTTAAAGGTGGCTAGTCTGACTTGAGATGTGCTGTGGGCGTAAACTACACACCGAACTTCAAAGACTTAGTATGTGGACATAAAAGAATGAAAAGATTTTGCTAATATTATTTTATATTGGTTTCATGTTGGAATAATAAAACTTAGGATTAAATAAAACATTATAAAGTTAATTCCATCTCTTCCTTTTTAAGTTTTTTATGTGACTACCAAAAAGTTTTAAATTGTATATGTGGCTTGTGCTACATTTTTATCAGCACTGGTGTTCAAATGTTATACAAATATACAACAGCATTATTACTCTATTCCAGATATTAAAATTATACAGAGAGAAATCAGGAGTTTTATCTTTGTCTTTGGAAATGAAAATTTCACCTGATCTAGAGCGAAAACAATTTGAGGGCAAAAGAGTGATCGCTTTATTTTAATCCTTACATCAAAACAGTCTTTGGAATTTTACGCGAAATAGATAATCATCAGGTACAATTTCTGTTTCAAAAAATCAGTGAGACTGTTGAGGAAATTCACGATGGCAAGTGCTCTAGAGAGACTGCATTTGGACGATCCTTGGGAGTTTCTACTATATTACTTCCTCTGACGTGACAGCCTCCTTCCCTATAGCTGCAAGACTTGGGAACCAAGTAAACATCAGCTGAGGGCATCAAAATGATGTCCATCCAAGCCAGAGGGTCACGGGAGGACAGATGGATGGCAGGACAGACGTGCATGCATATGCTCCCATCTCCCACATCAGTGGCTGTAACTGCCAACAGAGAGGTAAGAAAGAACGTATCTCTGGAATGATCAACTGCACTCAAGCCATTTCTTTTTTCTCTAACATATATGCCCCTGCATATGGCTGGGAACAAGTGGTACTGGATTGTTACTTAATCAGCCCGAGAAGAAATAAAATAATACCTCCTGTGAACAAAGGGACAGAAACACATCTCTCCATCCTCACCTTGCAGGTATAACTTACCTGCCAGTGAGTTCTAGTTTCGCTGCAATGGGCCTCAACTGGGGCCACTTCAACCTGCTCAACAAAAATCAGTCAAGGGATTTATCTCTCCAATCAGTTTTATCAGTGTACAAATCATGTTCAAGGGCCTCAAGGGAGGCAATCCCTCGCTTTCTGGTCCAGTGGTCAGGAGATCGGGGTGGGCGGGGGTGCTGGCAGAGATGTAAGGAGTATAGGGCAGAGTGTGGCTGATACGCATGTAATTGGTTTGGGGCTTAAGAATCCCCCCAAATCTCTCTCATTATCTTTAAATTCATTACACCTCTTTACGGGATAATATTAGAAAATAACTGACATTCCCAAACATGGAAAGGGAGGATGAATATTGAGTCCTACATCATTTAAAATCTCTCACACTTTTCTAAATAAAACTATCTAATACACAGTCTCTGTGAATATTTTCAAATCAAACAAACATGTGATTTGAGGCTAGAACTGAGGATTCTCCAACAAAGGCACATTCATAGAATTTTTCTCTGTGTACTCCTAAAATTCAAGCCACTGAATCAGCTCAGAAGCTTCTACAGAATTAAAAGGTATTATAAGTTTTTTTTCACGTAATTAAGATGAGTGAAAAATGCACATAAATTTAGTATTTCCTTTCCTTGGTATTCATTTGATGAGAACATCTTCTTCAAGCTTCACAAACGGCACAAGCCAGCCTTTTGGTGCACAGCGATCTTTACTCTCTTTAGTATTTTTCTTGAATTCAATTACCGTCTGTTACTTTAAGTATGATTTCCTCATTCACGCAATGACAACACAATTACATAAATCTAAAATTTTCAACAGGGATGTTACAGCATAGAAGTAAACTAATAAAAAATTCTAATCTTATACCCATTCATTACAAGGACCCATAATTCTTCAGAAACCAAGTCCAGTACGCTTAAAACCTGGCTACACCGTAAGATTTTAATAACTTTAAAATACAGAGTCGATTTTGCAGGCAAAGTTGCGTACATTAGCTGCTAACATCTCCATGTTCATAGCAGCATCACTACGGAACCAAACTGGATAAACAACTAAGTTGCAAATACATTTCTGACAACGAAAAAACCACAACTAAGTTTCAAGTACCCTAACATAACTATTCAAGCCACACCCACACACCTAAGTGAATTTAATAGAGCCAAAGACTGCAGGTTAACTGCTTCAAGGGCAACTTACTATCTATGCAATTTCAAGCACGAGAGCTGTTAAGGAAACGTAGGCTACTTCATTCAATGCAGCAAACACATTTATGTGAAGTAAACCTTTGCGTCCGTTTGGTTACTTCTTCCTACAGCCAGACTGTTTGGGCCGTGCAGACAGTAAAAACCTGGACCCAGATCACATCACGCCATCATGTTTCTACTCCTTTACATGGTGTGATAACGTAACCACCACACTGACAGTATTTGCAGCTATTATCTGTCTAGTATTTGCTCAGCATAGAAACTGAGGTCACCCAAAGAGTCCAATGCCACCGAGCTGGTGACAGAACTGAATTTAAACTCAAACCCAAAGCTGGTACCCCTTCTCCTAAACCATCCCTGCCTCGCCACCCTGGCTCTATAAACCACAGCCTCACTGTTTCATTTCTTTCTTCTTAAGAAAGCATCGCGTCCTGTTACTCATGCCGGAAATCACTCTTGCACCTCTCCTGCCTCATGAAAAAGTTAAACAAAGTTGGCAATCACACCTCGCAGAGGGCAAATAGGGCGAACGTTCCAGACCTTCTCTTCTTGTTCATCTCGATCCACTTCCTTTCTTTCCTTTTCCCTGAAAGCGCTTTTCCCAGCTGGTTTCAGAGGACCAGCTCCAATGTCCAAGTCAACTCTCTCTGCATCTGGGGGAAGATGGTTCAGTTTGGATCTTATCATCCTTTCATTTCAGCAAATCGCTTCCGTGGAGGAGAAAGACTTGGTTCTTCAACAACAGCAAAGGGCTTTGGGGATGCGCACTGTCCATTTTTTCTCCAGTCGCCTTTTCTCACCAGTTGGTTTTCTTATTTATCTACCCAGTTGGTAAATGAGAGAACATTTAAAAGGGCTTTGGGGATGCGCACTGTCCATTTTTTCTCCAGTCGCCTTTTCTCACCAGTTGGTTTTCTTGTTTATCTACCCAGTTGGTAAATGAGAGAACATTTACTTACGTTACAGATATGAGTCACGCAAGACTGAATGTCCATGCCTGGTCTGTAACTGTGGCAAAGAGTGGATGCTTCTGTGGTGCAGAAACGGCTTCAGGCAGGTCTGGTGGAGGTGGGATTTGGGAAAAGGAAACGTGGCAGTGACACTTCAAACACCAGGAACAGCAAGGTGAGCTGGTCATTCAGGGGGCTGGATTTCATTTTGCCCTAGGGCTCCAAAATTTTAATCTATTTGTTGAATGAATCAAAACCACAGACCTCTGAACTCTGAGCCATTCACTGCAGGGGCTTTAGAGAGGGCGATACCCTTCACTCCTTCACTGATTTCTTTTGCACACACGTTCATAGGACGGGCATGGTGCGTGGTGTTGGAGATACGTAAGGAACAGGGCATGTTTTGTGTCTGCCAGAGGCTCACAGCTGTGTGTCAGGGAAGGTATAATAGGTTTCACATTAGAGTCTTGAGACCTTCAAGCAGAAGGGCCCTTCATCAAACTTGCCCCTCTTGGAGGCCGACGGGCATCGTGTTTGTCCTGGTGATGAGAAGACGGCCAGCAAGTCACCCGTGACCTGCAGAGCACGGGCTGACCCTCAGCTAAAGCTGCCGTCCAGGGATCCATAGATCCCACAGTTTTGCCTTTTAGAGTAACCCAGAAAATAAAAAGATCAAATCATATCCCTTCTTCTAACAGTTCTTCCATTTAACAGTTCCTCAAATATGAATTAAAGACATACTTTAGGTCTTCAGCTATACAATTGCCTTTCTTTAAACTTTCTTCACCCACATGGCTCACAGGTCCTTCATCGACCACTTTCAGGGTGTCATAGCCACTTCTTCCTGACTCCTCGGCCTAGCCCCACTCCCTCCTATGTGCAGTGAGGGTCTCCACTGTGCCCAGCACTGCACCCAGATGTGACAGCCACCTAGTCAATATCTGCACAAGGTTTGGGCAGTGAGCACATTTCTATCCGTATATCTTAAGAAGATGCTAGGAGGAAATACAGCTCAGAGAGGTTATGTAAATCACCAAAATCACACAGCTGACAAATTCAGGACACAAACCACATTAAGGGAACAGAGATACTCAACTTGGAGTCTACAGACAGACATGAGGGCTTCTGCAAGCCTCAGGTAATCAAGAGATTATAGTACTTTTTCTGGTGAGCAGATCTATGGCTTTCATCAGACCCTCAAAGGGGATCTGTAATCCAAGGGTCGTGATCAACGCACTGTTGGTTCAGTTCAAGCTTGTGAACTGATAAAATTTCCAGATGTTTCAACATCAGAACTCCTGCTGTGCCGAGTACCTGGTGTGCCCAGGTGCTTTGCTGGGAATTCTCTTTCTTTGACTTTTGTCTCCCCACACCTGTTGTATAACTACTACCTTCAAAGCTATTCAAGTGTAAGGTGAGATTGAAAATTACCTACTGCCTACTTTCAAAGCAAGCAGAATTTATTAATTGTTGCTTACTTTTAAAAGTTGGGGAGGAAAACATTTGTTATATCCTCATTTTTTCCCTAGTTTCAAAAGCAACTCATTAAATAACTAATTAAAAATGAAAAGTTGCCATGAAAAACCTAATGCCTCCAGGGACTGTGCAATAAAAAGAAGAAACAACTCTGTCTCTCACAGGACATGAAGACAAAGAATGGCAGTAAACCCCCTGCTGCCCTAAGTACATACCTTTTCTCAACTGATCTGCAGACAAGGATCTTTTAATGCATCTACAATACTAAATTCTTTTATTTCCTTTGCAGTTTCCAGCCAATATCAGTTTTTGTGTTAATTTTTATTATATATATATATTTTTTTACCATGTCTCACCCGGAATTGCTTGATTTGGAGCAAAAAATAAGGATTTGTGTTCTGAATCTGCAACTTGCTGGCTGTGTGATTTCGGTAATTTACTTAACCTCTCTGAGCCTTATTTCCCCCTGTGTAAAATCCTACTGCTGAATTAGGTATCTGGTTGGTAAGCTGTACTCCAGGTTCCTCCGGAGCTCTGACGACATGTCCCAGGGTCACTAGGGCAGTGCTTTCACCTTTTACATGTTGGATTTGGCTTATTTTCTTTGGGGAATAGGTTTCTGTTACTAAAACAAAAGTCCAAAAATCACTGGGCAAGATGGTCTATAAAATGCCTTAAAAGTCAAAATTCTATGATTGCACAGAACAATCCCTCTTGGAATAGACACACAAGCCCTCACCAAATGCTGAAAATCAGGGCTTCCCTGGTGGCGCAGTGGTTGAGAGTCCGCCTGCCGATGCAGGGGACACGGGTTCGTGCCCCGGTCCGGGCAGATCCCACATGCCGCGGAGCGGCTGGGCCCGTGAGCCATGGCCGCTGAGCCTGCGCGTCCGGAGCCTGTGCTCCGCAAGGGGAGAGGCCACAACAGTAAGAGGCCCACGTACCGCAAAAACAAAACAAACAAAACAAACAAACAAAAAAAAAAAACGCTGAAAATCAGAAGATCCATTCAAATATCATTGTTATGCCAACAAAGTAAGTACTCATTCAACAGCATGTTGAAATCTCAGTTTTAAGAACAGTATTCTGTGCTTAACAAATGTTTTCCTCACAGCAAGGGTGTGATGGGCATTATCTCCAGATGAGGAATCAGACCAGATTTGCCCAAGGTCCCTCAGCTAGGAGGGGGAAGAGCTGCGATCAGAAGTCAGAGAGTTCCAGGCCAAGGCACACATGCTCTCCCAGCTCCTGGCAAACAGGGCTATTGGCAAGGTCACAGTGAAGGGGCCACCCCCCGTCCCCCCATCCCGTCCTTGTAACGAGCAGATAAAATTCACGAAATGCATTAAGGGAGCTTTGAGGCATTAAGGCTTTATGACTTTGGAAGGCACAATAGTTTTTACCTGCTGAAGTTCTCTCACTGGTTAATCTCCTTCTCTGACTGGGCACCACATGACTTGGTACTGGAGGAATGGAGGGTTTATTTTGCTTTTCAAAATCAGAGCGCAAAATTCTAATTGTCCTGAGTCCTAAAAATGTCTCAGTCTACTTTAAGGAATATGACATCTACCTATCTCTCCATCTATACACACACACACGTGTGTGTGTGTGTGTGTGTGTGTGTGTGTGTGTACCATAAGGCCTTAAAACACCTTGTTGCTTCTAAGTGAACTTGAATTTTATTGGGACATCACACACCCCTTTAGCTCTCTGAAAACCAGAATCTTGCAGTGCCCTTTCCAGTCTATCAAGACATGCCTAGATGACATGACCCCCCCTCACCAACCAAGTATAATTTTATGTCCAAGTCACCCTTCCAGTTTCATATATTCCCCCCAAATCCGGTTTTTTAAGCAGGGTTCTGTCGTGTTAAGTTCAGGTTTCTTCCCTTCGTTCCGGAACCTGACTAACCCTTCACTGCTTCCCGTCCTTTCCAGACCACTGTGGCTTTAAAATCACCTCACGTAAGCGTGTCCTGTCTCCCCAAACCACCTCCATGCCCCACAGAACATTCCACCTCCCCAGGCGGACTGCTCAGCCGACCCTCAGGCTCTGATGGTACAGCCAAGAATCCCTCTGCTCTCCTGACCTCCAGCTGCTGCATCCAGGTGCCCTTTCCTCCTACTCTGCCTGTGCTCCGACTGCAGAGGCTATCATACTAAGTGAAGTCAGGCAGAGAAAGACAAATACCCTAGGTTATCACTTATATGTGGAATCTCAAATACGATGCAAACGAACTTACCTAAGAAGCAGGCTCACAGACGTAGAAAACAGACTTGTGGCTGCCAAGAGGGAGGGGGGTGGGAGAGGGACGGAGTGGGAGATTGGGGTTATCAGATATAAGCTACTATATACAGAACGGAGAAACAACAAGGTCCTACTGTATAGCACAGGGAACTATATTCAGTATCCTATGATAAACCACAATGGAAAAGAATATTAAAAAAGAATGTATACATATGTATAACTGAACCACTTTGCCGTACAGCAGAAATTAACACAACATTGTAAATGAACTACACTTCAATTTAAAAAAATAAAAAAATACAAATCTTCCTCTGATCCAACAGTTGTCTAATAAGTGGATGGGGTATTAAAATTTAAAAAGACGTTTACTTGCCTCTCCCATCCAGGGATCCAATTTAAGAGACATAGTCAGTGTCATAATTTTAGAATCCCTGCATGAACGCTGTCACAACCTCAAATACTCTAACAAGAAAAATACAAATCTCCCCTTTAAAATAGAGAAGTAAAATTCTTTCATTAATTTTAACACACACATCACCACCATTCAAGGACATCTCTGTTGTATATTTCTAAGAGAAAAAAAATGGGGATACACTTCCGATTCTTTGGGTTGATGACCATCTTGCACTGGGTAAACTTACTTAAAGGGTGGACTCTATCCTTCCAAGGACACGGATGCCCATTATCTTCAAGAGGAATCACGTGAGCGTGTCAGCAGACAGATTTTGACCCCTGAAAGTGTTTTGAAAGAGCTCCCCTGCCCCAGACCACGCTGGTGCCTTTGGGTCCCTCATCTCCACCTCCACATGGGCGCACACACACATTTTTGAAAAGCATGTGTTCCAAACTAACGACTTAACAGCTTGAGAAGACGCTCAGCGTCTCGTGCAGTTTCCGAGGGGGAAAACAGTTTTTCCTGAGATCTAGCAGGAGAAGATAAATCTCTGTAAAAATTGATCAGATACTAGTAAGGGAATAATATATACACTGTCACAGAAAATTCTATTATCAAGACTTTATTCTATCACTGATGTGTTTTGTAAAGTTGCTGGTGGAGGGCTGCATTCCAGATTCCAGCCACCGCCGGTAAAAACAGACAGGCACCACTATGGATGCGGGCCAATGGCACTGACTCAATGTCTGTGCTTACGGCCATTCTCCCCAAGAAGCGATTGCTGCAAATTTCAATTCTATTACCATAAAATCCTCCTGGAATTGGAAGCTGAACACAGCAGCAGTATCTGCTATCTGGTCCTTGTCTGATGATGCAGGACCTACTCCAATATAAATGCAGAATTCACAGCACTGATAAGATGCACACAACCCGACAGTGGTCTAAGGGGTGCCGAGACGGTCCTCACGGTGACCTGTCCTTAAGTTTCCATGAATGGTTGTGACTAAACACCATATTTTTTCTTGCATCAACTCTGCCATAACTTTGTGCCAGAAATTTCAACCATTAATAATTCAATTCAGTTTCACCACCAACAGCTATTATTAAATTTTTTAAATTTTTCTTTTATTTGGAGTGTAGTCGATTCACAATGTTGTGTTCGTTTCGGGTGTATAGCAAAGTGATTCAGTCATACATATACATGTATCTATTCTTTTTCAAATGCTTTTCCCATTTAGGTTATTACAGAATAAAGAGCAGAGTTCCCTGTGCTATACAGCAGGTCTCTGTTGGTTATCTATTTTAAATATACACACTGCTATTGTTAAAATTACCAACTTTATACGTTTTTCGGTGATTGCATCTGTCTCAGGCATTTAGCGAGGCCAGGTGGAATACAGCACATGTGCAGGTTTGATAAAAATAGTCGACTATATTGGTACTCTGTAGGTACCAGAGGTGATTAAAGAGCCTATCGGGGGCACGACAGTAAAGAGGTCTGAAAAGTAAATGGCAGATGGGGGAGGAGGACAGAGAAGAAACTTCGTGGACTTAATCACTTTCCCTGGGCTATTTTTAAAAATCTTTTCCACCCCCTCACCCCCTCCTCTCTTTCATTTATTTCCCCACTTTGAGAAACACAGGGTACCAGGTCAGGAAGGACCTGGGAATGTCAGTCTCATGAAGAATTACAATAAACGGGAGTTAGGCTGAAATTCCACCCAGTCCCACGGTTATCTCCTCCCATGCTTTTAAGGCCACAAGGTTTCCAAACCCAAATTCGAAATAAAAACATTTTAGGACATTCCGGGTTTCCAAACGATGCCTGAAACAAGAATATACACCTTCCACTTGTCTGATATTTTAATTTTAATATTATTATTATTTTTTGCGGTACACGGGCCTCTCACTGTTGTGGCCTCTCCCGTTGCGGAGCACAGGCTCCGGACGCACAGGCTCAGCGGCCATGGCTCACGGGCCCAGCCGCTCCGCGGCATGTGGGATCCTCCCGGACCGGGGCACGAACCCGTGTCCCCTGCATCGGCAGGCGGACTCTCAACCACTGCGCCACCAGGGAAGCCCTGTCTGATATTTTCAAAGCAAGGGCTTCAAACCACCCTTGATCTTTAAAAGCTTCTAGAGATTTGCTTCTTCCCCCAATTATATTCTTGTCCTCAATTTTCAGGACTCGATCATCAGACTCATTCTGTCTTCTCTTTCTCAGTGAGAGAGGGTGAAAGATGGCTACTGCAAAACCAAAACCGAATCAGTTAATGCCGAACACAGGCACGGCTCATTTGCCTAAAAGATAACGAAGCCACAATTCCCAACGAGCCGGAAACGTGGTGACTGTTCTTTCCTGCAAGAGGTTAGCGTCTTGGCATTTTTCACAGGCATGCCAGAGCTGAAGCTGTTTTGCTGAAGGTCAATGGAAAGCATTCTCCAACCCTCTAAGTCCCCCAGGTTTTCTCTGTGGAGCACTGTAAGGTCCTGCCGAAGCTTTCCGTGGCAACTCCAGGACGGAAGATGAAGGGCAGGACCAAGTTCAGTGGAATGTCAGTACAACACAATGAAATGTGCTCCATGCAGAGAGGAAGCATTTTTTCAGAAAGAAAAGTCAGCTGCTTTCCATTTGTTTTGAATCTGAGCTGTGGATACAGCCCTTCTGGGGTTGCTGGGGCTTTCGTTTAGTCCCTTAAGTGACCAGAACACTCCTAGAGCTCATCCATGAATCTGGTAAGGTTGCAGGCTACAAAATTAACGCACAGAGATCTGTTGCATTTCTGTACGCTGACAATGAAAGATCAGAAAAAGAAATTAAGGGAACGCTCCCATTTACCATCGCATCAAAGAGAATAAAATACCTTAGGAATAAACCTACCTAAGGAGGCAAAAGACCTGTACCCCAAAAACTATAAGATGCTGATGAAAGAAATGGAAGATGACACAAACAGATGGAGAGATGTATCACGTTCTCGGATTGGAAGAATCAATATTGTTAAGATAACTATACAACCCATGGCGATCTACAGATTCAGTGCAATCCCTATCAAGTTACCAATGGCATTTTTCACAGAACTAGAAAAAAAAAAACTTATATTTGTATGCAAACACAAAAGACCCCGAATAGCCAAAGCAATATTGAGAAAGAAAAACGGAGCTGGTGGAATCAGGCTCCCTGACTTCAAGACTACACTACAAACCTACAGTAATCCAAACAGTATGGTACTGGCACGAAAACAGAAATATAGATCAATGGAACAGGATAGAAAGCCCAGAAATTAACCTACGCACCTGTGGTCGATTAATCTACCACAAAGGAGGCCAGATTATACATTGGAGAAAAGACAGTCTCTTCAATAAGTGGTGCTGGAAAAACTGGACAGCTACATGTAAAAGAATGAAATTAGAACATTCTCTAACACTATTTACAAAAATAAACTCAAAGTGTATTAAAGACCTAAATGTAAGACCAGATATTATAAAGCTCAGAGAGAAACACAGGCAAGAACACTCTTTGACATAAATTGCAGCAATATCTTTTTGAGCTTCTTTTAATATAGCATGTAACTTGCATCCTAGAATACTGGGAACTACCTGTAGACACCAGAGCACACAGATTATGGCTTCAGGATAGTGTCTGCCTCATTGCTATATTCTTCTCTCTGGTGATGAGACTAAACATCCCTCCTCTGAGAAAAGCACCACACCAGCCCGCCTTTCCTCTCCTCAGAGATGTCACACTGCTTTTGCCCTGGTCCCTCAGCTCCAGAAGCCACACTGGCAAACCCAGGCACTAAGCTTTCATTCTGAACCTGCTCTTGCTAGGATACCCAGGGCTTCTGAGTTCTCCCCCCAAATCCTTCACACATCAACCCATTTTGCAGCCAAAGTGCTTCTCTCTTTCTCCCTGCTCTGGAAGTTCACAAGTCCTAGAGGTATTTTGAGACAATCTTAAGAACCTGGCATCCCTATTCTTTGTCCAGTTCCTTCAAGTTCCCTTTTCATCCAGAGAGTCTTAGCTAAGTCAGTTCATGGGCAGAACAGAATTTGATTTACACTAGTACAATGACTGCAGCCACTGCCACTTTTTGAGTCATAAAAGGACCACCTCTCTATACGTCATGTTTGCACTTCCTCATACTGAATCTTGTTTCTCTGGTTCTTCTTCTTCTTCCTCTTCCTCACCCTCCCCTTCCCCCTTTCCTCCTCCTCTTCCCCTCTTCCCCTTTTCCTTCTTTTGGTAAGATTCCCTTACCATAGTTACATAAAAAATTTAACTCTCATGACTGTCAAAGCCAGATCCTCTGTTTCCGTATCTAATTTTACTACTGAAAGAAGCAACAGGATCTCGTGCAAAGAGTACTGGACAAGGAATGTCAGAAGTCATCACTTATGTACCCTTGGGAAGGCCTACCCTCTTTCAGAAGTCTCAGCTCCATGCATTTTAATGTTCACTTTAGAGCTGTTTGTAAAATTCTCTTCACATCAGAAAACTCTTCTGTAATGGCATTATCATTATGAAGTTAATTATCAGATTAATAACTATCAGATAAATAATTTAACATATCAGTCAACACTAGGTCCTGAGGCCCATCATTTAATAGGAGAAGAGACACATTGGGGCTATATATTAGGACTTGTGCATGCAGATCAGAGAAAACTGAAAAGCAACAAAAAATAATCGTTACATCTAATAGGACTATCAGACCCACTGGTTTTCAGATTGAGGGAAGTTACAGAGGTGACTGAACTTAACATACAGCAAAAGATACAAGTTAGCCCACAGAACACAGAATATTTCTATATGAAAAGAGACTTTCTTGAAGACCTTTAAAGAAAAGGCATATTCTCATTTATCTGTGAGACTCCTGAGCGAAAGAGGGTAGGACAGATCATGTGATGCACTTTTCCAACTCTGTGATGCGTGAGGCCTGCCTCTGTGTGTGTGTGTGTGTGTGTGTGTGTGTGTGTGTGTGTGTGTGTGTGTGTGTATCCACATACACACAGATACAGAATCTGCCACTCATCCCTGCTCAATATGTGAGAAACAATGTGTCATGGCTGACTGGAAACATGGAGAATGAAGCCTTCTCTCTCCTCTGCCTCTTAACAGCATCGCTGACGACCACTTTTCAATTTTAAGTCGTTTGAAATGAGTACAGTACAGTTTAAAATACATGTGCTTTTACTTATTTTTAAGGGGGAAAAATCCCTTAATTTGGTTCTCTAAGGAAGGATCTAGTTTGTTTGCAAGAACACACTAAATTTAAACCGAATTGGCCTCAGCTTTTTCTACTTCACCTCCGAGGCTGACCTCTGGGCACATGGTGCAGCGGGGTGCCGGCCAGGGCGGATTCTGTTCTCACCGACAAGCCTCTGGAACATCTGATTGGCTTCAGAGCCAAAGGACGGATTTAATTCCTTCAGCTTAAAAAATATATTGTTTCCAAACCTCTCTGGGCTTTCATACTTCATTTAAAAATAATTTTTAGCATCTCCAAAGAGAAGGAGAAGCAGTCTTCTAGAAGTCTATTCTCCACTTTATTCCAACATGTTCATACAGTACGCTTAAAAAAACCCAACTCTTTCCACATATTCATCTATTCTCAGTACATTTTTAGAAAACAAGTTGGAAAAACTTGGCAATCTCTAATTAATAGGTAAAATCAATTGGTTTTATGTCATTTCCTAGACTTTTTTCATTAATCTGCAGTAATCCTCGGCATACAAAAGTTATTTCCAGCTGCCACCCACGTGCCTTGGTTCCCAACTACCAAGGCGGATAAGAAACTGTACCGTGCCTGTGTTAGCCTGCTAAGAACTAAGTGGTCGTCTACGGCAACACCACCAAAATTCTTAAGACTGTTGGAAATACGTATCATGCTACATTAAATCCAAGTCCTCGGTAACGCTAAGGGTTTCAACCAAGACATGAGGCTTGGTGATTTGAAGGCAGCCACGAAGCTGGTTAGTACAAGCAAATGATCCCCAACCTAACAACCAAACCAAGCCACAAACCAGCATCTATCTCTTTCTCCTACAAAAACTGGGAGCAGATTCCTCCCAGCCTGGGTAAGGGGCCATCCCCTGCATTAATAACGAGGAAAAAACTGATACGAAGAATTAAAAGATTCATTAAGAGCTTTGTAGCCTGAGCACATAAATAGTTTAAATATCTTTTGAAAACTGACAATGGAAGAAGATAGTCTTCATGAACTAAATATTCCATTTCCCTCTTTGTGTTTAGAGCAGTTACAATTTTAGCCAATGTCCCCTAAAGGTATATTTATGTTCGATGTGAGACCTCTGCCCTCCAGCCCAGTTTGCTTCTCCTCCTCTAGCCCTGCTGTCGACCTTCTCTTTATTGGACTGTGGGCTGCTCTGTGCATTCCTCAGGGTCAAGATGATGTCACTCTGAGAAGAGAGGAAAGGGCCCTCCCAAGTGCCTGGGAGGGGACTGCTTCTCCTGGACGCCCTACCTGCTACCCGAATCCACAGCCACCTCTGGTTCTCAGGATGCCAGCTGAAGTCTTCCATGATTCCAGCACGTTCAAGTATAAGGGATTAACCATGATCAAAAGGTATAAAATCAAACAAGAGCTTGCACCTCCTCCAAAACCCACACGCTAGTTAACTGTTTCCCGTATGCTGGCATGTGAGGGTATCAGGCAAGATGAGAGCAAAACTGAACAGAAGCCATGGACCTTCTTCTACATAACATAGCCTGGGCTTCTGAGTGCCCGCCCTTGGGTTTAGACCTATGAACAACAAAGTCGTCTCTCCATAATTATTGTCCCATGGTCCGAGATGCTACCTAAGCCCTTGCTGGAGCCTGTAAGCCCAGGGCATGTTTATTTTATAGCTAGTGAGGAGGAGATCTGTAATAAAAGGAAGCCCAGTCAGTCACAGGATGTTAATTCAGGGTGGACCTATTTCTTTATTGAACAAATATCCTGGAAGAGAAGGGCCTGGCTTGCCTCTTGCGAACCTCTGCGTTCATGCTACACCGAGCATTAACCCTCATACAAACTCGCCCACTGCATACAAGGATTCCTAGATTTCCATATTTACAAAATCTCCTTCCCGGAAGAAATCAAACTGTACTTAAGTTCTTTAGATGATGAGGATGATGATGCAACTAATAAGATGGTCTCATTTTTAATGGAAAAATGGGATTTGAGGAAATGACTACAAGTATGCAGCTTGCAGTCAATACAGATCCGAAGTTGTCTTCACAAGGTCTCTGAAGAGTTGATGACGGGCTGGTCGCAGTGTCCCCAAAGAGGCTCTTTGCCTTCCTGAACTTTAGACGGATCCCCTTTCTTTGCCCCAATCCTAGCAAGTGAAAGCTAACACCCCTAAAATAAACAGGGAAAATCAGCTCACGCTGTTGGTTTACCAAGCCTGAGCGAGCTGCTTTGATAATCTACTGGTGTCTCCCAGGATCTGTTTTAACGATCTGCCAGAGGAGAACTAAGCAGTGATTAAAAGATAAGAACCTTCAAGATCTTTTGAGAAGGGAATTACAATATAACAGATTGCTGGTTCCCCTTTACTTCCTGAGCCTCTGCAGATGCTGGGCCTCTTCAGGGCAGGGTGAGCCGTGGTGGTCCGCTGCTAGATGGGGACACCAATGCAGTCCTGAACACCTGTGCCAGCCCTTTAAGACCTGCTACTTCTCAGCTGGGGCCCCTCTTGATCCTAACTGTGCCTCCGCTGGCTTTTCTGGCTGGGAGAGTCTGAATTCTCTAAATGCCAGGATGAACAGCAGAGATCTGTTAGTACCTTCAGAGATACTGGGGGAAAAGCAGGAAAAAGAGACACAGGTATCCAGGAAGAGTCCTTTAAACAGAGCTCATATGTCTTCTTTTGACTTGTGTTAGAGCCAAAGCAAAGTCCTGCTGGAGAGTCAGAATAAGCTGAATTATCTGGGGGGAGGGGGGTTGGCACTGGCCACTTCCTCCATCACCCCCTCCCCACCCCCAGATTACAAAGTATTATAGTTGGCAACCTTCACAACTGACATGCTAAATTTGGCAACTCTGAGAGTGGCCTTTGTCCTCAGGTCCCTACACATCAAGTTTACCTCTCCAGATGTCCCCTGGGCGCATGCATTATTGATGGACCAGGGATCGCTCAAAAACAGAAGCGGGGGAGAGGAGAGAGGCAGCCCCCAGCGCACACGCTCGGCACTTTATCTCAGGGGCCAGCTCCGTGGCTCAGGGGGCTACAGTGGTGCAAATACAAAATCATTCAAGAGGCACAATCCCCCCCGACTCCCTCACACGCACACGCACACCGAGACGCGGGCACACTCCGGAAAGCAGCATTACCTGCTCCTGCTGTTGCATGGATTTCCCCGAAGCATTTGGCTCCTTGGCTGTAGTCATGATTTCCTGTTCAGGGTGCACACAGGCACAGGGGCAGGTGCGATCTGCCCGGGAGTTTGGGGCCACCGGAGTCCACTGGGCGGGAGGACCGGGATTTAGTCCATGCTTCCCAAACCACACGGCTACTGGGGCAGGGTGGGGGAGGACCAGTGAGCTGAGCAGCCTAGTTTTCTTTTTAAATGCAAAGAGCAGAGAGCGGCTCCGAAAGGGGAGATGCTGCGGCTTAGCGGGGCTTCTCCTGTTAGCAACAGCCTCTGCAATCGCCACAGAAACAACGACAACTGCTTAGCAACCGGCAAGTGGCGGCGCGGTGCAGGAAGGGGACCCGAGTGATGCGCGCCGCTCCCACCCGCCTCCCGTGGCGCACGGCGCATGCTCGGACCGTGGCCGCGGGGAGGGGAGGGGGCTGGGCAGGGGGCCCCGGCGGGAAGGGGGTGCCGGCGGGGGGAGGGACCCCGGCGCGGCGCGGCGCGGCCACAGGTCCGGGAGCTTGTCGCCAACCTGCCCAGGTGGCCGGAGCTGCCAGCGCTGCCGGCAGGTCCCACCGGGGCGGGGCCACGAAGGGGCCACACGCGAGGTGCCTTGTTTTTCCCTCTGCCAAGCGCAGGGCCTTGGGGGAGGAAGGTGGCCTGTGGGCACCAGAGAATGGCTTCTTTTCTGTTTGCCCTGTGTGTGTGTGTGTGTGTTTTTTTTTTTTCTCCTGGATCGCTAGCTATGGAAATCTTGGCCTTTATTTTCCTTAAAATTCAGAAAACTTATTATGTTCCATCTTTTAACTCAAAGAATCCTCTGTTTCTCTGTGAAAATCAACCAGGACCTCAAGGGTGTCTGTTGCTTAAAAGAAGCAAAGAAAGAAAGAAGCCCATGGGGTGACCTTACAGGAACGCAAGGGCTCCCCGCCGAGTCCTGAGCTCAAGGAGAAAGCCGGGGCAGAGACGGCCGTCCTGCTCACCCGGCCTGATGTCCTTGAGCTTGGCGCTGACCCTGGGCGGACCGAGCCGCTGGTGGAGGACAAACGCGCTGGGGGACTCTGGGCTTGATGAGCTAATAGCTTGCAGGTGGGGATACCTGGGCCTTCCAGAAACTGCAGCCAGCTCATGCCCGGGGGTCTTCTGCTGGCCCTGTGTGTGACGTGGCCTCTGTTAGTACTTGTCTCTCCCCTCCCTGCCTTAAGCCTCTGCCTCCACCAAAGGGCCTCTGGCCACAGACACTCACCGGCCCGGGGGAGCGTAGCCCTCACCCCACCCAGCCCTGACAAGCGCTCTCAGCAAGGAAGTCCTTCCCGAGCCGCTGGTCTGTCTTGCCTTCGCCCCTGCGAAGCCAGTGCAGTTCCCTGTAGAGAGAAGGCGAGGTAGGTCTGTATCCAGTTGAAAGGTGTTTCATAGAAGACTTCCCTGGCCCCCTGGCCCAGTCATTGGACAAGAACAGACACACGCCGGCAAGATCCATGGCACTGTGTCCTTCCCTAGAGTTGACAGCTGAGTCCAGATAGCGCAGAGTTGCCTGCCCCTTCCACGACGCCTGGGCACAGATACCGGAAGGTCAGGAAGGGCAGCTGGAGCTCGCCTGGTTTGGCCGAGCGTACGAAAAGGAAAACCCCATGTAAGAGCCTTGTCCCACAGTCAGGCTTTGCTTTGTGTTGTGTTTGCCTTTGACTTAGACATCCCTGTGGGACGGGGAGTTTCCGGGATGGGAACAGCAGTGGCGTGGATCCCTGTGTTCGTGGCTTGATCCCAGGGTGTCTGGAACATAGGTCATCACCAGTGTGGGCTGGAGGGAGTGTGCCAGGCCACACAAGCCCTCAGGGGAGTCGTTGCCCAGTTACGGGTTTCTAAGGAGGGAAAGCTGGGGTCACTGCGGTGTGAGGTCCCCAAGCGAACCTGACATCGAGGCCCCAGCAGCAAAGACTCAGAAAGGGGACCTGGGCAGTGAGGTGAGTAGCCACCCTCCCCTCGCACACCTGGACCACAGCAGCCCCGGGGGGGACCTCGGTGACGGGTGAGACCAGCAGCCCTTGTGGCAAAATGGTTCATTGCTGAGCATCTCAGAACTGGTCTGTCCTCCAGAGTTTCCTCTTAAATCAAAACCCCTGGGGTGGGTCAAATCTTAAACCACCATCTGTTAACATCTCCAAAAGCATCCTCCGCTAACTTGTGGGGGCCATGAACGCCACCCGGGACCGATATCCAAGGACAGGGACACCAACGGGGGGCAGGGAGAAGCAAAAGGAGCCAGGACCTGCCTCCTCTTCACGGTTTCCAGAGCCCTGGGTCTAACCCACTCGGTGGTACCCCAGGGTGCTCAGCTGTGTCTGGTGGGGACTGACATGAAACCCTTCGGGCACTTCTATTTTATCTTTCAATAACGACCTTAAATGTTATTTTACATCTAAAGTGAATATGGATGTAATGCAAAGTTCACGCACATTTGTAAGATTATACCTGATACTTCAACGAAGTCTCCTGCTGGCATCAGATCACTTGGGCACTTGCCCTACCAGCCCCTCCCCCACCCACCCCCACCCCTCCTTCAGCTACTCTCCCTTCAAGAGCCACTGGGTGGTGCAGCTCGCAAATGGCTGGTGGATGGACAGGACAGGTGGTACCACTCGGAACCTTTCCATGGGCCTTTCTGGCACCAGGTGTCCGGAGGCCAACTTTTCTGCCTACTTGACCTTGACTGCTTTTCAAAGAGAAAGGGCAGGACTTCCTAATAAGCCACAGACAACACAGATGAACTTGAAGGACCTTCTGCTGAGTGACGTGTGCCAGTAACAGCAGGACAAATACTGCATGATTCCACTTATACAGGGGAATCTAAAATCGTCAGACTTATAGAAGCAGAGAGTAGAATGGTTCTGCCAGGGGCTGGGGGGCGAGGGAAGCAGGGAGGGGCTATTCAACGTGGATAAACTTTCCATTCTGCCAGATGACAAAGTTCTAGAGCTGCTGTAAACATCACAACTCTAGTGAACAATGCTGCATTGTACACTTAAAAATCTGTTACCTGAAGTAAGTCACAGAAAAACAAATACCGTATCATTTCAGTCAAGTGTGGAGGAGAGCAAACAATCAAAAATAAATCAACAAAACAAAAACATAAACATAGATGCCGAGAACGGAGTAGTGGTTACCAGAGGGGAAGGGGGAGGGGCAAAATGGATGGGAGCTAAATTTCTGGTGGTGCGCACACTGCAGGGGACACAGAAGTCGAAATACGTTGTACACATGAAACATATCGTGTTATACACCCGTGTTACCTCAATAGAAAATAAATCTATTGGGATTAACAGATACACACTACTATATATAAAATAGATAAACGACAAGGACCTACTGTATAACACAGGAGGGATTATAGATCCCTGTATAACACAGGGATCTATACTCAATCTTTTGTAATAACCTATAAGGGAAAAGAATCTGAAAAAAATACGTATGTATAATTGAATCACTGCTGTACACTTGAAACTAACACATTGTAAATCAGCTATACTCCCACTAAAACAACAACAACGACACAAATAAACCTAAAAAACAACCTGTTAAGAGGGTAGATCCTTAAGAGAGAGAAAGGGCTGCCTTTTGTCCATGTTCTAAAATTAATCAGTATCCCTCTAGAAGGAAAACACCCCGCCCAAGTTTATCCTTTCAGCTGAAGTGTGTCCTGCACCCTTCTCTCCGAGCCTCAGCGAACATTCAGTTGATAGCATCCATCCTTAGCAAAGGGAGAAAGTCAACGCTTAGCTACTTCATAATAATGACAGTAACAGTGGCTGCCTGGTACTGCCCTGGGCTATGCACCCAAGCCCAGCATCTCTGTGAGGCGGGCCCTGCGATTCCCCCATTTTACAAAAGAAAAGTGACATTTAGAGAATTTATGAAACCCATGGTTACCCAACAAGTAAGTGCCCAACCTAAACCTGGGCGTGCAGGCCAGGGGCCACCATACCACACTGCCCTGAAATGCGTGCAGAGTAGAATATTGAAAATACTGAGCTCGTCCGTGCCAGGAAGGACGCTGAGCACTTGATACCTATAATCTTAATTGATCCTCAAAAATCTCTTAGATACCCATGGCATTAGTTCGCTAGGGCCGCCACAACAAAGTACCACTAGAAGTCCAAGGTCAAAGTGTTGGCCTCTCTCTCTGGTCTGCAGGTGGTGGTCCCTCTGTGTGTGTGTCTGTCCTGATCTTCTCTTCTCTTCACAGGGACACCAGTCCTATGGGATTAGGGGCCACCCAGTGGTCTCATTTTACCTTAATCACCTTTTAAAAGATCCTGTCTCCAAATACAGTCACGTTCTGAGGTCCTGGGGGTTAGGACTTCAAGTTATAAAGGTGGGGGGGGGGACACAATTCATCCCCTAACACCTATTGTTACCCCATTTCGCTGATGAGGAAGCTGAGGCTTGAAGCAATTAAACAGCTCTTCCAGAGTCACACGGTCAGTAGTAAATGGCAGAGTCACTCAAAACAAGAGTAAGGCTCCCAAACACCGCAGCATCTTCAAAGCGGCAGGCAGCTAAGGTGGTCTCACGAAGGCCTCACTCTGGGCGAGCCCCTCGTGTGGCTCTAGGGAGGATCTGCAGAGCAGTATGGACCTAGCCCTTCCCAGGTGAGTGTTCCCTGTACCAAGGGGGCAGAGAGAAGCCGCGCAAGTGGGGCGTCTTCGTTCTGCAGCTGAGCACTTTCCCGGAGCACCGAGCAGGGGCTACCCTGACGCCTGCTTCTCAGCCCCGCCAGCTCTTCACTGCACTTGCTGGACACAGGCAGCTGAGCCTGGCAGAGCGTGGCAGCCTGCCTGCCAAGGAGGCTGCCACCAAATGCTCACCCTGCCGTGTACCCACCTCCCATTCCCACTGGCCCCACTGCCCGGTGCTACGAGAAACATCTCAGAGCCCGCAGTCAGCCTCCCTGCGTGGACCCAGAGCACAGCAGTCCTGAGCAGGTGCACCTGGATGGAGGCTCGTTCGCGGGAGCGCGATTCGGCCTTCAGCCTTCTCTCCCGCCCAGGTGTGTCCAAGATGGGCGGCTGGCACAGGCTCGGCTAGGTAGGTTTGTCTGTGGATGTGCAAGCCTGGGTCCCGCTGCAGCTCCAGGCCATTTCTCACTCCTCTGATTTCCGTTCACCCTGCCCAGAGTAACCAATCAGCTAAAACAGCTTTGCTTCACGACTCGCTCCATCAGCAGGTCTTTAACAAGCACCTACTATGTGCAGATAGCAAAACTGCCAAGAGACAGACACGCTGGCTGCCTCGCTGCTGTGAGGCAGGGATGAAAATGTCCTTAGAGTAGGATCCCTGAAGATTTAAAATTTTTTTTTAGCATTAACCATCTGCAAGAGAAGCCACTTCTAACTTACAGTTCCCTGAAAATAAAAGCGAATATGGGCAGAAAGGTAAGATTCCCTGGAGAGTTCAGCCAGGATCTGAAGAAGCAAGTTTAGAAAAACAGCTTATATAGATACATACTGAAAATAACCAAGGGGGAGGAAAAGTGGATACGTTTCCTGAAGACTGGGTTTCTCTAGAGAAACAGAACCAATAGGATGTGTGCGTGCGTGCGTGCGTGCGTGTGTGTGTGTGTGTGCGTGTGTGTGGAGCGAGAGAGAGATTGAGTATTTTAAGGAATTGGCTCATTTGATTGCAGGGGCTTGCAAATATGACAGCTGCAGGGTAGGGCCACGTAGGCTAGAAGGCTGGAAACCCAGGAAAAAGGCCGTCTGGAGGCAGAATTCCCTCTTCCTCCAAGGAGGTTGGTCTTTTTTCTCTTAAAGCCTTCAACTGATTGGACAAAGCCCACCCATATGGTGGAGGGTACTCTGTTTCACTCAGGAGTCTACTGATTTAAATGTTAATCACATTAAAAACCCCCCAATCCTCCACAGCAACATCTAGTTTGACCAAAACCTGGGTACCATGGCCTAGCCACACTGACACATAAACTCAACTACGACAGGCTATGAGTGGAAGCGACTGGTAAAGCATCTGACAGGGTGAATATTCTTAATTTACTATTCTTCTCCTCCCCCCTTTTTCCCATCTATCTTCCTGGGATGCTTGCTGCAATCTTTATTTATTTATTTTTTTTTCGGTACGCGGGCCTCTCACTGTTGGGGCCTCTCCCGTTGCGGAGCACAGGCTCCGGATGCGCAGGCTCAGCGGCCATGGCTCACGGGCCCAGCCGCTCCGCGGCACGTGGGATCCTCCCGGACTGGGGCGTGAATCCGTGTCCCCTGCATTGGCAGGCGGACTCTCAACCACTGCTCCACCAGGGAAGCCCTCCCATCACACTTTTTATGTCCCACACTTGTGTGAAGTCTTGTTCCATCACAGCTCCACCGTCCACTTCCCTTCCTGGCTTCCTAGCCCCATTGTGGGTTTCTCCAGGGCAAGGCCAAGGTAAAAGGAAGAGCTGCATATCAGTTAAAGGAATGAGCTTCAACGTCAGAATCATTTCTTATTTGCAAACCCCAGGTCTGCTCACTTGCTGTCTGTGTACAAGCCACTGAGTCCAGGTTTCAGCTGTTTAATGCACACAACAGTGGGCGGCTTACAGAGTATGGTCAGAACTAAATTAGGTCAACTCTGTAAACCAGTGGACACAGAGGAGGGGCTAAATCAGCAGCTCTTCTCATTGCTGGACTGAGGTCACCTTAAGGACATGTCTTCTTCTTTGTATCCTCAGTGCTTAGCACACAGGAAACAACAGAAAAGTGGGTGTGTTAGGGAGAGAACTTTGGGAAAACTTGAGTGTCACCTGCACTGAAATTCAGAGGACAAGAGTGTTTCTTCACATGAGCACCAGGAGAGGTCAGAACCAGATCGTTCATTTTAGGCAACTCGTCATCAGCAAAGACATTCAGACAATCACAACACAGAGTTCCTGTTTGAGCCTCATGGGGTAGTATGGCCACGGTTCACAGATCACTGAGAGACGGAAACGTGGATGCAGACCGCCCCGGGAGGATGGAACCGCAGGCACAGGAGGAAATGTCAGGTGGAATGGCTGTCAAAGTGACGAGGTTGGAAGAAGAGGCTTCCTGAGAACTTGGGGCTCCATTCTGCCCTACCCCTGTTTCAGCATCCAGCCAGGGCACTTGTCCTCCCCGCACCCCCCGACGAGAGCCACATGTCATTGAAACGAAGGGCTCCCTGGCTTAAAACACAGGATCCACCGAGTCCCTCACCACAGATGACCACCTTTCAAGAAGAAAGAATGAAAAGGGAAGAACAATGACCACCGAAGAGAAAACAATGTCTTACATTTTAGAAATCAACGATGAAATACACGAGGAAGATATATTTCCTCCATTCATCAGACAAGCTTAAAAGGTTCTATGTGCCTTATTACGTCTTTTTTAAGAGTCTCTTTTGCTGAAAATTAGAACTAAGCAGAAGTCCTTAAGAATTAGAGCCCAGCCTATCGAATAAGAATAAGATTATCTGCCATCGAGTATCGACTGGGAGGCAGACTCTCCGCCAGCCCCCAGGAAACAGAAAAGATAACTACTTGTTGGGCAACACAGAAACAACTTCATGAAGACGACTGCCCTCCTAAGAAAATGAAAAACAAGATTTATATTGTGAAATTTATTCTGTCACTTATTGTGTCAACCAGCAATGAAAGAGAGGAAGTAGAATAAAAGAGAAAATATAAGCGGATGTGGCCCTTAGTCAGGGTATTATTTTGTGAAACTTTTGTGAAATGGGGTCACCTGTGAAATATTAGAAAGCCACTGTTGTGAGATCTATAGGAGATCTGTGCCTGTCCATGGGCCCATGATTCCCTTTTATTCCAAGTCTTTCTCTCCCTTTCTGAGAATGCTCTGACCCTGTAGCTTCTCCAGGAAGCCTTCAGAAACTGACACCAGAGCCAGATCCTTAGGCAGCCTCGGGCTCCAACACCAGTAATTTCCCCTTTCAACATGTCCGTTTACAAAACATGCCACTATCCCAAAAGGGTCTGCATGCGATGGAGAAAAAGCACGCCCGAATCAATGAATTACGTCTCTTACAAAGATGCTCAGATGAATACTGAATAGAAAGATCGCCCTTGTGATGAACATATTACACCAGGAAATTAGCTGAGTTTGAGCCACAGCTCATACAGGATGCAAGATTGAAACCTACATGATTGATGATTTCTCAAAGCCCATCCCCAGTAGGATGACAGGCAGCAAAGAGTACAGTGCATGTGGTAAAATTCACAGGGACCAGAAAGGCTCCAATTTTAAAGGATTTTCCTCATTGAGACTTCAGAATCACAATTATGTTTTTATCCTTTGTGGTTGCTATCATTCATAAACCTATTGATAACAGATACAGTTGACAGAGACGTTAAGACACCCCATATCTCTACATTAACCAAGTATTGAGATCCTGTCAGTGGATCAAGTTAACAGACCTACCCCACCAGAAGCACTAACTTGAAGAAACCTGGGAAAATCATTTCTAGATTCAGGGCTGCCTTCTTCCCTGACTCTTTGCAGCAGCTTTCAGAAACCCACCTCTTCCTTCAGATGAAGCATGGTCTTCTGATGGGTACAGGTTTTTGCTATACCTCTAAAAAGGAATGGAGTCAAATGTTACTCACTGATACTGGAGTATTAAGGAAGGAATATGTTTTCCTTCTCTTGAGGGTTTATTATGTTCTAATAGAAAACACCTATATGTCCATCATTAGGTTCATTCTGGATGGAAATCCCCCTCTGAGTATCCCTCTTAGGACGAGACAAGAATACCACGTCATGTAGGACGAGACAAGAATACCATGTCGTGGGTGATAGGACCAGGGTCTGTGGCCTGACCCAAGGACAGCCAATCTATAGCCATATAACCCATGTGAAGAGTCAGGCCAATCTGATTCTCCTTTTCAGGAACTTGAATTCATGCAAACTCAGAAGCCTTCTTTTCAAGCCCAAGTTGGTTCCAATTTATCATTGGGTGGTAGTGATGAGCAAGTGAAAGGTCCCCGTACAGACTGACGCCTAAGGATGCCCAAGGCTAGTCCTACCCCAATGACCCTCTTGTCCTGGGGGTCAGATGGAATTCACACAGGTTTTCTAGGGAAGAAGTGACTGCAAACTAGTTCAGGTTCCCAAAGCCCAACAATAGTTTTCCACTTGCTGAGAGTTTTGATTCCATTCAAAACAAGAAATTATTATTGGATAACCCTGATTGGTCACTTTTTTTGTCTCTCTCATTTAATTCCCAGACATTTATTGAGCATCTACTATATACCAGGGCTTACTGGGACACTGGGGAAACCCAGATACAGAAAAAGCACAACCCCGGCTTTGAAGGACACTCAGTCCAGTGGGAAGGCAGACAAACAGACTGTATCACGAGATGAATGTGAAGGCAAGTGCGTACAGAGGTGGGGCAATGGACCTGTGGTCCTCAAAGGTTTTGGTAGGATGTCCCACTGGAACGACAGGGGGCCAGGTGGACTAGTGGAGAAGCGACAGAGCAGCGGGACCCATGTGCAAATAAAGGGTGGCAATGCACGAGAAGGTCCCTTGAGGGGCTGTAGGGCATCTAGGGTGCTGGGGTGCAGTGTGGGTGAGGCAGCATGGACTGGGCAAGGCTGGACTATGATGACCCTCTTCATCAAAGGGACAAGCTCCACCCTGCAGACAACTGGAAAAAAATGTAGGCGATAAAATGTCATGAGCACATTTGCCATTTAGAAATGTCTCTTTTCAGCATGTGGAAAATGCACTAGGACAGAGACAGCAGTTTAGGAAGTTTTTGGAGCTGTCCAAGCAAGAAAAAGGAAGTGCCCGGAGTCAAACGGTGCGGATGGATAGAAAGGAAGTTAAAATTGCACATCAGGGTCGACTTGAAACGGTGCGGATGGATAGAAAGGAAGTTAAAATTGCACGTCAGGGTCGACTTGAAACGGTGCGGATGGATAGAAAGAAAAGTTAAAATTGCACACCAGGGTCGACTTGAAAGAACACGTTGGCCAATTAAGAGTTGATCCATGGGACTTCCCTGGTGGTGCAGTGGATAGGGCTACGCGTTCCCAATGCAGGGGGCCCGGGTTCGATCCCTGGTCAGGGAACTAGATCCCACATGCATGCCGCAACTCAGACCTGGCACAAACAGATAAATAAATAAATTAAATTAAAAGAAAAAAAAGAGTTGATCCATTTTCTTTGGACACATTTAGCTGCAGCAACACAAATAATTCTCTGGAAGGCCCAAAGCAAGGTACTGCCAACGTTAGAAACATCTGTCACTTATTTTCACCTTTTGTTTGTACCACGTGGAACTTACGAATAAGCAATTCTGTAATGATGGGGATAAGTTGTAATGATCACACCTCACTTATTTTTCCTCCCCACCTGGTCATTCTACCAAGGGTTATATTTTCTCCAACCATTGTATTTCAACCGGAGGATTCCTTCGTTCCTTATTTTGATTAATCTGGTCAGTATGGCTCAAGGAACAAAAGCAGCTCAGGATTCAGGACACTTAGACCCAGTGCCTGCCAGGGGATGGACGCTGTGTCCCCCAAAATTCACGTGTTCAAACCTAAGTCCAATGTGCTAGCATCTGGAGGTGGCACTTTCGGGAGGTGATTAGGTCATGAGGGTGGAGTGGGATTGGTGCCCTTTTATAAGAGACCTTGGGGGCCCCTTCCACCACCTGAGAACACACTGAGAAACAGCCACCTATGAACCGGGAAGCTGGCCCCCACCAGACACGGACTATGCCACAGCCTTGATCTTGGACTTCCAGCTTCCAGAACTGTGAGGAAAACATTTCTGTTGTTTATTTGCTACCCAGTCCATGGTATTTTTGTTACAGCAGCCCGAATGGACTAAGTACCCTGCACACTGCACAAAGGTAGGGTCCCAATTCACACTGTGCTCTATGGACTCTGGACCGGGGTTGCTGGGCAAAAGTAAATACCTACAAACTCAATGTCAGTGATGCTCTCTGGAGTCACGTGAGAACATGGTGCTCCCTGGCGTCCATGCAGGGCCTGCCACTTGCACAGGCTGTGTGAGTCTGGGCAGGTCACTGCCACCTTCCAGTTTTGTTCACCCCAGCCTGGGCCCTGTAGAGGCAGCAGGCAGCCCTGCTTACTGCTATCCTTGTGCCACCACACCTAGTACTTAGCATACAGTAGGTGGTCCCTAAATGTCGGTGGCCCTTGAGGCAATGAGAGGACTGAACCAGCTCAAGGGGGCGCAGTGCCTCTGTCACTGTGAATTAGGTACCGTCAGTGCCCTGCAAGCCACTGGTCCAAAGATGGAACTCATTGGGCTTCCCTGGTGGCACAGTGGTTGGGAGTCTGCCTGCCAATGAAGGGGACACAGGTTCGATCCCTGGTCCTGGAAGATCCCACATGTTGCGGAGCGGCTGAGCCCGTGCGCCTCAACTGCAGAGCCTGCGCTCTACAGCCCGTCCTGTGCAGCAAGAGTAGCCACCGCGGTGAGAAGCCCGCGCACTGCAATGAGGAGTGGCCCCCGCTCGCCGCAACTAGAGAAAGCCCGCGCACAGCAACGAAGACCCAATGCAGCCAAAAAGAAATAAGTAAAACAAAGATGGAACTCAGAGGGGAAGGACTCTTTGTCATTGGCCTGGTGACCGTTAGCCTGCATTTGCAATGCATCCCACACGGAGAGCTTCATCCTACATCCAGGAGTTGGGAGCCAGCGTCTGGATGATTTATTAAGTCTATGAAATATTCTTCTGCCTCGGTTGATGACAGCGTTTTATTTTTCACCCAGATATTCTATTGTAAGCCATCCCTCCATCACTTCTCTGTCACCAGGCTCTGCTTTCTCTCGTGGTGTATTTTTCTCCATTTTTCATCAGCTTCTGCCCTGAAACGCCTTTTTCTGCCATTCTACAAGCTTCCTTCTTCAAATAGGTCTGCACTCCTGACACATTTTATTCATTGAATTTTACAAGTACAAAGAGAGAGAGAGACAAGGGTCTGTCGGTCTCAGAGTGGCAAAGCCTTGGAACACGACACTAATTTAAAAAATCAATCTTTCCTGATTGGCCCATGATTTTCATGTTCTGCGTATAACTTTTCCTGTCATTTCACTCTATGTGGAACCAGATTTAAGTATCCATTAGAATGCCAACTCCAAAAGGGCAAAAATTTGAAAGCTGCTTTATTCACTAACACAGGCGCTTCAAACAGTAGGTGCTCGATAAATAACTGTTGAAACATTCATTGTTACAGAGGCTTTTTTTTCCTGCCACTTGCAGGGAGCAAAACGTGGAGGGATTCATCATCTAGATGAAATTGCTTTAGACAAATCATGGCTCCCATGGAGAGAACTTATGATATGCCTTTATCTACGACGTCATCATCATTCAAACCGGCCTTAAAAAGTGGGCAAGCCATAAATCGTCTCCCCTCTCAAGAAGAACGGTCGTTGGAGGCGGCAGGTGCACGGGGAGGTGGCAGAGTCCCGGTCTAAGGTCCCTCAGCGAGTCCGCAGCAGAGCGCGGGCCACCCCCGTGCCTCCACTCCGAGTCCTCTGGGCGTGGCTTCGGTCCCTACAACGGAAACGGGTGGCTGGTGCACCTGGGGGAGGGGTGATGCAGAGTCACTGCGTCACGCTGCCAGGTAGGCATGGCAGCACCCCGACCCCAAGCCCAGCTCACCGGTCCTGCCTTCCCAGGTCCTGTCCTCCGCTTGTGCGCCACCGCTGTTCACACCCCTTCCTCACCTCTGGGCAGGAGGTTCACACAGGACAGCTCGCTTGCTGGGTTGCCTCCAGTGAGGACAATGGATGAAAATCACACCCCTTGATAAGTCTCGGAGAAGCAAAGTCCCGAAGTCGGAGGAAAACTCTCCTGGCTCCAGAGATCACGAGCTCAAGACTGGTGGGGCTGGGGTGGGGCAGTGTGTGGCCAGGAGGAGGACCAGATCTCCTCGGGTGCACAGTGCCCAGGGCATCCAGGGGAGACCCGTCACGCTCCTCTGGGCGGCAGGGGCTTTGCCCCGTTTTTACCAGACTCATTTTCTGTAGAAGAAAATCTCTGCTATGGTGGTGGCCCAATCCTCTATAACCATCCAGACATCTTCAGGATGGATCCTGCCTGTCACCTTTAATAGCCTCAGTCATTTGGGGACACAACGAGCAGGAATGTCTCTGGACAGCCTTCCTTACAAAAGGCAGGGCTCGACGCCCCCCCCCACCCCCCACCGGCTCACAGCTGATCTCGCTTCTCCTGCTCTGCCAGGCGCTGCTGTTTAATTAAGGAAGGTGGCAAGTGGCAAGAGCCCCTTCTGCTGGCCCTTCGGGGAGTCTGGTTCCAGAAGCGTGGCTGGGCCACCGGTCTGAGTCAGGCAGGCAGATGGACCCGCTGGGAAGCAGACGATACGCCTGGTCCCTCTGCTACTCCCAGCTCCTGTTTACCCCTCAGCTCCCTGTTTATTCTTTTCTCTTCTCTTGGGGACAGAATTCTTGGAAAATAGATGACAATGGCAGAGAATAGGTCGCCACGAGATTTGTCCAGATGCATTACAACATGGCGTTTACCTAAACCAGTGACATAAACTATTAACCTGGGAGGCTTTTTGCACTAAGTAGGATTTGTCCAAACCTAAGACAACCAACCCAGCCATCAGGAATGAACAAGGAGACTGTGGCCTTGGGGAGGCCAGGGAGTGTCAGGAGAGGAGAGCTGCTTCCTTGACACCATAGCTGGACGGTCCCCAAGGCCACAGTGACGCTCCACCAGGAAGGCCCAGACGGCCTGGGGAGAGGGACAGCGCCATGTGAGGGCTGAGCTCGAAGGCCACTTGGCCACTGACTCCGGACATTGGGGAGCCTTGCCTTAAAATTCAGGTCCTGTCAATAATTCCCTCGCCTGGAGGAGAATGTGCTTTTCAGAGTCACTTGACAGATGAAGGCCATCAGATGACCCTGCTGCCTACCTCAGGGAACTCTAGTGCATTGTCTGGTCTACTGGTCTACCTTCCATAACGGTCGGAAGCACCCATGACCTGTATGGTCCCAAGGACCCCAAGCCTCAGTCTCTGTCCTGAACGTGCATCCCGGGGGTTAAGCATCACAACCATTTTACTCATGGCCTCTTCGAAGTGCAGAGAGGATGAAATTGCCCCAGCCTGTTGATGAAGCTGGAGGCTGACTGGAGACCTGGATCTGGGGATCACTTCCTGTTTTCCCCATCACTAGACAAAACTGTCTCCCATCTCAGTGCCTCCTCCTGCCATTTCTGTAAAAGGGCTCATGTCAGTTCCATGGTTTTGTAAAATTGAATCTATTCTCTTCCAACCTACGGCACACAAACTATGAAATATTTAGCACACTGATCAAGAGCAGATATATTCAAAAAACAATATGGAGGAATTAGCTCTATTTTCTTTGAGGTGTATTTCAGTACGACAGGGAAAAACAGATGACAAATGGTTCTTGAGAATGTAAGGATAAACGAGTTTACCAAAGACCCCACAACCTTCTTATCGCCAGTTGATTGGTCAGAGTGAAAAACACGCCAGAGTTTTCTTGCAAAAAGTTAAACTGTTCTCTCTTTAGAGACTTTGCCTTTTTCTATATTCTGCACACATCAATGCCCTGCGTACGTTTCATACACGCACAGAAAGAATAATCAGTCTTAAAGTGAAACTAAGATCACCTCTGTATTGTGATATCAATGCTTTTTCTCATGAAAAATATAAGAACCTACCATGCTTCTCAAAAATTATAATATTCATTGTGTTGCCATTGCTTCACTTTTTAAAAACATTTCCTCACAAAAAGTTACTATAGCTGTGTTTTTAAACACACACACTCACTCCCCGCCCCACACACACGGCACACGGGCATACCTCGGAGATACTACGGGTTTATTAGTTCCAGACCACCACAACAAAGTGAATATTGCAATAAAGCAAGTTACATGAAATTCTTGGTTTCCCAGTGCATATGAAAGTTATGTTTACAGTCTACTGTAGTCTATTAAGTGTGCAATAGCATTATGTCTAAATAAACAAGATACATACCTTAATTTTAAAATATTTTATTGCTAATTTTCTGGTGGTGTCTTTAGGATTTTCTATGTATAGTATCAAGTCATCTGCCAACAGTGACAGTTTTACTTCTTCCTTTACCATTTGGATTACTTTTATTTCTTTTCCTTGTCTGATTGCTGTGGCTAGAACTTCCAATAATACGTTGAATAAAAGTGGCAGGAGTGGGCATCCTTGTCTTGTTCCTGATCTTAGAGGAAAAGCTTTCAGCTTTTCACCGTCGAGTATGATGTTAGCTGTAGGTTTGTCATATGTGGCCTTTATTATGTTGAGGTAGGTTCCCTCTCTGTCCACTTTCTGGAGAGTTTTTATCATAAATGGGTGTTGAATTTTGTCAAAAGCTTTTTCTGCATCTATTGAGATGATCATATGGTTTCTAGTCTCCAATTTGTTGATGTGCTGATGGATCTGTGGATACTGAAAAATCCTTGCATCCCACTTGTCCATGGTGTATTATCCTTTTAATGTATTGTTGAATTCAGTTTGCTAATTTTTTTGAGGATTTTTGCATCTGTGCTCATCAGTGATATTGACTTGTAATTTTCTTTTTCTGTGATATCTTTGTCTGGTTTCGGTATCACGGTGATGCTGGCCTCATAGAATGAGTTTAGAAGTGTTCCTTCCTCTGCAATTTCTTGAAATAGTTTGAGAAGGACAAGTGTTAACTAGTCTCTAAATGTTTGATAGAATTCACCTGTGAAGCCATCTGTCCTGGACTTTTGTTTGTTGGGAGTATTAAAATCACTGTTTCAATTTCAGTACTGGTTATTGGTCTGTTCCTATTATCTTTTTCTTTCTGTTTCAGTCTTGGGAGATTGTACCTTTCTAAGAATCTGTCCATTTCTTCTAGGTTGTCTATTTTATTGGCATATAGTTGTTCATAGTAGTCTCTTATGATCTTCTGTATATATGCGATGCTGGCTGTAACTTCTTTTCCGTTTCTGATTTTATTGATTTGGCTAAACACCATCTGAGCCTTCAGTGAGTTGAAATCTTTTTGCTGGTGGCGGGTTTCAAATATTTTGAGATTTACCAACACGTGACACAGAAACGCTAAATGAGCAAATGCTTCTGGAGAAACGGTGCCAATAGACTTGCTTGATGCAGGGTTGCTACAAGCCTTCAATTTGTAAAAAAAATGCAATAGCTGTGAAACACGATAAACTGAAGCATAGTAAAATGAGGTCTGCCTGAGTGTGTGTGTGTATAGATATAGAGATTTATATATAAAATATAAAATTTGCCAGTTTAACCAGTTTTAAGTCTATAATTCAGTGGCAGTAAGTACATTCACAACGTGGTGCAACCATCACTACTATCTATATTCAGAAGTTTTTCATCACTGTAAAGTGAAAATCCCTAACCACTAAGCAATAAGTCCCTTTTCCTCTCCCCAAAGCCCGTGGTAACCTCTAACTACTTTCCCTCTCAATGAATTTGCCTATTCTACATATTTCAGATAAGCCGAATCATAGAATATCTGTCCTTTCTGCCTGGCCTATTTCACTTAGTATAATTTTTCAAACTTATCCATGTTGTAGGATATATCAGAACTTCACTCTTTTTTGTTTGAGTGACATTCCTTTGTATGTATAGACTGCATTTTATTTATCCATTCAACTACTGATGGACACTTGAGTTGTTTCCACCTTTTGGCTATCGTGAGTAACACTGCAATGAAAATTGCACACTCATTATCTGCGTACTGCATACTCAAGTCCCTGTTTTTAATACTTTGGGGTACTTTAGCTGTTTTTAATTTCAGAAGGACAATTAATTGGTTGAAATTTGCACAATTTATCCACTTTTTAAAAAAAATAAATGTATTTATTTATTTTTGGCTGCATTGGGTCTTTGTTGCTGCGCACGGGCTTTCTCTAGTTGCGGCGAGCGGGGACTACTCTTCGTTGTGGTGCACGGGCTTCTCATTGCGGTGACTTCTCTTGTTGCGGAGCACGGGCTCTAGGCGTGCGGGCTTCAGTAGTTGTGGCTCGCGGGCTCTAGAGCGCAGGCTCAGTAGTTGTGGCGCACGGGCTTAGTTGCTCCTGCTCTTCCCGGACCAGGGTTCAAACCTGCGTGCCCTGCATTGGCAGGCGGATTCTTAACCACTGTGCCACCAGGGAAGCCCTATCCACTTCTTATGTCTTGCGAATCATCTCATAGTCTTGGCAGAACCCAGTAAAAGTTACCCCATTGGTCTATAAATCAGCTAAGACCCACCTACAACAGGCACCTGTCAGCCCCATAGACCACAGGCTGACCAGGAAGGGTTCCAGGACTCACTCCCCCATTCTCCAGTGACCATGATCAGGTGTCTTCTTGTGACTCAGCCCGCATTTGTCAAACAGGGCAAATAATACTTTGTGTATCTAATGTGATTGTCATTAGGATCAAATGAGGCAATGTTTGGAAAACCTTTGAAATGCAAAAAGCTCTATGTAGCACAATATGCTATTTTTGAATTTGAAAACAGCTGTTTTCATGCATCTGCAAAGAGGACTGAAATGATTTGGGTCCAGAAGCACCTGTTCCCTTGTCCTCATGGTGTCAGAATCACGAGGCAGCGACAAGCATCCCCAGGAGAGTACAGTATCCAGTTTACCCCGTGTAGACGGTGGGCATCTGATGTCAGCTCATCACGCCCTCACATACCTGGGGTTGCATGGCGCTCACTCTGAGTCCTTCCTGCTTGGTCTTCTGAGCTTCTATCTGGAAAGATACCAGGATCATCAAGGATGCTCAAGGTCTGTCTGTACAGGCCCACTTCCCAGGCATCCTCTTTGTTCTTGGAATTCCCATAGTTCCATGTGCAACATGAGCTTCATAACAAGGACTGTTTATGTTTTCTGTTATTATTATTCCTGTGTGCCTGGAATGGAGAGTGAGCTCCTTGAGTAAAGGAGCCATGCCTAGCCCACTGCTGTATATACCCCACGCATGTTGCTTTGCCTTCGTAAGTACTCATCAAGTTCCTGTTGGTGATGATGGTGGTCTCGTTGATGATGACAGTGCCGATGGCTAACCCTTAGTAACAAATACCAAGTTCCCAGCATTCTAACACTTCCTGTGTATTAACTCAGTTATCCTTAAAAGAACCCTGTGAAGTGATCGTTTCTATCTTCCTCTTACAGATGGTAAACCTAGGCAGAGAAAGTTGCTTCAGATCACACAACTGTGTCGAGTCCAGGATTCAAAGGAGGCATCTCTTGCAGATTTCATGCTTGCAGCATCTACGCTAGTCTTCTCTCAGATGAGTGGTCTAGGGCAATGCGAGAGGGATTCTAGGGTTCAGAAGCTGAGCAGATCATATTAGTGGGGCCAGTGGGGTAGGTGGAAATGAACCGAGTCCCAGTTCAGAGAGGGCTACGGTGAACATCACCGCCTGCTCCCTGATGAGGGAGGGACTGGAGACGGGATGTGGGTACCCTGACCCTCCAGGTACGCACAGGTGTTGCCCCTGAGACCAGAGTGAGACATCAGATGTGCTCCGACTCTGGCCTGAGCAGGACGCCCCGGGAAGTTCTGGCTTTCGGGGGCGGGGGACAGGGAGGGTTCCAGAGTCACCACCTCTCATTTGACCTCCTGTTATATATGGACCAATTATGATTGCTTCCAATCCCCTTAGGAACCACTGAATATTTCTCTGCCCAAACACACAATAGAGCTTTGGGTTTGTTTTATTTTGTTTTCTCATGGACGGTCTTCGCTTCAATGCCCAGCTACTATAAACAAGCCATTATATGTGAATTCTTTCCAACAAACATACACCTTGATAACAACCCCGAGGAAACCGCCCCTAAGAGAAGGCCATGGCACGGCCTTCTGTCGTGGGCTTCTCACTCCAGTCCCAGTTTTGAGTCTAAAGCCAGGGCTATGCCCAAGGTCAGGGGCACACTTGTCTCAGCCTGCAGTTTCCTCCTGAGGGATGTGGGGAACAAAGGGAAAGAAAGGCCCAGGAGGAGGAGACAGTGTAAAAATTATCTACGAGGGATGCAAACCGAGATCCGAGGGGGGGCTGCCTCTGTCTCGTTTCCCATGTTGGAAAAAGGCGTTTGTGTGGACCGCTGGGTGTACTGTGTCTGGGAGGATAACCCTCAGAACAGCTTCAGTGAAAGAGCAGTTATTGGATCGGACGACTGAGCAAAGATTACCCGGCAAAGTACCAGCATCAAAGGCAAGCCAGGGATCTGCACCTTCCTGATGGGGCCACAGGCAGAGTGGGAGACGGAAGGACAAGGAAGCCACCTACTTGCTGAGAATATGCCCGGCTCTGTCCCAGCCCCCGCCGAAACTCCTACTACATGGAATTCTCAAGAAGACTCGCTTAGGGGAAGCTGACTCTTCCTTTGACAGTGAAGAAACTGAGACATGAGGTTAACTCACTGAGATAAAGTCACAGAGACCCACGTCTCAAACCAGTTCGTGACTCCAAACCCCGCACCAGTCTGTCTTTGCTGAGCTCGACACCGAGGATTATGGGAAGCTCTTTTTAAGCAGGAAGAAGGTGGTTCGCATTTTTCTCAGGTAGCAGGATGCAGGCCACTGCATCAGAGAGAGTTCAAATTCCTCAATATGCAGTATGACTCTAAAAAAGGGACCACTGATATGAACGTGTTCTGGTGCTAAAATCCATCTGTGCCCCCAATTGCAAAGCATTGCACGCTTATTCCAGAGATATTATATCCAGACACAAGATGCATTTGAAATACCGCTTAGCATGGTATCCTAAGATCTCCTGGGTACACAATGGTGGTAAATCCTTGGACTTTGTGACACCTTTGATTTCTTTTAAACCTTAGTCCAGCTCCGTAGATTTATAATTGAACAATGCTTGTGTTAAATCGTTAATACTCTTCGGATCTGTCGCTCAGTTATGATAATGAACATAGAGCTCCAAGCGTGACTCATACGAGTCGGAACACAGTTCCCAGGGGAGCCCCAGTAGAGGGAACGTCTGCCACATGCCAAGTCTGGAACCAGATGCAGCATCTTGAGATGCCGGCGCCTGAAACTGTACAAATCCTGCCATTTAAAACTGTACTCTTGTTACATAATAGTTACGTATCTCCCGCTTACTACCTGTGTGCCTTTAGTCAAGTTCCTTAACTGCCTCAGTTTCCTTACATGTAAAACTGAAGTGGTGCCTGTCCTAACCTCACAGGCTGAATGACATGTTAAGACGTATAACATGGTTAAAACAGGGCTGGTTTCAGAGTGTGCTATCAACTCAGGCCGGCTCCCGTGTCGCGTTATTGGAACAAGGAGGCGTGAGGAAATAGAAAAGTGTCGATACTGTGATCTTTCTAGGAAGGATTTTTTTTTTTTAACATCTTTATTGGAGTATAATTGCTTTACAGTGGTGTGTTAGTTTCTGCTTTATAACAAAGTGAATCAGTTATATATATACATATGTGCCCATATGTCTTCCCTCTTGCATCTCCCTTCCTCCCACTGAAAGATTTTTAACCTGCAAATATGTTGTGATTGGAGTGGTAATGAACTCACTCATTACCATTATTAATTAAATCCCAACGTAAATTGAATTAGTAACTAATTAATGAATAGGTGTAACCACGGCCATTGTGTACTGAACAGCTACAGGAGACCACGCCCAGTGTTGGGCACATCGTGCTGCGTCCCCGCAGCAGCCCTGCCCTGATGACACTGTCTCCTGAATAAAGGAACCAACGTGACATGTCTCAGGTCATGGGCAGAGTACATGGGGGACAGCTCCCACCCAGGGCCTGCCGTCCCCCAAGCCAGAGCTTCCTGCATTCACGCCATAGGCAGGCCTGTATTTCAGCCTCGGAAGTGGGGCCGGTTTTAAGAGCTGCTTCCCCAGAAAGATTTGCTCCTTGAGTCTTTAGCTCCAGTTTGTGAAACTCAAGGGAATAAATTTACGATGTACATTTGCATTTAGTCTAACCCTCAAGAGCTCTGTGATGGAACCTTTTAAAAAATCCACTACTACTAAAATAACAGTAAGAGGGATCACCGCGTTGCTTCCAGCAATGACAGGCCAGCTACGTCCACGATCCCAGAGCGGTTCCTCCCACTGTAGGACCGTTTGCATGCAGTGGTGGAGGATAAACAATTACTTTACTTTTCTCTATACTAAATGTAACTTTTCTTTCAACATCCTGCTGACTATTCTCCACATCTGCTGAGAGTTATAAAATGTTCTCAGCTTTGAATAGGACATAAGCATAAACAATGGCCCAAGATGCTTATTATCTCAACAGGAAGAAACAGGATCTTTTCTAGGGTTTTAGAATCGTTTTTTTTTTTTTTTCCCCAAAGGATCATCTCCTGTGCAGTTAGTGCATGAGGGTTCTTCTTTTTTTTTTTTTAACATCTTTATTGGAGTATAATTGCTTTACAGTGGTGTGTTAGTTTCTGCTTTATAACAAAGTGAATCAGTTATACATATACGTATGTTCCCATATGTCCTCCCTCTTGCGTCTCCCTCCCTCCCACCCTCCCCATCCCACCCCTCCAGGCTGTCACAAATGAGGGTTCTTTATTGAAAGCTAAATCCATCTGAGGACAGTCTAAGAGTCAAACCTAATCAGAGGAGTTGCCAACATGCTCATCAATGAGCAAGGCCCCTGAACAGGCACCGTGTACCACCCCCAACGCGATTAAACGTCACGTTCCGTTCAGCTCCTTCCCAGGGCTCAATAGCTTTTTCTACGAGTTTACCTGGACTCAGAAATCAGACTAATGAGACTCTGCCATCTAAACACAATGATCATCAGTAGCACAGTAAGAAGGCTCCAGCTAACACGACACGGGCTTTTAGATCCACACACACGCACGGCGCGTTACTCTAAACACTGCGGGATTCACGCGTCTGTCTCAGTAAGTGATGCCCTTCGAAGCTGCCGCCTCAGAAAGCCACGTTCTCATCCGCATGATCCCGCCACTGACGGCAACCTAGGAATATCCTGACGAGGGTCAGTTTGGGGTCCACAGCTGAAAATCAGTCACAAAATTTCGTAATCATTCTTTAACCCTACAGAAAACATCTAGATTGATCAACCACGGTATTCTCCACAGGTGCCTCCAAACGATTAGATCTATGCCCCCGCACCCAGACATAAATCACACACACACACACACACACACACACACGCAACACACATACCACGCATGCACCACAAGCACACACTCATACACACCACATATACACACTGCACGCACGTACACACACAGGCACGCACATGTCTTTCCTTAAACGACCGTGATTTAGTATCACCCAACATTTTCAAAAAATGTGGTGAAGATGTTCAAACACTTCCAAACGTATCTGGAACGAGAGCATCCTTCGTAGGACGAGGCTCTGACTTCATAGGGGCCCCTCTGAAGGTGAAAGCATGTATTTGGATGGATAAGTTCTATCACGACTGCTCCAAACTCACATCACCTCACAGTCCAAGGTTTTTCCTCGTCCCTACTTTTCACCTGAGGAAACAGATGTAAGTGCTATATTCCTGATGGATAGGACTGTCTATGACCGTATATTTATAGCAGTAAAATGCAGGTTCTAAAGTAGTTTGGGTCCCACTGTTCCTGCCTGAGTTTTCCCCAAGCTGCTTTTGAAAATAAGGTAGTAAGTGAATTCTTCGCGGAGGTCGCCTGATCCAACAGCAAATGAAAGCTATTTAGAATTTTTTGGAGTTTAAAAACTGTTTCTCCAAGTATTCTAATAGTTTTAACTTAGCAAGTGGGTAAGTGGCCAAGATATTCCTGTGCTTGTGCTTGGTATGCGTGGGGTCGGGACCCCTCTGCCCCTCCACGTCTGGAGAACAGGCTGTCTGCATCTCCCTCACTTAGTGAAACAAAGTCCTCACCTAACTCGGCTACAGGGAGGGTCTGGCGCTTTCCCTGAGTCGTCCGAGCCATACCCGTCACCTGCACAGGGGGACGGTCAGCCCCCTTCCTCACGGTTATCCAGCAAACATGACAGGAGACTCTAGTTGGTCTGGGCGGCTGTGTCCCCCAGCACGTCACCTGCCAACAAGGTTGTTCCACGTTGTATGGGAAAAGCAAACGTATCAACAGACTATGACAATTCAGAACAGCTAGACAAGGATAGAGATGAATGCTTTGCTCTTTGCCACCTTTAAAATTTTACTTTTTAAACCAGAGGAACAAATAGATCTTCCTAAGCTAATCACTCCTTCGGTTTGTCCAGGAACGGGTATTACCTAGTCTGATTTTTTTGCAGCTCAGAAGCATTCTGAGGATTTGCAAGATGGACAAATGCTCTAATGCGAAGAGTTGGTCCTTGTCATTCACAGACTTCTTATTGGCCAAGTCACCTGTTCGCTGACATTTATTTGTAACCCCCCAAATCAACCCTCGTGGCACTTTTGTGGTCATTCGCGGACGTGCATAGTGGAAACAAATTTGTTGCCTGATGTGCACGTTCCCAGCTGAGGTCCACAAGACATCCCTCTGCCACCTTGTTTCAGCTCATACTGTAAACAAGGGTCCTGCCCATGGTCTACCTAGTGCCACATTTCCCACATCTTTGTGCTATTTGGAGATGATTTCATGGTTTAAAATGGCCCCTAAGCATCACACTGAAGGGCTACCTAGTGCTGCTGAGTGCAAGAACGCTGCGATGCACCTAAGTAGAAAAATGCGTGTGTTACATGAGCTTCACTCAGGCATGGACTACAGTGTGTTGGCCATGGGTTCAACGTGAATGAATAAACAATAGATATTCAATAAGGTGGCCTTTAAACAGAAACACGGTTTCATCTACTGAAACATTTCATTCTTGAAAGGCTTAAGGGTCATGAACGTCAGGCAGACCCAAACTGGAATGACCTGGGTGACCCTAGGAAAAATCAGTCAGAAATCCTGAGTCAGTTGCCTCATTTCTAAAATGGGAATCGTAACTGCCCATGGGGTTTTGGTCTGTAGCGCTAAGATAACGTCCATTAAGTTTGGGAAAAACCGTGACCAACAATAGGTTATCAGTAGGAAGTGTTCATCGTATACCTCCATGCTGACCCCCATGCCAGGTTAAACACTGACTACCTGGACACCAGCAAGGCCGGCAAATCTCAAATACCAGAGCGACAGGAGCAGAGTCTGTATTCCTAAGAGATTTCAAACTGTGCTCTGAATTCAGAGCTATTAGCTGTGGAGAGGGCGGACGGGGGCAGTGAGATAGGGAGGAAGGAGGGCCGTGATCACAGACCGAGTCCTTCACAAGAAGCAGGGAAGCAGCCTCACTGGCTTGATCATTCTTAACAATTTTAACATTTACTATGAAGGAGCAATTAATTTATTTACAGTGGAACAAGTCCCCAAACAAATGGCTCAGGGCAGAAAGGCCCAAATCAATAGGTCTCCCAGAGAACAAACCAGGCGATCTACCCGTGTGAGGACCACAGGAGAACGGGACCTCGGAGATCCCCACGCCTGGAGACACAGCTGCTAGCCTTGGTCGTGAGCACGCACCTGGGGCAGGTGTGCCCAGAGACAATCAGGGGAACCGAAGGCCTGCGGGGAGAGTGGTCAGAGTCTATCTCCATCTTTGACCACAACCCTTTGGTCACGTTTGCCAGAAATGTGGCTCAGTGGCCTGGGATGACGCTAAAGCATGGTAACAGGGATGGAGATAAAGCGCTGTGTATTACAAAGAAAAAAGGTCAGTCTTAATGTAAAAAACTTTATTCCCAACATTTGGTAATAAAATACAAGCAAAGCAGTGACCTCAGAACTCACTGGGGTTAAAATTATAGCCATGATTTATTTCCCAGAGCCAGGTTTGGAATCTGATGTACACGTAGGCACTGAGATGCTTTTATGATGAAGGTAAGTGAAATATCAAGACAGTCTCACAGATTTTGGTAACTAGTGCCCGAGGACAGGGAAAAAAATCTTAGTTTGCACGTCCGCGTTTAATTCATTGAAGAATTAGATCTTTTTCTTATGTGGATGGAAGAATCCCAGTTCAGTAAATACTAAAATTTAGGGCCTAACGCTTCTGGGTGCCAAGAGGTCAAAGCTGGCCCTCGACCGCAGGCTGGAGCTGTCGGTAGGCGCGCAGATGGTCAACGTCGGGTGGATGGACCTACTCTCATAGAGCAGCTGGCCTGCGCACGAGACCAGCTCCAGGTGGAAACGGCTCCTGCATCCCTGCGGTGGGAAACTGGCTGCCCTGCTTGCGTGGGATGATTTTACTGGTGTTGCCCAGACCGGAGAAGAAGGTTCTGTGTGAGGAACCACGGAATCCCATGGACGTGCCGATCGGAACTTAGGAACCTGGCAAGAAGGTTTCCATTTCACAATGAGGAGCTTTGGATGAAGGAAAGGGACGGGGCCATGACGGCAGGATTCTGCAGTTGAAGAGGTGCTGGGAGATGACAAAGCAGCTTGTACGTTTCCTGCTGAGGACCCTGAGTTCTCAGGGCTTCTGGGCATCAGCGAGGGAGCTAGCGCCTCAGCCACCGTGGCCTCCACCACCACGCGGCACCGCTCACCCTTAACGAGACCTTCTTGTTATCTGTCTTCCTCGCTTCCTGAAAGGAGCAGTGGAGGCAGGGACAGACATCTAGAGAGAAGCACCTAGCGTTGTTCCAGCGCAGTTTCTCTCCTAATTGTTAGTGCTGCTATAACTACGTTTTTCTACTTGTGCCGGATTGACTATACCATCCAGGCTACATCTCGAGAGAAATCATGCTTAAGAACAAGCCGTCTTACTCCCCCAATCTCCTCTACGTAAAAAAGCCCAAAGTTTATACTTCACTTTCAAATGGTTGTTTAAAACATGCTGCTTATTAATAAAAGTGGATGGAATCAGATAATCCACAAAAGGTGAACACAATGATTTGTTCTCTTTTCTCTTTGTAATCTTCCATAATGAGGGGCATTGTTCCACAGATCATCAGTCTTATCCACCGATAAGCCTGTATTTCGCTTCAGTATAAAAAGCGCCCTTCCCCCCCACCCCCGCCCGGTATGGGTAACGGCCACCTGACAGACGTAAAGCTAACGGTCATCGTAGCAGGGACGGAAGCCCTTGCCTTGCTGCACAGCCTGGGTGGCTCACTGGCACGGCTGGCTGTGACACAAGCCGCGTCTCGTCATGAGCTTCTGTTGTCTTTGGGGGCGGGGGCTGGCTCCTCTAGCCCAGATCCTCCACCTAAAGCTCTTCCCCGCACATCTGGGGGCCCCCCACTGCGCCCTGTTCTCTGTTCTGCTTCCTTCACTGTACTGTTGGGCATCACAGCTCATGGCAGAGAGGCTGAGCTGAGCAGGGAGGACCCTCCAGGACTGGGAATTTCAAGGTGACTAGACAAAGAACGATACAGATCAAAAGATCCTTGGGACAAAGGAAGTGGGAGAGATAAACAGCAGCAAATATTTGTTGTGTCCACAGATCAGTGGAACGCCTGTGTATTCTAGACAAATGAGGTGAAATATAATTCACAACAGCCAAGACACGGAAGCAACCTCAGTGTCCATTGATGGATGGATAAAGAAGATGTGGTGTATATATATAAACAACGGAATATTACTCAGCCATAAAAAGAACGAAATAATGCCATTTGCAGCAACACGAACGGACCTAGAGATTACCATACTGAGTGAAGTAAGTCAGACAGAGAAAGACAAATATCATATGATATCACTTATATGTGGAAGCTAAAAAAATGATACAAATGAACTTATTTCCAAAATAGAAACAGACTCACAGACATAGAAAACAAATTTGTGGTTACCAGAGGTGAAAGGTGGTGGGGACGAGGGATAAATTATGAGCTTGGGATTGACATATACACACTACTCTATTTAAAATAGACAACCAACAAGGACCTACTGTACAGCACAGGGAACTCTACTCAATACTCTGTAATAACCTATATGGGAAAAAGAACCTGAAAAAGAATAGATATATGTATATGTATAACGAAATCACTTTGCTGTACACCTGAAACGAATATATTGTAAATCAAATATACTCCAATATAAAAAATAAATAAATGAAAAAAAAGAAAAAAGAAAATCACCCCCCTTACCACCACCAAAAAAAAAAAAGAAGTCCTTTGTGAGGAAAAATGGTAAAAGAGCCTTGGTGGGAACAAAATGAAAAGGGTCCGTTTGCTCGATGGTACGTGACTCTGCTTCTGCTCTGGAGAGCCAGGTCTTACAAAGCAGAAGTTCTGGGGCCTCCATGAACAGAAACCTCTGCAGACCCGACGGCGGGTGGGTTTCAGGGCTGCGTGTCGGGCCAGCAGAGGCTTGTGATGGGAGTAGCTTGGCTGCAGCATCAGGACCCCGGAGGGACGCCCGCCACCGCCAGCTCCTTGTTCTGTTACCCACGTAGGTCCGGGGCGGTCACTGTCAAGGTCACCTCTCATCCCTCTGCAGCTCTTTCCTGAGCACTTTAAACACCTATGTATGTTTCCCCTCATTAACACTCCTCATGCCCCGATCCCCCGCACTGCTCACCGACAATGGGGATTTTGAAATGAACATCAGTGCAATTCTAGAGATCCCCAAATTTCTAAACTCCAATTCCAAATAAGAAAAGGGACATCTGGCTGCGCGCTTAGCAATGAATCTTTAGGTGAAATTCAAGGAGCCAGCGCCCTACTGGTCACACCACCTCGGTGGAGTTTTTACCCAGGCAGTGTTCAAAATGCTTCCCTTTGGATTAATGTCCCTTTCGATTATACTAATAAAGGATATGAAACTAAATCCCCAGCTGTCCCAAAAGGGCCATAAGAAGTAACAGAGGTGCGTTCTCTGTGGTCTGAGTGAAGCATGTTTCTCACTTCGACGAACGTTCCATTTAATTAAAAGTAAATATTAGGAGAGCCCTGCCAAGCATGGCTGGAACATGCAGGCCTAGTTCAGCAGAAGATGCGGAACACTTATGTGGACCTTTCGCTCAGTTCAAGGCCCTGTGCTAGCAGCTGGGGGTTTGCAGGTGAATAAATCAGGCTGTTTCTTCTCCAGAAGCTACTCATCTGTCCAGGGAGAGAGATATACAGAGTCCATCAAGATGCTGGCTGTAGAGGGATTTTTCAAGAACATTTTACTTCAAACCAGGAGACTGACTACGGTGATCCTTCGATTTCACCTAAGGGTTCTGATTACAGACTTTATCCAAAGCATCACATTAATTAGTCAGTCTTTCCGGAAGGCAAGTCTGTGCAGTGATCCCAGACACGGAAGCATCTCCAGGCCGCACTGAATCATACCGTCTGCCTTCGTTAGATTCCTTCCGTTCAGGGGATGCTGACTGTACTTTCAGATCCAACCTTTGAGACATTTTTGTGTCATTTTAAGGGAGTGGCAGCCTGATGTCTCTAGTGCTGGCCCTGTGGCTTTTTCTGGGACCCTCTTATAAATGCCAAGGAAGGAGGTTCTCCGTCTCAGTGGTGGTCACGGCACTTGCTGGCCCCGCTGAGCAGTTGCAGGAAAGCCTGTCCGATCGGTCTCCAGCACCCACGGTAAGTGGAGGGAGTTGGGTTGTTGAAATGATAAGAGTCTCCCGTCCCTCAAGGCCTTGTCTTGAGGCCTCCTGGTCACTGCTGGCCTCTTCGTGTCCTCCTGCTTCCCACTCTCCTAGCTTGTTCTGTATCCTGACTAAAGAGAATCCCATTCCACCCCCTGCCCATTCCAATTTCAACACGTTTCCTGCTTGTTGCAACCAGTGGTACCACTTCATCTTTGCCCCCTCCCAGTCTGCTACCCCAGGAAGAGGCAGCCCTGGCCCCTATCTCGCTGGATTGATAGATAAACAGGGTGTCGTTGAATCCTTAAACTCAGTAGACACAAAAAACATGGACAATAAGCCATTAACATAGACAGGAGCTTAAATCTTTGAGCTGTGTGTCTTCCCTCTGATCAGAGAAGCTGCACCTTCTGAGTTGGGAGAACAGAAACAGACATCCGGGGATCATGGAAACTTCCCAGGAAAGTGCTTAAGAGGATGACCATGAACCCAGTCCTTAATCACAGCTCATTATTACCGCAGTATATCTTGTCCACTTCATAACCCCCCTATCTTTTGGAAATGGAGGTTTTCAATCAAAGGAGAGACAGTCCACAGGGGTTGGGGCAGTGTTCAGGATGAAGAAGGAAACTCACGCGCTGGAGCATTGAAGGGCCCCATTCTTGCGAGTTTTGTGTGTTGGGATAGGATGAGCTCCGGAGCCAGGGTGGAATTCCTCAACAGCTACACAAAGAGTGGGGACACCAGCACCCTCGTTTACATGGAGGCAAAACCATCCCCACCCCTGCATCGGCATGCCTTCACTCGACTTCCCCTTTTGCTGTCTTAGTGCAAACTTTGCCATAGCAAGGCTGGTCTCAGCTTCTTCCTCTCCCAGGGAAAAAAGCTCATGTGCCTTTGACCCAGAACTTACTGGACGTTTCCGTATGACCTGAGCAGCTCTGGGAGCTGGGCGATTGGACCAGCCATTCCCCTCCAGGTACTTGAAAGGCACGGAAGTGCCTTACTTGGAAGGTTCTCAGGCACGCCCCCCCCCCCCCCAGCTTCTAGATTCCATGATTCTGAGCTCTTACTTGATAGCCTACATGTATTGTAGGCTTTCACTTTTCTTTAGGAAAGTGATTTTTTCCTTCTATCCATTCAAAACGGGTTCTCCTGTATTATCAGTTCATAAACAGTAATGATCAGATTTTCTAAGTTGATGGAAAACATGATTCCTGTACAGAAACTTGGCCCGATCAGATTGACAACAACAGCACAGCCTGCAAAACTGGGTGGCGACACTTCATCTTTAACTGAACAACAACGGGATTAAATACACTTAATAGTTACATAACATGGTGAATGTGGAAAGCTAACAATGTAAGAGCAAAACATGTTCCTCTTTCAACATGAATTTAATCTTCCCTCTTTAATTTGAAGGGAAAATGAGACTTAGATAATCATGAAAAGAAGCATGAAATGAAAAGCCTTTGTGGTTAGCCTGCGGTTGAAAACATACCCAAATAACGGCTGTGAGGACAGTCATTCTTTCTATTTACTAACAGGAAACATCTTTCCTTTGTATTATTTCTCATTATTTAGGGTTTGACACTGGAGGAAGGAAGTCATTTTTATAGCATCAATTTGTTTTCTCATATGCCTAGGAATTGTGAAAGAACAGATATATCTTACTGCTTTTCTTACTCATCACATTTCCTTAACTGCAATGCAGACTTCCAATATTACCTCTGGGATTTGGGGAGTGCATTCAAATACTAAAACATCATTACTTCTGGGAACTTCTAAGTTTGTTAAAAAGTTGAGCAATAGTACAATAGAGACTTGGCTAGGTTGTATAGATCTGTATAGATCTTAGGGTAAATTTGTCCAAGTTCATACTTTTAAAGAAAAGAAAATCAAAGCCCAGAGAAATTGAGGAAGCCCTGACCTCACCACAGGAAAGTTAATAGCAAGTCCCTAACTGTAAATTAATCAGCAAATGTGCACCGAGCATTCTTAGAGCTGGAATCCACTGCATCCATGCAAACTTGTTCTCTTGGGTTCTATGTGGCTAAACCTACTCTGATGGTACCATCTGATTCTACAAAGTAGTGTGACCAGGAGAAGGGCAGGGCATGGGAACTAAGACTGACTGAGCACCTTTGAAGATGAGTCCAAGCCCCTGAGCCCCAGTCCTTTGAAGTAAAATGCTTTTGCTTCAGTCTCCCAGGCCTCTCTTGAGTCTTAAAAGGCTGGCTCAAGAGTTAATGATTAGGAACGTGAAGACGTACAATAGAAACAAAGAATAGCTGTTGGGCTGGGAAACTGGTAACAATTTAGACTAAAAACCAGCCACACAGCAGAGTCACTGAACTCCCAGTTCCCTGAAAGATGTAGATAAAGGCCTGACACACATTCCTAAGTTGTTTTTACAGGAAGCAGAACCAGATGAAAACGGTGACTGCAAGAATATAGACCCTAGGCTGGTTGAAACCAGAAGGCTGATGATGCTTGAAACTTCACCTTGATGCCAACCAATCCGAGAATTGTGCACAAGCTGATGGTGCACCCTGCGGCCCCTCCCTCACACTGCATTTAAAACCCCTTCCCTGAAAGCCATTGGGGAAGTTTGGGTCTTATGAGCATGAGCTGCCCATTCTCCTTGCTTGGTGCCTTCAATAAATGCTGTACTTTCCTTCACCACAGCCTGGTGTCAGTAGATTGGCTTTACTGCATGTGGGCGAGTGGACCCAAGTTTGGTTTGGTAACACCCATTATGCCCCTGGCATTGTACTGGGCTCTTTGCCAGCATTGCTTTATTCAATGATCCCAAGAACTCTAAAAGGTGACCATTGGAATGAGTTCAACACAGGGGAAAAAATCACAAGCTTTAGGATCAGACAGCTTGGATTGAAACACTAGCCTCTCTGCTTACCAACTGTGTGGTTTTAGCCCTAATTCTCTAATCTTCACTTTCCCCATTTGTAGAATGAGGATCACAGTGTTACCTTAGTGAGGTGTTTTTGTGAATTAACTCATTAACTCACACAAAGTATCTTTTAGAACAAAAGGAATATTGTAGGAGATTTTAAAATGTTAGTTAACATCCCCAAATTATAGATTTTTTTAAAAAAGACTCATGGAATAGAAGATTTGCTGAGAATCCCGTAGATGCAAGAGGCTGGGTCAGCTGTCACCCCAGGTCTGACTGCCTCGAAGGCTCCCCTTTTCATCTGCTAATCTGCCGTGTCTAGTGCTATGACCCAGTCTTGTGTCAAAATAATCAACAAACAAGGTGATTTCCAAAGTTCTAATGTAGCTAATTAATGTCACCCGGTCCAGCACTGTGAGTTTAAATAAGATTATTGAGATAATAATTGGCACCAATAGAAAGTTTCTTAATAAAATATAGATGCATTTTGTGGAACATACACTGTTCAGAGCATAGTGTGTCATCACAGAGAAAATCACTGAGATAAAGGGAGAAGCCACTTTCCCCAAACCCTCTTCTGACAGTTCCTGAGTCTGAACCACACAATTTAGACCTTGATGCTGGGCTGTCTATTTACCACCTTCGTGTAGATGCTTGTCTCCCTAACGATGTCGAGGCAACACCGAGGGCAAAGACAATCACTTCTATTCCTCAGAGAACACAGCAGGGTCTGGGCATTTTTAAGAACCAAAAGAACTTTCAGGCTGGAAAAGGACTATAGAGTTAATCATCTAATCCAGTGGTTTTCAAAATTTTTCTAATCAGGACCTCTTTACACGTTGAGAAGTTACTGAGAACATCAAAGAGCTTTTGGTTACGTGTTTTGTTTATGTGTTCATATTCTGGTTACACGTATAAAAGTTAAATAAGAAATTTAATATATATTTATTGATTTACTTAAAATAAAACCTATTATGTGTCAAAATAATTAAAATATTTTATGAAAAATAGGTATATCTTCCAAGACAAAAAATAAATTAGTAGAATGGCATTGTTTTAAAGTTTTTCAAATCTCAATAATATCTGCCTTTATAAAAGAAAACTGGATTCTGACATCTGCTTTTGCCTTCAATTTGTTACAATGTATTATTTTGGTTTAAATATATGAAGGAAATCTGCTTCATGCATTTATGTAGTTGGAAAAGGGAGGCACTATTTTAATTGCCTTTTTAAATAATTGCAGACACCCTTCTTTGATACTACATCAAAACTTGACAAGGTTATTTGGAATGTGGACTCTAAAACTAAATTAATGAATTTTTCATATGCATGAAAGAATGAAAGGGTAAAAGGTAAATAAAATCTTGGTATTATTATGAAAATAGCTTTGACCTTCCAGACTTCCTATTAAAGGTCAGAGGTGCCCCCAGGGTCCTCAGAAACACTTTGAGAACTTCTGGTTGAATCTAATTATTTAACAAATGTGAAATTAGGCTCAGACATGCTGAATGACTTCTGCTGACTCTCAGGGTGCGTTGTTTTAAACATAAAGTGTAGTAAGTACTGTTGCTTAACCAATGGTCTTGCAGTCAAAGACATCTTTGACCTGGTGTCCAGAAAGGACTAATAATCTTCCATGTTCCTTCTTTCAGAGCCTGAGCCTTGGTGAACAAGACCTTGACTCTTCCAAGCTCCTCCAAAGGACAGACTGATTTCAAGGACGTCTCCATACTGAAGGCATGCCCATGATTGTCTCTTTTGTTCTTTTATACCTTAATTCCTGCAACCAGCCTGCACTGAATAGCACCACTGAGGAGCTCCAAGTCAGGTCTGCTTTAGTGAATCACCCACAGATGCCCAAGGAGAAAAAAGAGAATCATCTCTCCTGAAATTTCATCCCAGCCAGCTCCCCACAGGCATGGGGTGGGCGGGGGCACAAGTCTGTAACTTCTCTTCATGGTTTGGCAGTTACAGAGACATACCTCACATGTGCACACCCAGGCTACCTCTAGACCATGCCACTGTGTATGTTGCACTTTCAGGGAACGGTCTTTGGTTTTGCCCTTTATCTTTTCTTATCTCTTGCTAAGCATAGGATCAAAATAAGGCCAAGCAATCAAAGTAATGATGAGAAGCCAGAGTGAAAAAGTTTGAGGTTTGAAAGACTATTCACTTGTACATATTTTTAAAAAGAAACACAAAAAACCCCTAAGAAATATACTATAATAGAATCAAATATTTTTCTTTTTCTTATCTCCCTTTTCTGATCCAAGAAATTCCCCTGGACAGAGCAGTAATTTTAAGCTGATTTCATGTAAGTGGGCTACATTATCACCTAAGGTTTTGTTGGTACTTGCTAATGCCATCTATGGTACGGTAATAATGAATATTTTGATCCAACAAATTTACTAAAAGTTACAACACAATTGTCTACATCTCTGTTTCTTGGTCTTATATTATGTGAGGGAATATGAGATGGTGCATTTCTGTAAAGTGAATTTAAGTAACTTCTCCTTCTTATTAGAAAGCATACCAAGGACTTGAGTGGCACAAGCCACAGCAGGGACATGTCCTAAGAGGGCCTTCTATGTGCCCAATGATGTGAAGAGGCAGCACGATATTTCATTTCAGAGAAACTTTGTTCAGTTAAAGATCATCATCACCACCAGCATCATCATCACCACCAGCATCATCATCATAATCATGTCATGACCATCATATCATCACAATTAACATCACATCATCATATTATTATTATTTTCATCATTATCGCCACTCATAATCTTCATCATCACCATCATCATCATCACATCGTCTTCTTTAACATCATCATCATCACCAGGTTCACCATCACCATCATCATCTTCATCACGATCACCAGCGTCACAGAAACCAGACTGTGCCCTCTTTACTCTATGCCAGGCAGCATGCTAAGCTTTTGATAATACAATTTGCATCTTCACAATAACCTTACTAGACAAATTTTGTTATTTTTCAAATGGAAATAGGCTTAGGGAGATAGATAACTTGTCCAAGGTAACAGCTAATTAGAGGTTGAACAAGGATTAGACTCAGATCTCTGTGACTCTGAAGCTGAGTCTTAACCACCATGTGACACAAAAGAACTCTGTGTTCTGACTTAAAGGGTGCTCCTCTGTCCTACCACAAAATAAGACTTCAGAGTTTGAAAACTACGTTATGGATTTTATGCACGGCATGTTTTGGCTTCTTCATCAGTAAATGCATTCTACATAATGAAACTTAGGCATATCAGTACTCAGTGCAAATATACGTACTGGCAGACCTCACTCTATTGTGCTTTGCTTTCTTGCACTTCACAGATATTGCATTTTTTTTACAAATTAAAGGACTGTGGCAACCCTGCATCGAGCAAGTCTATTGGTGTCATTTTTCCAACAGCATCACTTTATGTCTTTGTGTCACATTTTGGTAATTCTTGCATTACTTCAAACTATTTCATTCTTGTTATATTTGTTATGGTGATCTGTGATCAGTGATCTTTGATGTTACTACTACGATACACCGAAGGCTCAGATGATGGCTAGCAGTTTTTAGCACTGAAGTCTTTAAAATTAAGGTATGGATATTGTTTTATTAGACATAGTGCTATTGCGCACTTATCAGACTACGGTATACCGTAAACGTAACTTTTATAGGCACTGAGAAACGAAGAAATTCGTGTGACTAGTTTTTTTGTGATACTCTCTTTATTGGGGTCTGGAACGGGACCTGCAACGTCTCTGAGATGTGCCTGTAAATAAAATGCACATCTCACACTCCTTGAAGAGGCCATTTTTCAGCATGACATAACCTGAATGAGCCTTAATTGTGACAAAGAGCAGGGCTTCTTGGGAGCTCTAGTTGGTCATGCAAGTTATTTTCTTTATTTTTAGAGCACACAGTCCCCACAGACCTCCAAAAACAGAACATCACAGGACTGCTTGGAAAGCCATAAGTACTTAGTCTGAGGCTAGCACAGGGGAGGCATTGTAGGAGGAGGTGCAGAAATAGACGTGTAGAATTAATGACACACCCACGTACAGTGGAAACCTATTAGTCCAAATGTCACGTGACCTCACATCTCGATGTCTATTTCCGTCCATCCCATCTTCCAAAGCTGCAAGCTTGCGGGAGGCTGATCTAGCTTCTATCATTGAGGTGACAAGTACTCAGATTGTTTCCCCCAAATGGGTATGGAATTCAAAATTGGTCATGTATAAAAAGAAATGAATCTGTTCTGACCAGCTTCCTAACCTGACCTTTGCAGGTGAAGACGTTATCCTGGTAAGAGGAAAACGTGCCGATTGACTCATGCACTGACTTTCTTCATTCCCTTGAGGGGACCCACTCTGTGTCACATCACAGTGTCTATGGCATCCTCTCCCTTTTGTTCTTCCAATAATTCTTATTCTTCCAATGACCCTTCTCCTGTAACAGACAATAACTGCAAGAAAGGCAGAGAGGGCTTCCCTGGTGGTGCAGTGGTTCAGAGTCCGCCTGCCGATGAAGGGGACAGGGGTTCGTGCCCTGGTCCGGGAAGATCCCGCATGCCGCGGAGCGGCTGGGGCCGTGAGCCATGGCCGCTGAGCCTGCGCGTCCGGAGCCTGTGCTCCGCAACAGGAGTGGCCACAGCAGTGAGAGGCCCGCGTACCGCAAAAAAAAAAAAAAAAAAAAAAAAAGGCAGAGAGATTGGTTTCTTATCCTAGACTGTCTATTGGTTGTCAACATCAGGACTATTTTCTTTCTTTTTTTTCCCCATGTTTTAATGGTAGCTCTTTAATAGTCTTTATTTTTAATTTAATTTAATTTTTTTAAACTTTTAATTTTATATTGGAGTACAGTTGATTTACAGTATTGTGTTAGTTTCAGGTGTACAGCAAAGTGATTCAGTTATACATATACATGTATCTATTTGTTTTCAAATTCGTTTCCCATTTTGGTTGTTACATAATATTGAGCAGAGGACTGTTTTCTTTAAACAGGTTCCTGTGTTTGCCTGACTCCTTCCCACACTGGAAAGAGAGCTTGTAGAATTGAGGTGCTGTGAAGTCAACAAGGCCATAGTTCCTGGCTATATACCTCCTAACTGGTTGAGCAGATTCTTGGACCAGACTATTCATGGGGGGATTTTTCCCACGGTTGATACCTAACAAGACAGAAACTTTCATAAACCACAATTTCTCTTTTGCTACATTGATGTTAGCCTGTGTCAATGGGTGAAAAATACAGTTAAACCACAAGGATATACTGAGAAGTAGGGCTCCAAGAAAATAACTGAAGATATTTAGTACCAAATCAGAAAAACTGCATCGCTGCCTAGGAATATGACTTTTGATTCCCAATAAAATGACTGGCTCTGATTAGGTCTCATGTCAGCTTAACCTATAGTTTTGTTTTTTTTCCCCTTGAGTTTCACCTGTTACCTTTTAATATATTTAAAAGAGGGCCCTGGATTTCCCTCTTCTTGTCCCCGAACTATCCGTATTAGTTTGCTCAGGCTGCCATGACAACATACCACAGACTGGGTGAAGCAAAAGAAATTTGTTTGTTTTCTCACAGCTCTGAAGCCTAGAAGCCCAGGACCACGGTGCTGGCGGCTCTGGTTTCTCCTGAGGCCCCGCTCCCGGGCTGGCAGGTGGCTACCTTCTTGCTGCGTTTTCACATGGTCTTTTCTCTCAAAGTGTGCATTCCTGGGGTTTCATTGGGTGTCTAAGTTTCTTCTTCTTTTTTTTTTTTTTAAATTTCTTCCTCTTATAAGAACATCATTGACATTGGATTATGGCTCACCTTAATGGCCTTATTTTGCCTAATCACCTCTTTTTTTGGGGGGTACGCGGGCCTCTCACTGCTGTGGCCTCTCCCGTTGCGGAGCACAGGCTCCGGACGCGCAGGCTCAGCGGCCATGGCTCACGGGCCCAGCCGCTCCGCGGCATGTGGGATCTTCCCAGACCGGAGCACGAGCCCGCGTCCCCTGCCTCGGCAGGCGGACTGTCAACCACTGCGCCCCCAGGGAAGCCCCTAATCACCTCTTTAAAGGCTCTATATCTCCAAATACAGTCACATCCTGAAGTACTGGGGTTCGGCTTCAATTTTGAGGGGACACAGCTGAGCCTGTAACACTATTTCTCTAACAGTCACCCGCATCAAAGGAAACCAGACTACATGTACTTAGTGGCTGGGGGGAAGAGGGAGCTTAAGTGATCCTCGACTTACACGTTCTTTCATATTTCACATCCAATCTCTGAGTACATTCTGAAGGCTTTAATTTCAAAACATCCCCTGAATCTAACTCTCTCTTCTCGTTCCTTCCTCCACTCCCTCCTTTAACCTCACTTAATATCTACTACCCTGGTCCAAGTCACCATCACCTTGCCCCTACCTGGTTGTTGCGATTCCAGTTTTACCCACTAAAATCGATTCTCCATGCACACAGTGATCTTTTTAAAAATGTGCATCAGATCATGACAAACTCCAGCTTAAAAGGATCCAGTGGCTTCTCATGAAACGTAGAATAAAACCCTAACTCCCTACCATGAACTCCAGTCCCTTCCGGGGTGTGGCCCCTGCTAGTCCAACACCCTCTCACACTGTTTCCCTCTCTGCATCCCCAGCCCCACTCCACTGTCTGCTTCCGATGTCTAAGGATCTTTACTTTCGATGTTTCCTCTGCCTGGACCAACGTTTCTGGACCTGATCCCCACTCCACATGGGCCACATACTATTCAAATGTCCGTACCTTAGAGAAGAGGGCTCTGGCCGCTTGCTCTCAAATCGCCACCTTCCCAAACAAACCGTCATTCCCACTCCCCTTATTCCGCTTCACTGACTCGCAAGCCCTTCATTCTAGCCGACATTACGCTGTTTGTTTCCGGGCTTTGTTGGTGGTGGTCTCCTCTTCCAGGACGTAAGCTCCTTAGGGCAGATATTTTGCCTTCCATGTTTACAGCCGTGTCCTCAGCTGTGAACACTGTCTGGCACTTAGCAGGAGCTCAACAAAGACTGCTGAAACGACCAAGATGGGCTAAAGAGGACAGAATGATGGCATGAACTCTGCAAACATGCCTCCCTCAGTCCGCGCAGCAGACTCCGCGCACGCCCACACTCTCAAACCTGCCTCCTTTATCGTGATGCTCCTCAAGGACACCATGGCCACTCTAGCTTTGCCCCGATCTACCGATTTGACCTCATTTCCCATTCGTCCCCAAGCAGCTCTCTCTTCCGAAAACTCCCGACTCATCCTTCCGTGGCTGAGACACCTGTGCATGCAGCTTGGCACTTCGTAATTCAGCCTTTCTTCTTTATCCACATTTTATTCTGAACAGGTTCGTAAACTCCTCAGAGGGAGGACCTACATGCGATCGGTTCTGTTAAAATGCTTGTTTCGAAAACGTGACTTTGTTCCAGTGCCATTGATGTATTAGGGAACGATCTGAGCATAGCACTGATTTCATGTTTGCTTATGTGTGACTCGTTGGTGAGAACCGCTAGATGAATGTAGAAAACTGTGCAGCTGCATCGCGGCTGAAGGAGCACACGGAACACACACACACAGCCCCAAACAGCGCTGCTGCCCCAGTCCACCACCTGTCGTGAACCACACCCACCCATGACCTGTGTCACGGTCTTCCGTCTGATTTCAGATAATGCTCTGTCCATCTCCATGGTAACTCACAAGCTACCACCCTCCCAGTGCCCACTTCCCCAGACAAGCTCCTGGTCTTTCTCAAGGTCAAATACCATATAGACTACAGTTTGCATGTCCTTCTTAACCATTTAACATGTGTAAAACCGTTCTACCATTTTTAGTAGGTTCCTGTCTTTCTGTGTCACTGGCAGAGTATTTGAGTGTTTTGTCCACAACCCCATTTTCCCCATAAACCCTGTAGCTTTTATTGTGTGAGTTTGCATAATGTGCTGATTTTTAGTAATGCACATTATTTGTTACAGCAAAACACCTGCACATTTCTTAACTATGTGCCCCCGTTCTACATACTTTGAAGGGATGGGCATCATCAAACACTCTTTCTTGAATATATGACACAAATGAACTTATTTACAAAACAGATACAGACTCACAGACATAGAGAACAATCTTGTGGTTGCCAAGGCGGCAGGTGGGGGGGGGGGGGGGTGGGCAGGGAGGGAAGGACCGGGAGTTTGGGATGAGCAGATGCAAACTGTTATGTATAGGATGGGTAGACAACAAGGGCCTACTGTAGAGCACAGGGGACTCGATTCAATACCCTGTGATAAACCACAGTGGAGGCACTTCCCTGGTGGTCCAGTGGTTAACACTCTGCGCTCCCAATGCAGGGGGCCTGGGTTCAATCCCTGGTCAGGGAACTAGATCCCACATGCCGCAACTAAAAGATCCCACGTGCCACAACTAAGAGCTGGCGCAGCCAAATAAATAACTATTTTAAAATAAAAACATAATGGAAAAGAATATATATACATATGTATGTATAACTGAATCACTTTGCTGTAAAACGGAAACTAACACAACATTGTAGATCAACTGTACTTCAATAAAATAAATTAAGAAAAAGAAAAATTGAAAAAAATCGGACTTGAATGTGATTCTATTCATTTGCATCGTACAAATACCATATATTTGTAGCGCTTGCTATTTCTTATAAAGATGAGACAAAAAACCTTGAAATGATAGGTAAGATCACATCTTCCTATAACCAAGTGCAGCTCCCTGACCTGTGCCCTTCCTGCCGGACCTCAGTTACTCTCCAAGTTCCACGATGCATCAGCTCTTGCAGGGGTTTTTGTTGGGTCGTGTGGGTCTCGCTTAGTCTCTGTTTTCTCATTTCTCAAATGGGGATGATAAAAACAGAAACTGCATTTTAGGAAAATCAAACAAGATATATATTAAAGCAAGTTAACATCTAATGTATTATTTCATTGCATTTCCCTATAACACGATCTGAATTTACTTTGAAGCTGGAGGAATCATCTGGATAGATGCCAAAAGTGGGGCAGTTCTTGACCGCACTGTATCCCTGCTCTTAACCTCTTTCCAACCCGTTCTTGTTCTAAGTTCCATTTCTGCCCCATAATATGTGTAATTTCCAGTGACGCCTTGGCTTCTCAGCCTTTAGAAAGGGTGCATTAGGAAATGACAGCCAGACATGCTGTCAAGTGGTTTGCCCTTTAATATTTGTTCTCGAGAAAAAGCTAAGATTCGAGAAAACAATTGGATTGGGTTGATGTCAAGGGTCTCTTCTAACCAAGGGCAGCCAGACAAGTTTGCTGGCTTTGCCATTTATTCCATTAAACTACACGAACCGTTGGCCCGTGCCCGGCTTCCTTACTCAGGGGGTGGAAATTATCACCTCACACCTGATTTGACTTCTTCCCCACTTGTGCTTGCTGTTGAATTTGAGTGTCCCAAGTGGGAGATGTGCCTTCTGAGGACAGAGTGAGTTCAAGCCAGAACAGGCAGGTAACCCCAGGCGAATGAAACAATGCTGCTAGGGGAGGGTGGTGGCCGGCGGGGAGGACCTGACCAGGCGCCAATAGAGAAGATTCATAAGAAAGGGTGAGAATATCCTCAGGTGTCTTCTGTTAAAGAAATGCCTGGCATTTTCTAAATACACTTGCCTTCCGTAAAGTGAGGCTGAAAAGGAAACATGGTGGCAATTCCGGCCTGATACCCTTCCAAAGATCCCACCAGAACCTCACAAAACGTTGCTACACTAAGGGATTGATTGGGGGTGAGCAGGTGTCAATCAAGGGCAACCCACTGAGAACCCAGATTCTAACTTTCTCTTCTTTCGACAATGATGACTCTAAGAGGGGTCCTACCATGATGTGATAGCCTCACACTTTTCTTCTGTTATTTGGTGATGCACTGAGCCGATAGACAAGTAAATGCGGGGGCAAGACAAGGCAAAGCCGTTGGGGACCAAACCCCAAATCTGTACTGACCTGCTTTGTAATCTGGAGGATATAGGTACACGGGTGAGTCTGGTTCAGGAGGGTTTCAGGATCTTGGGAGGAAATGCGTCTTCAAATATCACGCTTCATTTCTCTGCACCAGTCCTGAAGACTGGTCCAGCACCTGCTCGTCCCAAGACTGTCATGCAACACATCAAGCAGAGGAGCAAAGGATGCCTGGCTTGTGCCCAGCGGCCAGCCCAGTGCCCTTATGGAGCGGCTCAATTCTGCATGTGATAGTGAAACCTTTCTGCTAATCAAGATAAATTATTACCCCTACTGGACTTTTTAAAGAAAAAGTCCAATCATTTATTCCATAAATCGGGTCTCATAATTCATCAGGAAGTCATTTCTCTTCTCTTAGTCAGACTTTAATTATACCACGTTAGAGTTCACCACAGAATACATCTTTCCTTTATCAATTTGTAGATCTCAGACACAATTCGTGTTGCTTGAGCCTTATGAAAATAACACCGTGCTTTTCACAATATGTTTTCATATATTTATCTCATGGGCTCCTTAGGGAAACTGGTAAAGAGAGCAGATAATACCACTCTGATTTTGCGCATTGGTATTTGCGATTTTGCAGGTGGTGAAACAAACATGGAGAAGTTAAGAGGAATAAAATAATACCACAAGCTTTCATCAGGTATAGAAACCAGGTGTTCTAACTCACATGACAATCGTTTCTTCTGTATTATTTTAAGTGTTTATCACGTGTCTCTTAAGTGTGAAAGCATCATGAAACCAAAGAATTTGCAAGCACTGTGCTGTAAAACTCCTGGAAACATCTAGTTTCTGTTCTGGAAACTATGAAGGGACTGAACAAGCACGCTGTAGTCAGGGACTGCAGGTAGAAGATGAAAAGAAAGAAAAAGATGAAGGGGGAATGTTCTCCCCAGAGGACACGAGAAAGTGGGCAATGAGGCTCCCTTGGCGCTCGAAGCCCTGCCTGACTCGAGGTGCAGGCCTGTGCCCAGCACCCGGACACCTGCTCTGTCCTCTGTCTCTTGACCCACGGGGCTGGGGTGTGGCTAAAAGTTTGTCTATAGAGAAAGCATAACAGATCCGATTAAGGGTCAGAAGGATTTGTGTAGACCAGAGACCAGCAATTCTAAACAACGAGAGGGCTCAAATGCCCTCCCTGCCTGGGCAGAGGTCTCCCTCTTCTCTGTGCCCAGCCCTGCTTCAGCACTGAATGGAAGGAATTTTATCAAAGCTTAATCTGATCTCAAACATTCTTACTGTATTTCCACCACACACACACACACACACACACACACACACACACGCACGCACGCACGCACGCACTACTGTGAAATACAAGGGCCTTGATTTTCAATTTATCTGGAGTAGATAAATCTGCTCACCCTGGTATAAATATAGATACAGATCCAATAAAACCTATTAGCTGGGGGTTCCCTGGTGGCACAGGGGTTAAGAATCCACCTGCCAATGCAGGGGACATGGGTTCGAGCCCTGGTCCAAGAAGATCCCACATGCCGCGGAGCAACTAAGCCCGTGCGCCACAACTACTGATCCTGCGCTCTAGAGCCCGCGAGCCACAACTACTGAGCCCGCGTGCCGCAACTACTGAAGCCCACGCACCTAGAGCCCATGCTCTGCAACAAGAGAAGCCACCGCAATGAGGCCCCTGCACCGCAACGAAGAGTAGCCCCCGCTCTCCGCAACTAGAGAAAGCCCGCATGCGGCAACGAAGACCCAACACAGCCAAAAATAAATAAGTACATTTATTTTAAAAACCCACAACCTATTAGCTGACATTTGCATTCTTATCCGAGAATAAGTCCCGCTGAAATCCCACTGTAGAGATGGGTCAGTGCCAGGCTGTCCACTGCAAGCCTTGACCATACACATTTTAGTTCAGAAGCACTCTTATTATTTGGACGACACTATCTCCGCCTCGTGTTCCTAGGAAACCTGCAGAGCTCTCAGCCAACACGTGATCAGACCCATAACCCCTCATGACAGGCTCTTTCCTCTCCCACCCTTTCTTCCATCCCTCCCAGTGCATCAGCTTCCAAACCATCTGTAGATTTCCCTATGAAATACATAGCTCTTGGGAAACATCCATCTGTTAATTGGGGCAGAAACCTATACCTTTCTCTGGGTCTTTCTCATTTGCTGCCAGAAGGCTTTCTGCAGCTCAACTTTGTGTTAAGGGAAGAGAAACTAACAATTAGCCGCCTTCCCGCAGTAAGTCAGACTCTCACGAATATTTTCACATCGACTCTGAAAAACACCTCGTGTAATTAATCTACAAACGGAGAAACTGAGGCTCAGGCAGGTAACGTACACCCATGAATCCACCCAGTTCATGAGCCTCGTCTTTCTGAGTCTCAGCATCCCCCACGTGTCCTCTGAACACTCCTGGGTCGAGATCCTCAGTGTCCCAGCTTTAGACTTCCAGAACCGACGTGCTGACAGCTGGGCTTGCTGGCAATAACCGCCCTCAGCCGCCCTCTCCCTGCTTTTTCCTTCCTTTATCTTTTCTCCCTTCCTGTGTCTTGACAAAGACCAGTTTCAGGCAAGAGACTCATTTTTCTTTTTGCCAGGTAGAAGCCACCAGGGAAGACTGCATTTAGAGGCAGACGAGACATTTTTTTCCATTAAATAAAGCTGTCTGAATTCATCGTTAGGAAAGGCGTTTCTCTCTAACTAGGTAGAAGCACCCGTTTTTCTGTAGCTCTCACACAGGATTAGAAAGAGGGAAGAAATCCACTTGTCTCCTCCTTGAATTCACAGGCAGAGAATGAAGCCAAGAGAGATATTTTCAAAGGCTTGTGGGATAAACTCTCCGGGCAACCCCGTTACCTGCCTAGAGCTGAGCAAGTGAACACACGCATACGCCCTCCTCAATGCAGACCACGGTCCAGATGCCACCACAGTAGCCCGGTCTGGGATTCCTTAGAGGCAGCTGCATGAGAAATGAGACCCAGGGCTCCTGCCCCAGAATACAGTAAACCCCCAGAGGATACTAGATAAAATTCTAGGGGGTCCCCAAACCTTCCAAAACCATCTAGAAAATTGTGTGTGCGCGTGTACTCATAAAGTATCTGCGGACAGTGCCTTGGCATCCGTGCAGCTGCAACCCAGGAAAGGGTCTGAGGCAGAGACCGATGCTTGGACCAGGAAGAAGCTTCTCCTCCACCGCTAAGACAAATACAAAACAAAATCTTTGAAACACAGACATATAATCTTCTACAAGCTGAAGGAAACATTCAGGAAAGAATCAGGGTTCTCTGATATACAAATGTTCTCAAATATCTCAGAGGGAAAGTAGGAACAGCAGATGTTGGCAGAAGTAATTATTTGTGCAGTTTGTCTGTGGTCAGGTAATCTTTTCAAAAGCAATTTGATGATCTCCCTGGCTCATAGTTGCTCTGGGTTAATTAATAGGTTCATTGATATTTTTCATTCTCTGTCAGACGGAAGCTTCTGTCCTACAGAAAGCAGGATTTGGTTTCCTGAAATGAACTGTATGCTTGTCTTTGAAGCACAAAACCAGACAATGGCCTCTTTTAAAGTGTTTGAAGAGAGAAAGCCTCATTTCTCATTAGCTATCGATCTGTACTCACACGCTGTTCCGGGTGAACATCAACATTGTATGTAAGAATCTGAGATAGTAACAACAGCTAATGATCGTTTTGAGCTTCACCATGGGACTTTCAACACCCTCGGGCACCCTATGAATCTTAGGGTGACCCTACACATGGCTATGCTCTAGGATCTGAGTAACCCAGTTTTATCATTAATGCGCTTAAATAACGGAGGCACACATCAAGACATGCCTCCTTGGGACTTCCTTGGCCATCCACTGGTTAGGATTCTGCGCTTCCACTGCAGGGGGCATGGGTTCGATCCCTGGTTGGGGAACTAAAAAAAAAAAAAAAAAAAAAAAAAAAGACACGCCCCCTTTTTTCCACTGAGATGAAATTTAGATACAACAAAATGCACAGAACTTAAGTATACATTTCATTGAGTTTTGACAAATGTATATACTTATTTGGGTATACACAGTCAAATGTATATAAGCAAATCAAGATTTAGGGCACTTTCAGCATCCCCCAAATTTCCTCTGTTTCCCCTTCCAAGTCAATTCCACCCTGACTTTCCTACAGGCAACCACTGTTTTGAATTCTTTCACTGTTCTTGAACTTCTTATATACCAACTTATGAGCATGTACCTTTTAGTCTGGCTTCACCCATGCCAGACATGAGGTTCATGTCTGAGATTCACCCTCAGCGCAGTATGCGCTGAACACTGCTCACCAATAGTCGTTCACTGGATGAATATAGCGCAATTTATTTTCCCATTATCTTCTTGAAGGATATTTGGGCTCCTGCCAGTTTTGGGGATACTATGAATAAGACTGTTATAAATACTGTACAAGTCTTTTCAAGGACTTGGGTTTTCACTGCTGTTGGGTATATACCTAGGAGTGCAATAGATTTCAGCTGGGAACTATGTACTTGGCTTTAGAAAAAATTTCAGACTGTTCTCCAAAGTAGTCATACCTACTGTACACTTCCACCGACAATGTATGGGAGTTTGTGTCATTTCACATTCCTGCTAACATTTGTCACTGTCAATCTTTTTGATTATAGCAATTCCAGTGGGTTGAGAAATGGTATCGCAACCTGGTTTCAACTGCCGTTTCTTAATGACTGATGACATGGAGAACCATTCCATGTGCTTATTAACCATTTGTATATCTTCTTTTATAAAGCGCCTATTCAAATCTCTTGTCCATTTTTAATGACTGATTTGTAGGCATTTTACATATTGTGGCTTCAAGTCCTTTGTCAGATGTATGAAATGGAATATAATTTTCCCAATCTGTTACTGGACTATTCCTTTTTCTTTAATAGATCTTTATTGGAGTATAATTGCTTCACAATACTGTGTTAGTTTCTGTTGCACAACAAAGTGAATCAGCCATATGCATGCATACATCCCCATATCCCCTCCCTCTTGAGCCTCCCTCCCACCCTCCCTATCCCACCCCTCTAGGTGGTCACAAAGCACCGAGCCGATCTCCCTGTGCTATGCTGCCGCTTCCCACCAGCCAACTATTTTACATTCGGTAGTGTATATATGGCCATGCCACTCTCTCTTCGCTCCAGCTTCCCCCTCCAAAACCAAGTCCTCAAGTGGACTATTCATTTTCTTAACAATGTATTTTGCTGGGCAGAAATCTTTTTAACATCTTTATTGGAGTATAATTGCTTTACAATGGTGCATTAGTTTCTGCTTTATAACAAAGTGAATCAGTTATACATATACATATGTCCCGAAATCTCTTCCCTCTTGCGTCTCCCTCCCTCCCACCCTCCCTATCCCAACCCTCTAGGTGGTCACAAAGCACCGAGCTGATCTCCCTGTGCTATGCGACTGTTTCCCACTAGCTATCTATTTTACATTTGGTAGTGTTTATATGTCCATATATACACTACCACTCTCTCACTTTGTCCCAGCTTACCCTTCCCCCTCCCCGCGTCCTCAAGTCCATTCTCTAGTAGGTCTGCGTCATTATTCCCGTCCTGCCCCTAGGTTCTTCACGACCGTTTTCGTTGTTGTTGTTGTTTTAGATTCCATATATATGTGTGAGCATACAGTGTTTGTTTTTCTCTTTCTGATTTACTTCACTCTGCATGACAGACTCTAGGCCCATCCGCCTCACTACAAATAACTCAATTTTGTTCCTTTTCACGGCTGAGTAATATTCCATTGTATATATGTGCCCCATCTTCTTTATCCATTCATCTGTCGATGGACACTTAGGTTGCTTCCATGTCCTGGCTATTGTAAATAGTGCTGCAATGAACACTGTGGTACATGACTCTTTTTGAACTATGGTTTTCTCAGGGTATATGCCCAGTAGTGGGATTGCTGGGTCGTAGGGTAGTTCTACTTTTAGTTTTTTAAGGAACCTCCATACTGTTCTCCATAGTGGCTGTATCAATTTACATTCCCACCAACAGTGTATGAGGGTTCCCTTTTCTCCACACCCTCTCCAGCATTTATTATTTGTAGATTTTTTGATGATGGCCATTCTGACAGGTGTGAGTTGATATCTCATGGGAGTTTTGATTTGCTTTTCTCTAATGATTAGTGATGTTGAGCATTCTTTCATGTGTTTGTTGGCAATCTGTATATCTTCTTTGGAGAAATGTCTGTTTAGGTCTTCTGCCCATTTTTGGATTGGGTTGTTTGTTTTTTTGATATTGAGCTGCGTGAGATGTTGTATATTTTGGAGATTAATCCCTTGTCAGTTGCCTTGTTTGCAAATATTTTCTCTCATCCTGTGGGTTGTCTTTTTGTTAATGGCCTCCTTTGCTGTGCAAAAGCTTCTAAGTTTCATTAGGTCCCATTTGTTTATTTTTGTTTTTATTTGCATTTCTCTAGGAGGTGGGTCAAAAAGGATCTTGCTGTGATTCATGTCATAGAGTGTCCTGCCTATGTTTTCCTCTAAGAGTTTGATACTGTCTGACCTTACATTTAGGTCTTTAATCCATTTTGAGTTTATTTTTGTGTATAGTGTTAGGGAGTGTTCTAATTTCATTCTTTTACATGTAGCTGTCCAGTTTTCCCAGCACCCGTTATTGAAGAGAGAAATTTTTATTTTGATGAAATCCAATTGACTGATTGATTTCTACGTTTGTTTGTTTGGTTTTTCTTTGACCCCTACCTATGAAGTCTTTACCAACTCCAAAGTTAGGGTATTTCCCGTGATTCTATATGCATCATAATTTTAGCTTTTATGGCTAGACATATGATTCACCTAAAACTGATTATTGTTTATGATGAGAGGTGCAGGTTAAAGTTCATCTTTCCCCATAATTTTATCCAGGCCTTTCCACCTTATCAAAAATTACTTGGGTTGTATATGTGTGTGTCTAATTCAGGATTCTCCACAGATAAGTTCCATTGATTATTTGTCTTCCCTTATGCTAATACCACACTCTATTGCTGTAACTTTATACTAATCTTGAAAACAGGTAATAGGAATTGTTAAAATACGTACTTCTTTTTCAAATTTTGTTTAGCTAGTCTAGGTTCTTAGAATTCATATGCTTGTCAATTTCTACTGTCTGTTTCAAACTTTCATTGAGCTTTTATTAAAGCCATAAATCAATCTGGGCTAACTGACATTTTAACATTATTGATTCTCCTCATTTATGTAAGTTGTCATATTACTTGTCAGTTTTCTACTTTATTATTTTTTCTGTATTTTTCCATCTTTCTACTTACTTGAGGTTCATTTGCATTTTTTCTGATTTCTTGAGATTTATATTATTGATTTTTATCCTCCTTTTTTCTAATATAAACCTCTAAAGCTATACATTTCCCACCAAGCACTACTTTAGCTACGTACCAAAAGCTTTGATATGTATGTTTTAATTGTCATTTAGCTTAAAATATTTATTAACTTACTCCTGTACTTTCTTTGACCCATGGGTTAAGAGAGTGTTGTTTATTTTCTAACCATTTTGTACTTTTTCTAAATATCTTATTGGTTTTGATTTCTAATTTAATTGTCTTGTGGTTAACGAATATACTCTGTAAGATTTAATCTTTTGATTTTTTTTTAGACATATAATGGCTCCACACAATGTGAGCTCTACGTGTATTTCAAAAGGATGTATATTCTGTGATTGTTGGGCTATGTTCTATAAATATCAAGAGAGAATATAGATAGATCAAGATAATTAATAATATACTTTAAATCTATATATTTATTGATATTATGCCTAAGTATTATATCAATTACCGAAAGAGGGGTGTTAAAATCTTCAACAATTTGTGGATTTATCCACTGATCCCTTTAGTTCTGTCAGTGTTTTACTTCCTGTATTTAAAAGCTCTGTTACTAGAAACATACAGTTTATTATTTTTATGCCTTTCTGATAAGTTAACAATATTTTTATCATCAAATATCTGTCTTTGTCTTCAGTAAGATTCCTTGTCTTGAAGTCTGCCTTGTCTGATATTACTAGACAGAGCCACTTTTTTATGTTTACAGTTTTCATGGTATATCTCTTACCATTCTTTCCTGTTCAACTTATTTGTGTCCTTCTGTTTAAGGTGAATCCCTTGTAGATAGTATATAGTTAGGTCTTGAGTTTTTAAAACTCCAATAGGAAAATATCCACCTTTTAATCAGGGTGTTCAATCCATTTGCATTTAATGCAATTATTGATAAGTTTAGTTTTAAGTTTACCATATAGGTATATTTCTGTGTCCCGTTTACTATTTGTTTCTCTATTCCTTCTTTTCTACTTTCTTTAGAGTTGATCAAATGTTTTTAGTATTCCATTTTTTATGCCCTTACTGGCTTTTTAGGTATACCTCTTCGTATTATTTATTTGTTTGTTCCTTTAGGGATTACAATGTGCGTCCTTATTTTCCCAGTCTATATAACGTCAGTGTTATACCAATTCACATAAAAGAGAATTTTAACAATCTACCTCCATTTAATTCCATACCCTTTATGCTATAATGGTCATACATTTCATAGTCAGTTATCTTTCAAGGAAATCAAGAGATAAAATACATAAAGTATTTTATATTTACTCCCGTATTTACTATTTCTGGTGTTCTTCATTTCATCCTGCAAATACAATTTTCTGGTCTCATTTTCCTTGAACCTGAACATTTCCTGTAATATATCATGTAGTGTAGGTATGCTGGCTCTTAATTCTCTCAGTTTTCACTTATCTGAAAACCTCTCTATTTTATGCTCGTTGTAGAAGATATTTTTGCTTCATATAGAATTCAAGGTTAAGAAGATTTGTTTGTTTGTTTATTTGTTTTTTTCCTTTCAACATTCTAAAATGTTACTTTGTCCTCTTCTGGAAAGAAATCAACTGTTAATTGGATCATTATTTCCCTATGTATAATGTGCTCTTCCCTCTAGATGCTTTGAAGATTCTATATTAGATGTTCAGCAGTTTGGTCATCATAGATATAGGAGTGATTCTCCCAGTTTTCATCCCACTTGGGATTTCTTGAACCTCTTAAATCATTCTTTGCCTTTTTTTCACCAAATATTAGCAAGTTTAAGTCATTATTTTAAAAACTTTTTTCTCTTTTATGTCTTTTTGAGACTCGAAGTACGTGTATTTTCGACCACTTGGATGTTGCCCTGATGGTCACTGAGACGCATGTCATTACATATTTCCGTGTCTGTATCTGTTCTTCACGTCGGAAAATGCTGTTGGACTGAGTTCAAGTTGACTAGCTTTTCTTCTGTTGTTCCCAGCGTGTTATTCAGTCCGCCCACTGAATTTCTATCACACGTATTATATTTTCAGTTCTACAAATGTTTCTATACTTTTTTTTTTTTTTTGGTGGTACGCGGGCCTATCACTGTTGTGGCCTCTCCCGTTGCGGAGCACAGGCTCCGGACGCGCAGGCTCAGCGGCCATGGCTCACGGGCCCAGCCGCTCCGCGGCATGGGGGATCTTCCCGGACCGGGGCACGAACCCGTGTCCCCTGCATCGGCAGGCGGACTCTCAACCCCTGCGCCACCAGGGAAGCCCTGTTTTTATACTTTTAATCTCTCTGTTGCAGCTGTCCTTTTGTTCACTCATTAGGACCATGTTTCCCTCTAATTTTTCGAATATATTTACAATACCTTTTTTAAAGTCCTTGTCTGAAAAAATCCAACATCAAGGTCATCTCAGAATTTGTTTTTATTGACGGCTATTTTCCTTGATCATGGGTCACCTATTAGTATTTCTTTACAACCCTAGTAACTGTTTAAAAGTTTTTACACTGGATACTACAGATGAAATATCTCAGCAATTCTAAGAATGTCTATCTGTGTATAACTGAGTCACTTCGCTGTACAGCAGAGACTGGCACAACATTGTAAATCAACTGTACTTCAATTAAAAAGAAAAACGAACTATCTCAGGAATTCTAAATAGTGTCTTCTTAAAGTATAAGTGTGTTGAGTTTTTTTCTGGCAGCAGGAAAATTACCAATGGATTATTTTGTTCATATCAGGTTTAATATTTTCTTTGTTAGACATGAACCTAGTTCATGATAAGACCCTTATGGTAAGGTGTGACTTTTACTTTTAAGGCATAGACTTTCTGAGGTTTCAGCTGAAGCCTGGGGTGCTCAGTGAGGGCTCCTCATTCTGGCTGGGCTGGAGGTCCAACGTCGCCAGCAGTGCATGATCTCTTATACCTTCACGCACATCCCCTGCAGCGGGTAATCACTGCCAGGTCCTGGGCACAGCCATCCCAGCTTTCAACCAAGAGACTGTGGTCAGTCCTCACCAACACTTCTGGCAACCCCTCTGCCTAGCTTCCTCTTCTCTTGTACCCTGCTCCACAAATCCCAGCTGCTTCTCAGGCGAGAATTCCAATCTCCTTCTCAGGTCAGTGAGGCCATAGCTCTGCTGGAGGTTCACCTTCCTGCCCCTCTGCTGGAAGGTGCTCCAGGCAGGGCACTAGGGCAGCCATGAGTCTCACCCCCTGTGCTTCCTTTCTCTCAAGGGTGTGGCTCTGCACTGCTTGCGTTCAATTCCTTAGAACGACCGCCTTACACGTTTTACCATTTTGATAGCTGGTGCCAGGAAGGACTGTGTGGTACCGGTTACTCTGTCATAGCTAGAAGTAAAGTTCACTGGTTGCTTTTATGCAATAGCCCAAGGGAACATGCAAAGGCACACATGCTTCTCAAAGCTAGTGTCATCAGAGCTTAAAAACTACAAAGTCAGTAGTCAACTTGGTCTCTGCTTCACATTATTAGGTATTTATGGAGCACTGTGGATGTGCGTAGAACTTCACAAAGCCTGAGTGAGATCAAGATACCTGCTGCAGGGTGCTTACGTGGCGATGTCATACTAGTCAGAAAGAGCAGGTGAAAGGGCTAGGTACTGTTTGAAAGGTTTCAGTCCGGGGAGGTGCAGAAATGACAGACCCCTTTGTTGATTCAGAGAACTTCTCAAAGACAGAAATGGTAGCAGATTCTAAGGGATGAAACACAAACACTGAAAAGTCAAGACTGAGTTCTGGGCCTCTGAATAGCTGTTTTCTTTGTTCAAGCGATTGCCTTCCCCTTTTCAAGGTAAAAAAATCTAAGGAATCAAGCATAAAGAATTTAATGAATATCTATCAGAAACTCAGTTCTCCGTAAATTCTGGAAGATAAATAGCGTGGAATGTGTGTGGGAGGAGCCAGGGAGGGTCCACTGTCATGTTACAGAGAAATGGGAGAGACGGCTCCTTTCTTAGGTTTTCAGATAGACTTCAGTCAATGGATTTTTTTTTTTTTTTTTAACTTTTGGCTGCGTTGGGTCTTCGTTGCTGTGCACGGGCTTTTCTATAGTTGTGGTGAGCGGGGGCTACTCTTCGTTGTGGTGTGCGGGCGGTGGCTCCTCTTGTTGTGGAGCAAGGGCTCTAGGCACGCAGGCTTCAGTAGTTGTGGCACGCGGGCTCAGTAGTTGTGGCTCGCGGGCTCTAGAGCGCAGGCTCAGTAGTTGTGGCGCACGGGCTTAGTTGCTCTGCGGCATGTGGGATCTTCCCGGACCAGGGCTCGAACCCGTGTGCCCTGCATTGGCAGGCGGATTCTTAACCACCGCACCACCAGGGAAGCCCCGGATTTTGTTTTTTAAACTTAAAACCTAACATTAGAGGCAGGTTAAACATAATGTTTCCTTTGGGGGAAAATTAAGTAGACTATAGGATAATCAAGTGCCAATAGTGTGATACTGAGTCAGAAGCATTATAATAGAATCTTGAGGAGGAATGAAGTAATGGATATAAGGATGATTGAGGAAGGGTTTTTGGAGTAGATGGGAGTGTGGGATATTTTAAAATATCAATGCTTTGGATAAAATAGGGAAAGGCAGGAAGGCACCCCTATTAATTACATTTAAAGGAAACATCGTTGTGAATATGTTTGTTTTCTCCAATGGACAGCCTGTATATATACAAGCTCATTGAATTACCTGCTACTTTGTAACACGTTTTCTTTGTACCACACCAATGGTGCAAAACACTTTGTGCTTAAATCATAAAAAAGGAAATTTTAACCCATATCTTTAAGAGTGAAACACCCCAGTATTCTACCAATAAATAAAGAAATGACCTGAGAGTGAGCTGGTCTGTTGTTCTGAGGTTGAGTTCACTAAAGCCACAGTCTTTTACCCAAAGGTGTATTGGTCCAAGCCCAGGACAATGTGGAAATACCAAATATACGACATCATTTCTGGATGGAAACATTGCCTTTTTCAAATTAATTGAATCGTTGAAACTCACTGTCCATCATGCATAAAATCCACTGACACCAATTAAACAACTGTCACTGCTGATTTGCTAATAAGAAAATACTGGAATAATCATTATACAAATTAGCAGCGCTTGATGAAATAGAGCTAGTCCCTAAAGAAATCAGGTGGAAAATTGAACATGAATATCAGGTCAGATGCAGCTATAGCCTGAATCTTGGAACAAAGAGGAAATATTCATAGAAAGTATATCAACCAATAAACACTGGGGAACACAGGATCTGAACACCTCTAACTTACGGTATGATGTTTTATGATTTTACAGGAGACAGAAGTTTCTAGTATTCTAGGGAGCATTTCATTCTATGCCATTGTGCCTTGGGGGAGGCGTAAGACGCAAGTTGGATGCTTATTGGCCATTTTCTATTCCTGTTCTCAATATAGAAAGGAAGCTCATCAAAAGACAACTGCCTGTGGACTGTATTCAGATGAGATCAGCACGCAGTTAACAGGCCTGTCCAGTTAAAGGAAGTGTAGGTTACCTCATCCTCACTGCTTGACGCATGGAATAAATGCCTTCTAAAAAGTGGCATTCAGCGATAACAGTGAGAATCTACATAGGGGAGATCTTAAAATATTACTAGAATTACATCACTGGACATAAACTCTGCTAAATATAGAGATGAAAATATCACAGTTGACGCTTTTTCTTTTAAAATCTATGAGATGAATGAACACTAAATGGAGTCCTGGAATATTTTTCACCGTAGCAAAATGCATATATAAAGAGGAAATTGAGAGCTTGACACTATAAAAGTAGGTATGGGGGGTGGTTTTGTTTCTCTTGAAAATACAGAGCCTCAGTTCCACTTGGGAAATCAGATACCAACTGTATTCTCTAGGGGAAGAGGCTTGGTCTTTGGGATCAGAGCTCACACTCAATCCTGTGGGACGATGAGTCTGACGATTCTTCTCACAAATAGGTAGAGTAATGGGTTCCGGTGATCCCTCCCCACACCTCTCTCCACAAGCCCGGAAAAAAAAAACCCTCAATTGAAACATTCGTCCAAAGCTTGTTAGCAAAGACCAGGCTATACTTCCTGCACAGATGCCCTTCACCAGCGCAATCGTCCAGAGAAACGCACAGCTTATCTTCTCTTTTAAACGTAACCAGAGGAGCTATCAATAATGACAATAAAGGTAATAATTTTGTGTGGCTCAGATCAAAGAGACGCATGAATTGGAGGGAGGTGATCTGCTGTTAACTACAGCATGGCATTGGAGAAATCCTTTAATATCTCTGGGCCTCAGGTTTTTAACTTCAAAGATGGGGATAATAATATTTGCCCTGTGCACGTCAAAGGAGTTTTGTAAAACTCAAGGGAGAGAGAGAAAAAACGCAAAGGTGTGAAATGAAACACTGAAGATATTAAAAGCGTAATAATAAAAGTTACACATACAGGTGTAACTATAAATAGAGCACAGGGGCTCACAGTAGGGGTTCTGCAGCCAGTGTGCTGGGGTTCAAACCCCAGCTCTGCCCCTCAGTAGCCACGGGGCAGTGGACACCTTGCTTCACGTTGGTTTGTTCTTCTAAGTTATAAGCATGGTACTTCCTTTTGAGACTGTCGTAAGGCTTAAATCAGATACCCTAACCTGACTCAAAGGTAGGGCTTAATAAATGTCAACCAGCTTTGCTACGGTCAACTCATATTTTCCTCTGTTTAATTCAAAACCAGAAAATTTTTACACCGCCTTTGAATCGTTAAGCTTTCAGGGTAAATCATACCCTCTGATACATGTCAACAGTATTTCAGAACTCAGGATTCAGACCTCAGGAAAAGTACACAGCTTCATATTGGATAAGAGGGGCTTCCCCGGTGGCGCAGGGGTTGAGAGTCCGCCTGCCGATGCAGGGGACACGGGTTCGTGCCCCGGTCCGGGCAGATCCCACATGCCGCGGAGCGGCTGGGCCCGTGAGCCATGGCCGCTGAGCCTGCGCGTCCGGAGCCTGTGCTCCGCAACGGGAGAGGCCACAACAGTGAGAGGCCCGCGTACCGCAAAAAAACAAACAAAACAAAACAAAACAAAACAAAACCCATATTGGATAAGAAATGCTGTTCTTGGGCTCGGCCGTCAAACACAACCTGAAGGTGATAACAGAGCAAATGGAAACGCTATTTATAATCCCAAATATCAAACTGTTCCCCAAAGTGACAAGATCAATTCTGCAGCTCAGAGCTTTCCCCTCCCTGACAGATGGTGCTATTAAAAATAGCAACTCACACATGTCTCTGGTGAAGAAAAGCCTGCCTTAGACAGCGAAGTGACCTCATGAAGTCTTCTCTCCCACTTAGAGGGGAAAGGCCATCGGGGGGGGGGGGGGTCCCTGGGATTCTCAGACAGGAGCTTCTAAAGGGCGGTGGCCACTCAGCATTTCTCGCCCTCTAGAGGACCCCTCAGACAAGCCCCTTCTCTCTGTTTTAACAGCTGCGTCTCTGACCAGGCCCCCTGCCCTCCACTGAGCCCGTGAGCTCCTAGGGCCGTCCTGAACCTGGACATGACATTTGCTGCAAAGCACTATCCCGGTGCCTACTGAGGTCCTCGGCCCAGACCCAGTGCTTTATTTCTCTCGAGATTCCCTCCCGGGAGCTCAGAGCCCTGAGGCGTCTGCTGGGCCAGGACCACACTGACCCCTGTTGTACAGTGACAGGTTTGTCCAGAGCCACTCAGTCGCAAGGAGAAGAGAGAACAGAGCAAAGCAGAATGAAGATGGGGGTTTCAGGAGAACTGATTCCCTGGTGACCATGGAGCAGAAGAGGCTGAGCCCAGGCACAGCAGTAAATTGGGTTCCAGGTGAGGTCAGGTGACCGGGCACCTGGCCGCAGATCTGCCGTCGCTAACACGGCCATTTCCCAAGCCCAGGGGAGTCCGGATGGATGGCCCGCGGCATAATACAAATCTGACACTGAGGAAACAGACACGAAGGGTAGAGGGCACACCTCCACTCCCCACACGTGGGATTTCATTTCAAGGGCTTTTTCTATCAAGAGTTGAACTGGCCGCTAAAAGCTGTCAGCGGTGTTACCTTAAGGTGGTTTGGTTAATTTTCCCCTTCACTCTACTTTCTGATGAACATGTTTGTGTTACTCCGGGTAACCCAGGGTATGGAGGAAGCAGTCAGGATGCCCTGGAGGGCTCCCAGGCGTGGACTCTGAAATCCGACTGTGTGAAGGGCAGGTGACAACAGCTGCAGGAGGAAACGCTGCCTCCAAACCAGACCCCTCCCGACCCTTGGCTGCCATCTGAAATTCCGCCACCAGCATCAGCTGTAGCTTTGTGCCCAAGAGCACAGTCCTGTCACCTCTCCCTCCCAGTTGTGATATTTTAAGTCATTGAACCTCACTGGGAACAAATCGGGGGGTCTACAGGCACAGGTTGGAAGGAGAGGAAAGTGGAGGAGACCAGCCAGGTGTCAGGAGCACTGAGGGATGCAGAGGAGACCCCATACTGGGATGGGGGGGTGAGGAGGTCTCCAGGGAAGAGCGTGGTCCTGTGCTGGCCTCCAGCTTACTGGCCTGAGGTCTTTCCATCTTCTCTGCCATAAGGCCTTTGTGTAAGTACAAGAACGTGACAACAGAAGAGACAGCAAAGCATCAGTGATGCCAATGACACCAATAACGTCCAGCAGTGCAGACGTCGGGGAGACGCACACGGCCACGCGTCCCTTTCCTTCTGGGGAGATGCTGAGGCTCTCCTGAATCCACATGAAGACAGCTAACCATGAACCACCTCCCCATTCAGAGTAAAGGCTTCTAAGAACAAAAGGCTGTGGCTCCCCCCAGATGCCTCTGATCTTTTAAAAGCAGAAAGTGAAGCTTTCACTGAAGACTAAAAAATTATTCTAGGAATTGAAACCACTTTGAGATCGTTGGTACAGATCTCAATTTCTGCTGCATGAAATTATAAGGGAAATTGTTTGCTTTAGCTGTATGGCTACTTGGATTCATAAGAAGTTGAAGTCTAGCAGGGGTCCTGGGGGGACCCCCTGCCCCAGGGCAGGTCGGCTGGCCCGTGAGGACCTCAGACTCCTTGTCTGTAAAACAAAGAGATGGATTAGCTATTCTCCAAAGTGTTGTGTGTTTCCAAATGTCTGGTTTCTCTAGGCTTAAATGTGTCATTTTGTTTGACTCCAGTGGGCTTCTGGAATGATCCTTTCAATACATTGTTTATAATTTCATCCCCTAGGAAATGAAGGAGGAAAAGTGATGCTTCCTTTAACTGCCGCGGGGGAAGGCTACGTCTCCAGAGAACCGTCTCTTTTCCTGTGTGAGGGCGTGGGTAGAATTGGATGGTTTGTCCATTTAAGTGATAACATTTCAGCCCCTCAAGAGCAAGCCCAGAGGTGGGGTCAGGACCCAGAAGAGAGGCTCAGGGTGAAATATCCTGAGAGACAGCCTGGCTACTGGACCCAGAAGGAAACACTGATCCTGGCTGTTCTGGGGGGTAAGTGCTCAGAAAGTTAAAAATACAGCAAGATGTTACAGGTCAACAGCGGCCAGGGGCATTTTCTGTGAAGCACCTGGCTCAGAGCTGGATTTTTGTTTCGCATGATGGTGGAGTTTCACCATCCCTGAGGTCTGACTCTCCCCTACATCCCAGACAGCAAATACTGCGGGATGCGGTTGCCAAGAAAGCCCCATTGAACGAGTGGCTCAGTGTACTGGAAGGCGACCTCCTTCCAGTACAGCCTTCGGTGGGGGGTGGTTCGTTTCCAAATCCTCACCGTTTTCCTCCTATTCCCTCTGGAAGCTCCTTCCTGTTGAAAGGCTACATCTCTGCATTGTCCAGTCTTGGTTCACTGTTGCAGCACCTAGCAGGGCACCTGGCACCCCTGCCACCTGAACTAGGCTTTGATGGAGACTAACTAGTAAAAGTGCTAAAAGAATTTATCCCCTTTTCTTGCCTTTATCCTCCCAGACCAACCCCACACTCCCTTATAAATTCAGTTCAATTTTCCTGGGAGGCTTTTCAGAGTAATCCCAAACCACCACCTTTCTCATGCCATAGATTTATGAATATCGTAGTGTTGGTTCTCTACACATGTTCTGCTTTGCATTGCGTTTTTAGTTTTTCTCAGGTACTGTATTAGTTTTTTAGAGCTGCTGTAGCAAAGTGCCACAAACGGGGTGCTTTGAACAACAGAAAATTATTTTCTTAGTTCTGGAGACCAGAAGTCCCAAGTCAGGGTACCAGCCAGGTTGGTTCCTTCTGAGGCTGAGAGGCAGAATTGGTCCCAGGCCTCCCTCCCAGCTTCTGGTGGGTTTCTGGCCATCTTGGGCATATCCTTGGCTTGCCAACACATCACCTGATCTCTGCCTCCATCTTCACACAACGATGCTCTCCCTACATGTGTGGGTGCTCAAATTGCTTCCCCTTTTTATATGGTTGGGAACTAAAATATTGCCTGCCATCTCAGTAAGCAAAGGATGTTGCAGTTATCAAGCCATCACATTATAGCTACCAGGACGGTGAGCCCTGAGGGAACTCAGGATGGAGACAAACAGGCTGCCCACTGCCAAGCCCATCAAGCCCTCAGCTGCTGCAGCCGCGCCCCCAAACAGTACACCCTGAGGACACTCAGGATGAGAAAACACAGGATACTGGCCCCAGAGAGCTGAGGTGCCTGTCAAAGGAATGACTTCAGCCAGCCCAGACTCTTGCATCTTCCCATGCACAGAAAAGCGATGAATTCCTTAACTTGAGACGTCTGGTTTTCTTTTATTAACAGTAATCTTTTGGTGTTCCGACTACCTGGTCTTTTTTGCAAAAACTCCTCTATGTCCTGACTTCTCCCTTGCCCCTTCAGAACAGTTTTCTCAGCGTTATCTGAGATGCTGTGTCCCGGATTTGATGCTGTGTCCCGGATTTGCAGTCCTCAGAAGGTCTGCCAAATAAAACATAACTCTCAACTTTTTAGGTTGTGCATTGTTTTCAGTCGACAAGGTCTATAAATCACAAGGGATTAGGGGCCCAATCTACCCCAGTGTGACCACATCTTAACTAATTACATCTGCAATGACCCTCTTTCCAAATAGGACCACACTCTGAGGTGCTGGAGGTCAGGACTTCAAGCTATGAATTTTGGGTGGACACTATTCAACCCTGGCAATCATGCTAAACATTTCATTAGCATAGAAGCTCCTTAGCCACAGGTGCTGTGTTATCTTAAATATTTTGTATCACTGCAGTGATGAATAAATTATCATTGAATCAACAAACAAATCAATGCTTGCAGAAGCCTCCTCTCCCCAACTACCGATAATTCACAACTACATCCCATTGGCCAGCAAAAGGGTTTCCCTCTCTAGTCCAGCTTTTCTCAAGAAAATAATTCTTGAATTCAAACTCTCAGAGATTACTCCAGTTCACAACAGGTAGGACCTACTCCCTACACAGATTGCCTCCCTGCATTCAACAGTTTCATTCTCGGGCTTCTACGTGAAACCCTTAAAACCATGTTTCTTTCTTCGGAACACATAAACCGGCAATTACTTATTTTTGACACCCACAGGAAACTTAGCGATCTGTAACGTAAATAATGGGATGAGTCTGAGAGCATCCTTGCGATTTTAGCACTTCGTGGGTTCCTGCTTCTCAAATGCTTATGCCATCTGTCTCCATCTGCGTTCCTCCTGCGTTGTACGTAATTCATCTCAGCTGATTTCTGGCTTCTACCTGCCTGTCCTACGCTTGGTAGCATCGAGATACAAATACAGATATAGTTGGAGAAACAGATACAAATACCCTGATCTGAGCTGGGCAGGGACACCCTGTGAAGACTGTCACGTGACTGGACAAAAGGATTTTTACTAAATGTCAAAGAATCAAAGCAGGAATCATTATTGAGTCCCCCTTAACGCTGGTCCAACCTGCACATGACGTTCTAGTTCTGATAATGCCCGTCTTCTTCCCAGGGATTGGGAACCTGACCTTAAACCCCTGCTCCATGTCTGGAGTTTGCTATCAGTGGATAATCACTCCACACCAGGACACGACCTACCTGAACGCCCAGGTGTGTCGGCCTTAGATTCTGTTTCTGGGCTCTTGCATTTGCTACCAGTTACCGTTGATGGCTGGTCCTCTGCCTGCACCTGACTGGATATCAGCTGACCCACCGAAGAGCATGCTTCTTAGAGAGTTTATTTCAGTACCTGACCCTCCCTGTGCCAACCCCATCATCCTGTCCTACCTGTCAGGTCCCTTCCAGCTCCTAATGTTTTTCCACTTGTCCTGAGGTAAGTGTTTGCCCCTGTGATGCTGCATCGTGAAAGACCACACTGTTTAGGTGATTCTTATCACGCAGCAAACCTGTAGCTTCATCTACCTCTGTAAGAAAAATGGGAATTATGATGCTGGGCCCTGCCATGTTCCTTCCTGGTGGGAGGTGTGGGAGGGTGGTTATCTTCAAGGATGTCTGCTGACCTCAGAGTCCATGAATACGCTCCAATTTTCAAAACTCATAAATAAGCTATTGACAACCTTTCGGGGGTAGACATATGAGCAGCCCTCAGTGAGGGTGATTTCTGGTACCTTTTAGGATGTGATGAGTCACGGATACATTATCTCGCATCAGTGATTGGAAAACGATCTAGAAGAAAGGGGACCAGGTGGTTTTGTAAAGGTAAAGAAGAGAGAAGCAGAGAGACACAGGAGGGACACGGGGTAGGAGTGAGATGGGGAAGGACCAGGCAGTCACCCTGGAGGAGGGGAGCAGAGGCTCGTCATATAGGGGCAGGAGTCAAGGAGGCCACCAGATTCAGAAGGGTCATCGGCACCTTCATCTTGGAAAGTCATTTATCACACGTCAGCATCTGTCCTTGCCCTACCCCACCCTCTGCTGCAAGGATGTGCTGACGCACTGAGTCCATCCATTTCCTTGTCCCTCCCCGAGGTGATCTCAGACAGCCCACCTCCTTCCTAAAGTTGGTTCCTGCTTTCTGATAGAGGCAGAAGTCACCCCTTTTAAGGTCATGAGTGGCTCGTGTAGACTTTTTTGGTTCACTGCATGGCGTGGACTTCTAGCAGCCTAAGTTCGAAAGTTACAGAAGCCAAGGCAAAGTAACCAATATTTGAAACATTCAGGAAAATTGTCGTCAAATCTTATTGTCTGTAAATGTAAGACAAAACAAGAACTTTCCATCAGGTCACTTATTAACAACAGCAGAAGAAAAGTTTGGTTCCACTTGGGATGCTGGTAGGTTGGCAAGACAGCCCAGCATGCTGCTGAGGTAGCCGGAGAGGAGTGAGCAAAGCCGAATAATCCAGAAAGATCGGGAAGCACTGAACAATGCAGACCCGCTATGGAGAAAACCCCAAATGAAAACCTCTGTCCCAGGAGGGCTAGGCGGGCTAGTAGATGTAACTTGGTAGTGTAAGGAAAAAGGAATTTGCCTTTACATGCAAAACCCTAAATGTATCATACTTTTTGTTAATTGAGCTGATTAATAAACTCTGTCCTGCCTTTCGTGCTCTTCAGAGCACCATGAACACACCGTTTGGAAACTGCCCATGATAATACAATGCTACAGTAACAACAACCTAAGTGAAGAATTTGATGGTGTGTCTCCACAAGCACAATCTTGTGTCGAGATTGTCCACCAGCCTGTGATACCACCAGGGTCGAGCCCTACTCGCTCCTGTCCCTTGTGAACCTAGGACAATATCTTGAGGGTCTTACTTAAAATTAAGGGAAATAGATCCTCTTCCAATTTCCATTTCTCTCTCTTTTCTTCAGCCTGCTGGACTGTCTATCTTCTGACACTATTTAAACTAAGGAGGCATCTCTGCCATTTAACTATCAAAACAAAATAATGACTTATTTGAAACAAAAGTTGTGTCTTCTACTTTTATCCCTAACTCAATGAAGGACACAGCATCTTTTCACATGTCTTTGTAGTGGAAATTAAATAAATTAGCACTTCAAAGTGGTTTGAGGAGTCAAGGACCCCTGTGAAATGCAGAAAAAGAATTGACTATCGGCAGAAAGAGAAAAACAAATACCGTATGCTAACACATACATGGAATCTAAAAGAAAAAAAAAGTTTCTGATGAACCTAAGGGCAGGACAAGAATAAAAACACAAACGTAGAGCATGGACTTGAGGACACCGGGAGGGGGAAGGGTAAGCTGGGACGAAGTGAGAGAGTGGCACGGACATATATACACTACCAAGTGTAAAATAGATGGCTAGCCGGAAGCAGCCGCATAGCACAGGGAGATCAGCTCGGTGCTTTGTGACCACCTAGAGGGGTGGGATAGAGAGGGTGGGAGGGAGATGCAAGAGGGAGGGGATATGGGGATATACATATACATATAGCTGATTCACTTTGTTATAGAGCAGAAACTAACACAACACTGTAAAGCAATTATACTCCAATAAAGATGTTAAAAAAAAATTGACTGACTGATTGTACACTGCCTCTTCAGTGTTGGGTTTAAACGATCAATCTTTTCAACTATCAATTTGGCATCTTTCATAGGAATAAAAGTCACTCTAACTTGTTTTAAAATAAGACTGTCAGATTCAGTCTGAAGGATTCACTGGGAATTACTGGACTACACAAAACAATTTGAGAATTATTGATCTGAAGATCCCATTTGATTATTAATTCTATTAAGCTTGGGTTCTTGAGTTAATAATGACATCATCTTTTAAATTTGCTGTTACTAGTGGGATAGGGAAAAAGAATCCCTAATGATATTTCGGAATGGAAGATTGTTCATTCTTATTGATTTCTCATCCACTTATTTTCCTCCTGAAATTTCTAAGCAGGTTAAATAAATTGTAGCTACAGCGAGGGAGAGAGAGCAGGAAACATGGGCTTAAAGACAGATGTCGAAAAACACTCAGCACGTCCTAGGTGCGCCCAATGGGCCATTCAAATAAATGCTGACGACAATAATAACAGTGCCTGGCACTGACCCCAATGCAGGGGAGCACGATGGGATGAAGGATGCCTCTTAGGTACATCTGGGAGGGCACTTTAAACTGCTTTTTACTGTGGTAAAGTCAGATAACATAAGATCTACCCTTAACAAAATTTCAAGTGTTCAGAACAGTATTGTTAGCTATAAGCACAGTGGCGTAGGACGGATTTCTAAAACTTATTGACCTTGCATAAGTGAAACGTTATACCCGTTGAACAGCAACTCCTCATTTTCCCTGCCCCTAGCCCCCTGGCAACCACCATTCTATTTTCGGATTCAAGCAGTTTGACTATTTTAGATTCCTCATATGAATGGACAAGCATATAAAGTGTCCTGTGATTGGCTTATTTCACTTAGCTTATATAATGTCCTCCAGGTGCATCCGTATTTGTAGCATGCACCAGAAGTCCTCACTTTTAAGGCTGAATAATATTCCATTGTATGTATGGACCACGTTTTCTTTATCAGTTCATCCATCGAGGGACACTCAGATGGCTTCCATCTCCTGGTCACTGTGAAAAATGCTGCTATGAGCATGAGTGTGTAAGTATCTCTTTGAGATGCTGTTTTCAATTCTTTTGGATAAATGCTCAGAGAAACAGGATGGCTTCATCATATGGTAGTTCTATTCTTCTTCTTCTTTTTTTTTTTTTTTTTTTTTTTGCGGTACGCGGGCCTGTCACTGTTGCAGCCTCTCCCGCTGCGGAGCACAGGCTCCGGACGCGCAGGCTCAGCGGCCATGGCTCACGGGCCCAGCCGCTCCGCGGCATGTGGGATCCTCCCGAACCGGGGCACGAACGCGCGTCCCCTGAATCGGCAGGCGGACTCTCAACCACTGCGCCACCAGGGAAGCCCTATTCTTCATTTTTAAAGGAAGCTCCCTGTTGCTTTCCATAGCAGTGACACCATTTTACGTTCTCACCAACAGTGCCCAAGTGTTTGCTTTTTCATCTGTTATCTTATCAGTGCCCTGAAATCAGTTGAAGGGCATTGTTACCTCATCCTTCGGGTGCAAAAGTGAGATCCAGGGAGATTAAGTGACCTTCTAAAAGTCAGGGGCAGACTGTGGACAGCTGACAACTAAACCGAAGTCTTATCATCCTTTGCCCCTAGAGATCACACACCATCATGAATAACCAAAGGAGTCCAACTGTTATTCCTCTCTACAAATTGGCACACGTGACTTGATAAATGCTAAAACAACATTAATTATGGATTTGTGTGAGCAGAGACTACCGAGGATGCCTACGTGGGGTCAATCCCGCGACAAACCGGAAATAGGAACCTGTATTTCCTGTCATATAGTCTGGAACTCGGCCAAGCTCGTATGCTTCATAGGGTGACGTACAGTGAGAGATGCTTAAAATTTTAACACCTGTGAAGACACTGGAAAGACCTACCAGCCAGATCTCTGTGTCTCTGCCGTAAGTTATTGGCAAGAATGAGCACAGGGTCCCCTCCCTCGCTGATATCTTTCTCCGCCTATGAACTGAGATGTGCCTGCCTTTGCTCTGCTCTGCTGTGATCGTCTGCAACCCTGATGCTCAATCCTTGAATCATCAGTTTACATTCATCAACTCATGCTCAACACAAGACAGAATTTCCCCAGTTTCAATACCTCGAATGACTTCTAATTTCACCTGCAAGACACCTGTGGCTCTTAGAATTTCTTGAAGAGTATCTTGCAACATATAATACGATCTGGTGCAAGGTTCTCTGTCTTCCCTCTGGCCTCTCTCCAGCGCCTGATGCCACACAGCCCATGGCTCCCACTCTTCTTCCTCCCCAGTTTCTCTTCCTTCCCCCTCTGGGGCCATTTCCTGAGTCTCAGGGGCCTCCCTGTGCAACTGGGAGATGCACTACATAGAAGACATGGTTCCAGTTGTGTCTGTCACTCAACAGCTGTTGCTTAATCATTTCATTTGCTAATTCATGAGACGTGGGTAATAACAACTGCCTTCCACATCTAAGGACTAATGGGACAAAAATCGTGAGGTTGCTTTAAAACATTACTTGCTAATCAAAGTTAAAGTATTACTGGCGCCACTGAGAGAGGGTGGGTGAGGTCTTCTGGGAAATGAGGGATTCCAATGGCCTGGGGAAAGAAATGTGCCTTTGAAGCCAGACAAGCCTGTGTTTAAATCCTGCCTCAAGTAACATCAGAGGAGTTAATAAATATCTTTGTTCCTTAAATGTCAGTTTATTTATTCATAGATTGGGTAAAATGAGACCTTCCATACACAGATGTTACAGGTGCTGTGATTACTAATGAGATTTCACACACACACACACACACACACACACACACACACACACACACACACAGCCTGTCACATTGTAACGCATGGTAACTCTCGAACCAATAAGATTTTCCTTTCCCTCCCCAATTTTTCTTATAGTAAAGGGAAGAAAATCAATCAACATTCTTTTATTTTATTGGTGGGTAGAGCAGTGACATTAAAATAGTGGAATTAAAAAATCTGGAAAGCTAAAGAAAATTTAGATAACATACAATCTAAGTACTCCATCATGAAAGAAGGTGAGGTCAAGAGAGGTAATGGGATTTGCTCAGAATCATGCACCTGTTATACATGCGTATATATAATATGAACATTATCTGTATATAATATATGCTACATATATTCTCTGGGAGGAAACTCTTATTTTCTTAATTTTTTGCAGACTATTTTTGGAAAGCTGAACATATGAATGCATTTTTTGAAAAACCAGAAAGAGGATGAAAGGTTGGTGTCATTTCTTGTTCATGATACACTTATTCTGAAATCAAAATCTTTGTAAAAATGCTAACAATTGGGCTTCCCTAGTGGCGCAGTGGTTGAGAGTCCGCCTGCCGATGCAGGGGACGCGTGCCCCGTTCCGGGAAGATCCCACGTGCCGCGGAGCTGCTGGGCCCGTGAGCCATGGCCGCTGAGCCTGCGCGTCCGGAGCCTGTGCTCCGCAACAGGAGAGGCCGCAACAGTGAGAGGCCTGCGTACAGCAAAACAAACAAACAAACAAACAAACAAACAAACTTCTAACAATTAAGGAACTGACCAGACATTGCAAAAGGCCTCTTATGTCATCAAATTGTGTTGCTGATGTTAATTTCCTCTGGCTATTACTAGGAATCTTTTGTGTAGTTGATTAATTTTGGTAAATTCTGAAACCGAACCCTGTACATTGGGGACAGCTGTGATTTCCATTTTGAAAAAGAAGACTATTGAAGTTGTCAGAGCGAAACAAGGAATCTGGAAATGTTCATTTTCAGATTATTCATTATGGTGTTCAACATACAAGGCAAATTTAAAAAGTTAGGTCTTAATGTCATGTTTTATGGAAGATGAGCTTTGCAGTCGATGGGAGTAGCCCAGGGACCAATTCAGAAACATTTAAAGTGTACCGTTTCATCAGACTTTGGTTGAATTGTTACCTTGGGGCACAGAACTTAGCAGTCATCCTAGATGCCTCCCTTTTTCTGACTCCCAGCACCTTGTCACGTGAATGTTACATCACAGTACCTCTCAGCACTGCCTGTTTCTCTCCACCTTAACCATCACCATCAAAAGCCAAGCTGTCTGTGTCCCTGGTCAGGGTGCTGAAGTGACCGCTGAGCTGTTCTATCACCTCCATGCTGACTCCCCTCCCAACTGTTCTCCACTCCCAAGAGAAAGGGATTTTTCCTGTATGCAGGTGTGGTATCATCCCCACCCTATTCTAACCCCCCAGGCCCTTGTCACGGGTTCCCACTTGTCGTAGGGTGATGTCAAGCTCTGTAACGTGGCCCATGGAACCCGAGTGGGCTGCACACATCGCCCGGCCCGTCCTGTCCGTCTTCTCTCTTCCCTGGCAACACTCAGCCTCATCCCACCCGCACAGGGCTTTGCTGCTTCTTTCTGCCTTGAATATTCCCCCCACCCTCTGCACTCATCCTACACACCCTTCAGGTCTCAGCCTTAGCTTAGATCCTCAGGGAAGTCAGGTTCGGTTTGTGATCACAGGGCCTTACCAGCATCTCACCACTCTTGGGACACTGGTCTCGGTTACAATCTTACACTTGTTTATGCAGTCACGTTTGGTTCCTACCTGTCTCTCTGACTCTACGTCATTAATTCTAGATCTGCTCACCATTGAACACCTGGTGCTCAGCACAGGTGGATGCTCAAGAAATATCTGTGAGATGTACGAGTGGATGAATGCATGGGTAGCACGTACATCTGTTTATCATCTACAATCAGTGCACGATGCCCTGGTGAACTGTGCTTCTGCTGGTGGAGAAGGTCTGCGTACGCTCTGCTTGTCCTTGGTCATCTCCTCTCGTTGACCAAGAGGAGCATCTCTTTAACGCTCAGCTTGAGGCTGGGGCTGTGTCATGGGAGGAAGCGCAGACTCTGAGTACGCAAATACATCCAAAGCCTGCAGAAACGGAAACCACGACTCTTCTCATCAGCACTCAACTCTAGCTCCCCAATTTTCACCTTGGGTTCCACACCCTCACTGGACTGCTTCCAACTTTCCCAAGGATTATCATTTGATGAATAATTACACAGTATACTATTCATGGAAGTAGCGTAAAGTCCTGGCTGACGGACCACAACAAACAAAACCCTTTTCAAGACCTGTAAGGTTTGGGCATCGTAGCTCTCGCCAACCAAGCCATCCAAGTTTCCCAGTTGAGCACCTGTGCCTTTAACCCCAGCCTGGAGCTGATCAACAAAGACCCAGAGGTAAGTGAGGAGGCAGGTGATGACAAGGCAGATTAAAAAAAAAAAAAAAGCAGGAAATGGTCTTCCTGATCTGGAAAAATTCTTTGAAAGATTCCCCTCTATGGCAGGGTACACTGTTCTATTTTATCTCAGCTCTTTCAGTCCTTTTATCCCCAACTCAGCTGTGAACAGCAGGCTAACCACAGGGCACGGGATGGATGTTGGCCTGTGGAGTTGGAGGAAGCACGGAGAAGGTGGAATTTGAGTCGTGCTCTGGAAATGTGCACAGTCTCCAGTGATAGATCAGGAGCGGGGGCTTAGAGACGAAACTGCGTAGACAGCAAACGCCCGTCTGAGGAGAGACTGAGCCGTGTAGGTGCTGGGGTGGGGGTGGGAGATTCCTGGAGAAGAGAATGAGGCGGTCACGTGACACGTGGCAGCGTCTCTCCCCGCAAAGATTTTCTGTCCCTGTGGCCACCGAATGAAGCATAGTAAAGATGCTTCCTTTTTTCCTAACTAATTTAGGGAAAATTAAATTCTCAGTTTACCATGAATTCATATGCCTTTTTGTTTTTAAATAATGCCAAAGAGTTATATTTAAACTGGGGACACTATAATATGACCATTATCTCTGAAAAGGGCGTGGCCAGCTTCCAACCTTGTTCATCCACCTCTGTGTTTAATTCAGCAGAGGTTAATAGCAATTCTCAGATGCCTTTGCATGGCGGGCTTCCCTGGAATGAACAGAAGATCTGGAAATCTCAGAGTGTAATGAAGTCATTATCACAACCGTTTAAATAAAATTTTCAATAGTTAAGCCACCTTTCTATGATTTATTGTTGAAAAAAAGCTAAGACACCGAGTCAGAGGCTTGAAAAGGTCAGGGAATAGGCTGTTTAATAAAAGTGATAAAAGAAGAAAGAGGATGGATGCGGAAGGAAGCCCAGGTGATGGTGTTTGGGGAACCACTGTCCGAAACGGCCCTCCATGGCCAGGCACCACAGTAACCACTGACGTGAGTTTCCTTAAACAGGAGGTCATGGTAAGGAACGCGGAACTAACAAGCTACCACTAACTAGAAGAATTCAGGAAACGTCGAAAGGAGAGAGGAGACGCCAGTCCGTACGTCCTACCAACCTCCCAGAATCCTCCTCGCCGGAATCCATCTTGGCTGAGTGATGCGCGTGCCACCAGGAAGGACCCTGAGTCACAGTGATTGGCCAGAGACACCCCGGAAACTAACCCCATCGCCGTAAAACCCGAGACTGCAAGCCACGTGGCAGAGCAGTCCCCCCTGGGCTCCCTTACCCTTCTGCTCTCCACCTGGGCGCCCCTTCCCAATAAAGTCTCTTATTTGGTCTGCACAATTCATTTCTGAGTGTTAAACAAGAGCCCACTCTCAGGCCCTGGAAGGGGTCTGCCTGCCTGCAACAATAGCAGGGACCCCTGTGTCCATGCTGGGCAACTGGCCAACGCTCTTCACAAACCAGTTTCAACTGAGACGGGCACGCACTGTCCGCATATAAGCTAAGACCCTACTGACATGGAGATCATGAATTCAAAAGCAACCACGCGTAAGGACCAAGCACCCACCACACCCCAACAAAGAGCCCCTGGGATCTCAAGGAGCTAAGACAAGCAAGACTCATTCACAGAAGCCTTCGCGCCAGACACTGTAGGAAGGACTTGGGCGTTTCTTCCGGACTTACCAGCTCTTACTGTATAAAACAAGCCTGGCAAACTGGTGCTTGGAACGTACCCCCTAGAAGACCCAGATACAAGGCCAGGTGAGCTTCTACGCAGGTACCTGATGGTCTACAGCGAGACCCATGTCGTTATAACAATTCCCAGCAGAAGCAAAGAAGGAAACAGAACTGTGATGAGTGCCCTTTGCTTAAGCAAATCATAATAAATAATAGTTTCGAAAGATTCCGATAAAACAGTTGAAAGGTTAAACAAAAACAACTCTTCAATGAGTAAGCATCAGTTACCTGGAAAGTTCTCCCGTCTTGAGAACGCCAGGTAAAGGAGGCATTCAAGCGCATGTGCGTGTGTGGGCAAGTTGACGTGTTCTCCACAGTCTCAGTGAAATCAGCGGGTACCAAAGTTTCAGGGAGTGGAGCACCAGGATTAGGTTTGTTCGCTGGGCAGAGAAGCAGTTGCTGGTGAAAATTTTCCTGAAATATCTAAATCCCTTTCCTTAGTAGGAAGCAGGTTTGGTGAACTGAATTTTAATCTTTGTTGGGAGATTAAGAGCACCGCCATGTCTGGGGGCATCATTCTGAAGTAGTGGCTTCACTGTCCTGGCCTGGGGATGAAGGTCAAGGAGATGGAAGGCACTGGCTTCACAGCACAACGAAGCTCAGCATTTAAGCAGATCTTTTATGTTCCTGCCATCCAACTGTCTTCTAACACTTCCTGAGTGAAAAATTTTAGGACGTGAAATTTCAGAATAATAAAGATTTAGTGTACCAAGAATTCTGCAAGAGACACAGTCCCCAAATATAGACCCATCTGGGAAGTCTATAAATGTACATCTCTTCTGTATGTGTACAGAGATGCAAATTTCTGATGCCCTAGAGTCAAAGAATTCATTCATTCAATTCTAACACCTTTTCTGGGGACAATCCTTTAGTTTGGGCTCATCTGCTGGGAATTCGAGATGGCTACGTATATTTAAAGTACATACGTTTGCCTTTCTAGCCCTGCTGTTTAATAGAAAAGTGATTTATAATGCTGGATTGGCAGAGACAGATTCTGCGGTGGTGCAGTGGACTGCTTCCAGATGAGTTGAAAGATGGTTTCTGAGCATGAATTATATGTCCGCATGTAAACAGGAAGACAAGGAAAATGATGAATCACCTCCTACCATCTCTTAGTGCAAAACTGCAGACTATATAATTTAAAGTTTACTGCCAGCAATACCCATATGACGCAATCATACACAAAGAACCTACCAAATACATTAGGAAACAAAAGCTGTGTTAAGGTTTCCTGCAACCCAAAGACAGCCCGTGAGGAATCCACATTTCCATGTATTTAAGCCACCTCAAGGTGAACACCTATGCAACGGCCTCAACCCTGAAGGAAACTGATGACGTAGCTGAACAATTTGATTTAATATTAACACGATATTTCAGTTACCTTGGAAGATAAAGTTGCCCTGTCACATCTCTTTGACGGTAAACTGTAAGTGTGGGCAGTGTAGATGACACTAGTTGTTAGCAGGCTCTTTGACTTGGGCGGATGGGTGGGGAGGCCGGTGTGTGAATTAGGAAACTAGGAACCTCGCCATAATGATGCTTCCTGCATCTATGCTGCCGCCCGTGATAAAAGCAAGCGGCTGGCTTGCCCAGGATCCCAACTGACCCTCCAGCCAAAGGCAGTATACATGCAAAATCCATCTCAGCACGCGGCCCGGGGTAATTTGTTTTCTGTTGATGAAATGGGAAAACCGATGTTGGATGGACTTTACAGGTGAAGTGCTTCACCATTCCTTGCTTTATTCTGCTGCTTTTTTTTTAATATTAATTACATTCCAGGTGCTCAGAGAAATAAGCCTCAATACCCAGGCAGCTACAGCAGAGTGAGCACGTGTAATGAGTCACAGGGGTTCCTTCCCCTCCGGCCTCTCCTGATTCCCTCTGAACCCACGCGTCTTCCGTTCATAGCCCGGACTCGGAGACTCATAACCTGGTAGGCAGTTTGTGGATGACCTGTGCCCCCCACCCCCCATCCTTTCTTCCTCCTCTGTGGTCACATTGGTGCTTCCTAGCTTCGCTCTCCTGACCTGGCAGAAGAAAATGGAAACGATAAAGGACGTCACTGGCCCCACTGTCCGTGTAAGACAGGGATGAGGTGGGAACTCAGGCCCCTTGAAAGTCTGGGCATCCGTCACCTCCGTGTTTCCTTTATAGACCTCTCCTAGCTCACACTAGCCTCAATGAATACAAATTGGCTATAGATACGCTCATTTTTAAAGAGCAATACATCTGTTCACAGCCTAAAGGCTTTTATTTTCTTTTAGAAAATGTAACTTTCTAAATGTAATTTCCTAAAAAAATTGAGGATAATTCTAGTGGTCAAAATGGAATCTTATTGGCCCATGTATATGATAACATTTCAGAGACGTTACTTTCAGTTGGCAATAGCTCTTAATACGTTAATTTGAGTTTCTATTCCACCCCATTCTACCCTTTTTGTGTGGATGGGGGTCAAATAATTTGCAATTCCACGGAAAGCAACGTTTGGAAGCTCCCAGGACCAGTCTCACTGAAACGTGCTGACACGGCTTTAGAGCCCCGTGTTTGTTGGATGAAATAACCTGGTTATCAAGGAAGGGCTGATGCGAACAGGTGCAAACCGCAAGCCGTTGGTTAGTCCTGGGGACCATCACGCCTTCCTTTATCTGTTTATGTTTATGCTTTTGCCAAAAGGAATCTACCAGGAGTATTCACCAAATGATGTGAGAGTTTTTTGCTTTTTGTTTTAATTCAATTGCCTTGAGGCGAGGCTGGTGTTTCGGTCTTCACAAGGCAAGTATTTTTACTCCCATTTTGTGGGAAGGGTAACTTCTTAAATACGGAACACAGATCCAGATTAGCACAGGTCCCATATATTCTCAAGTGCTTCCTTAAGCCTTTTTCTTGTTTCTCTTTCTGAGCGGGTTTTCGCTTCCATGGTTAAATCACAAAGTCAGATTGAATTTAGCTGAAGTGTGAAGCCCTAACGCGTGTGAAGTCTATAATTCAGCAAAAACAACAGTGTGACAAAAACTTGAACTCCGCTAAAACGCTGTCACAGTCACGTTACCCAGGGACACGACCGCGTGCACGGAGGGCGGTTTGGGAGAGCAAGGACACACCTTCTCCCGGGAGTCGGCGCCCGCGTGGGGACCGGGTGCTGCTTTAACTGGGTGCCAGGAGACGAGAATGACTCCTAGCTGTCCTGTAATTTGACAAGAACCCCCCTTTTTAAAAAGGGTCATCATAACCCCTTCCTCTGGATGGAGATGGATTTGTAAGACTCTCTGGGCCTCTGCCACAGATTCCCCCACCCCTCCCCCAAACCAGGGGCTACTGCAGCCCCTTCCCTGGTTCCTGGACCAAGTGTGGCCTTTGTCCCTGGAGACCGGCCCTTCTGAATACCTCGGACCTTCCAAAACACTATCGTAGGATCTTTACGTGGCAACAAACTTGACTCCGCGTTCTCAAATAAGACTCATTGTCAGTTACTTCTCCAGAAAAAAGATTTTGTGTTACTAGACAGCAAGATGGGTGGTTTCCAAAAGGTGCAGTTAGAGAGGGTCCACTGGCCTCTGTGGAGGGTGAATCCCAAGAGGCTCCCCCTTTCCCTTAGGTCCCAGAGGTTTCCTATGTTTATGCCCCCCTCCTCCTGTAGTTAGCTGCATCCCTGGTGGCCCCTGTGAGGTCGGGGCGGGGGGCAAGCAACGTTGTGTTCTGCCGTCCAGATGCTCAGAGACAAGCTGGCTGTCAAGTGGGCGAGTCCCTACAGGCCCTTGGCACTGTTAGCATTTCTGGCAGGAGGAGAAGAAAAGAGGGCCCGGGAAATGCGTCTGTCTACAGGGCCCAGGACTGGTTCCTTTGTTGTCCCTTATCAGAGCAGCAGGTTGTTTTATTGGCAGGTTGAACAATTCAGTCTCATAGTCGGAAAAATCCCCACGAGGGCCCTCCCTCTTCACATCACTCAACTAGAGACTTAATCAAGGAACCCAGTAAACCAGAGGTGGCTGCGGTGTACGGGCCAGTGTTTCCTTTCAAAGTGCAAGTGAATCATCTGGGATCTCGTTAAATGTAGATTCCAGGTCAGCCTGCCTCGTTTCTGACAGGCTCTCAGGTGATGCCGAGACGCCGGTCCACAGACAACATTTGTGAGAAGCAAGGCTACTGGCAAAAGAAGGGGGGCTACTTCCCTCCTGCCGTGACCAACCAACTGGGAGAGACAAGACCTTGACAGTGAAGAGCAGACCTCAACTGGCTTCGGAGAAAGGAGATCTGGTTCCGACTCTTCTCGTTTTTTGTTTGTTCGTTTTTTTTAATTGAAGTATAGTTGCTTTAACAATGACCTGTTACTTTCAGCTGTACAGCACAGTGATTCAATTATATATGTACATATGTATTCTTTTTCAGATTCTTTTCCCTTATAGGTTATTACAAAATACTGAATATAGTTCCCTGTGCTATACAGTGGGTCCTTGTTGTTTATCTATTTTATATACAACAGTTTGTATCTGTTAATCCCATTCTCCTACTTTATCCTTCCCCCTCCCTTTCCCTTTAGTAACCATAAATTTGTTTTCTATGTCTGTGGGTCTATTTCTGTTTTGTAAATAAGTTCATTTGTATCTTTTTTTTTTTTCAGATTCCACATATAAGTGATGTCATATGATATTTGTATTTCTCTGTCCGGCTTACGTTACTTAGTATGATAAACTCTAGGTCCATCCATGTTGCTAATTCAAAAAGATACATGCACCCCAATGTTCATAGCAGCCCTATTCACAATGGCCAAGACATGGAAGCAACCTAAGTGTCCACTGACAGAGGAATGGATAAAGAGGATGTGACGCACATGTACAATGGAATATTCCTCGGCCATACTCTGTTCAACCTCTAGGAGCACTCACACACCAAACTGTCTCATTTCTATAGGTGTCCTTAAAATTACCCAAGTCTCTTCACCCCCCTCCCAATGTAAAGGCCACTGATGGGGCCAACACTTATTAAACTGCTCTCTACACCAGGAAAGAGCTCATTTGAGCCTCCCAACAACACTACGAGATACATATTCCATCCCGACCTCACAGATAAGGAAACAGAGGCTCTGAGTTTAAGTAATTTGCTAACAAAGTCACAGGTGGACATGGCATCTGAACCTGGGTGTGTCTGACTCAAAAGGCTGCACTCTTTCCTCTACCCATCAAAGTGGCTCTTTGTCCATTCCATGATCCATGTTTTTTCCACTCACCTATCTACTGAGTACCTGCCAGGCCTGGCTGAGGCTGGTTTCATGATCTACAGAAAAGTCCCTGGGGGTTGTGAGAATTCTCAAGCATAGGAAGTCTTTTTCTGGAGGCCCTACGGCAAGAGCACATTTCTCAAATCTCCATTTCAAATGGTCTGATGTAAAACAGATGCTGGCTTAAGGCTTTGGTGGATAAGTTGGGGGGCTGGAATTTTCAGAAAGACTTTGGTCTCAAAATCCCTGTCCTTTAGAACCTAAACACATATCTGAAATGTGTTAAGTGTGCCGACAGCTTCCAGGACCGTGTCACCATTTCAAATAAGCGGTGACTCTGTTCCTCGTTAATGATGGAGCCCGCAAAGCTCGGAGTGTTTGAAGCCACCCGTCCTCGGGCGCTTCAGTTGGCTACCAACTGCCCCTTAGAGGCACAATGTAGTTGCAGGGAAAGGAGGAAGTCGCGACCCTCAAAGACCACACGCTCCGGGAATAGAGGGGCTTCTGCCTGGAAACGCAGCCCATTCCCTGGCAAGCTGAGGTCTCTGTCTGTCTCGCAGGTTTTCCAAAGGGCCTCCACCTGGGCTTGTGCTCACACTGCCAGGTGTCATCGAGGACCTATGGCATCAGTTTCCTCAGAGGGTCCGGAGGGGCCACGGCAGCCACGTGATGACCAGACAGACGCATCAGACAAGACAGGAGGGCGTGGAGAGCAGCCAGGGGGAGGTTCCAATTCCTGACTCCTGACAGTGCCCCACGGAACACACGACTGATGGAGATGAACAGAATGTTCGTCCCAGGCAGGCAGGGCGGTAGGTCTGAGGCAGGCAGCCGCCTCCTCTGAGTCTTGGCAACTGTCCCTGTGTTGGGAGGCTGGTGGCGGTGTCCTATTCCTCTCTGCTCTCTAGCCTGGCAGTGTCCTGAGGGAGAGACGTGAGGGTCTCACAAGTGGGAAATGGGGACGGCCTCCGGCAGGTCGTGTTGAGTGTAAACCAGTGGCCAGATGGCAGGGTCTCAGATGTCCCTTGAGCCCTGCATGAAGGGCATCTTGCCCGCACGTTTCCAAGGGCCCTGGGGAAGTCAGGTTATTGGGGTCTTTCGTATCCCCGTTGCACGTGCCTCCATCTCTTGCCGCAAAAATCCCTCACTGAACACTAGAGCTGCGGTGACAGCAAATGAAAAGGATGGGCAGAAAGGACGGCCATAGCTTGGAAACGCACGCCTGGGCTCCAGGGCAGAGAAACAATAGTTTGCAGCCATCATTACCTGAAACACCTACAGGAATTTTGTGGTTCCACTCAGCCCGTCCTCTCCCTGGACACAGCCCCATCTTCAGGCCTCTCTTACCCCTTGCCCTCTGCAAATCTCTTCCCCCATAGCCACAGTCAAGGAAACTTAAAGTAACTAGTTCCTGTGAGCTGTTTTTTTGCCGGGTCTTCCAGTTGCTAGACAGGGCACCGAGGTCACATAATAAAAATAACTAACTTTACTGCACGCTTATAACATGTCATGCATTATTTAACATCTTTACAGGCACTAATTCGCACCATCCTCCCAATGCCATTATCAGATAGGCACTCCCACTATCACTGTTTTACATTTTCCTCTAAGTCACTGGGTTATTAAGAAGTAAATCCAGTAATTTCCAAAATATACAAACAGCTCATACAACTCAATAACAAAAAAACAACCCAATCAGAAAATGGGCATAAGACCTAAATAGACATTTCTCCAAAGAAGACATCCAGATGGCCAACAGGCACACGAAAAGATGCTCAACATCACTAATCATTAGAGAAATGCAAATCAAACTACAGTGAGGTACCACCTCACACTGGTCAGAATGGCCATCATCAAAAATCTACAAACAATAAATGCTGGCGAGGGTGCGGAGAAAAGGGAACCCTCCTACACTGCTGGTGGGAATGTAAATTGGTGCAGCCACTATGGAGAACAGTACGGAGGTTCCTTAAAAAAACTAAAAATAGAGCTACCATATGATCCAGCAATCCTACCCCTGGCCATATATCAAAGATGAAAACTCTAACTCAAAAAGATACATGCACCCCTATGTTCATAGCAGCAGTATTTGCAATAGCCAGGACATGGAAACAACCTAAATGTCCATCAGCAGATGACCGGATAGTGAAGATGTGGTACATATATACAATGGAATGCTACTCAGCCTTAAAAAAGAATGAAATATTGCCATCTGCAGCAACACGGATGGACCTAGAGATTATCATACCAAGTGAAGTAAGTCAGACAAAGACAAATACCATATGATATCACTTATATGTGGAATCTAAAAATGACAAAAATGAACCTATCTATGAAACAGAAGCAGACTCACGGACATAGAGAACAGACTTGTGGTTGCCAAGGGGGAGGGGGGCAAGGTGAGGGAGGGGTTGGGAGTTTGGGATTAGCAGAGGCAAACTATTACATATAGGATGGATAAACAACAAGGCCCTACTATATAGCACAGGGAGCTATATTCAATATCCTGTAATAAACCATAATGGAAAAGAATTAAAAAAAAGAGAACTCAGCTCTGCAGCGTGACCCAGGGCTCAAGCTCTTCCCCAGCACAGTGACAGGTTGCAGGCATTCAGGCACCATGGCAGGCCTCTGGCAGAGGTAGATTTGCTCAGGGAAGTCCCCTGCAGCACCTCAGAACATCATGTCCACTGCAGTTACCTGGAGGCCCCGCCCCGGATGACAGGACATCCTTCCATTGGGACACGCGAGGCTTGAGGGAGGGCAGGCTTTTGAGCAACCACGCTGGGCCAATGAGGCATTTGTTAGTACTGAGGCGTCTCAAGTCTATCTCCCTGTTACGATGGCCTTTCTTACACCAACTGGGAGAATGGAAGGTTACGGGAACAGAGAGATAGTGAAAGGCCACGACCGATCTATTCAACTCCTCTTCACCATCATTTGGTTCAAAATGTGGCATCACGTTTCTTGCTGTGAGGTTTTCTCAACCCAACCAGAGAGAATAAAGCCTGAAGCTGTGGGGATCCCCCGGGCAGAATTCTACAGCCTCCCTGCAAAGTCCTGTTGCATTAGAGATGTGTGCGCTGAGGTCTAGATGCGCATCTTTTAATGTTTTCAATCGATGGCCAAAGGTCAATGCCATCGGACTGTCTAGCCCCTCCCTTTGACAAGAAAGAAATGAGAAGCACAATCTTAACGTTTCCATCCCGGAACCAAGGGCACCAGTAGCCTCACAATGACGCCTGATGCCTGCGGTGGAGAACGGAGCTGGCTTTCGGGGCAGGCAGGAGGCGAAAAGCCCTTTCCGAACTCACTGTGAGAAGCGATGGCCACACTTCATGGTGGCTTTCACTGGGCTTCTCTATACTTGCTATCTATGAGGATAGAAAACTAAGTACAGTTTGTATCACTGCATCCTTTTCAATCAGATCTGAAGGAGGGTTTTCTGGTTTGAACTTCAATGTGCTCACAGTATCTGGGAATTACTAGGGGATTTGAATGTCCCACCAGAGGTAGCGCTACTCACTCATTTTGTAAAGTGGCGGATGGTGATGAGAGACAGAGAGGAAAGCCACAGAAAGACATACCCGTGGAGGTTAAATTCTGCACATCAGAAGGGCCTTGACAGAACCCTGGACAGCCTTTTGTAAATGTGGGCACCTAAAGGAATGATAAAGAGAGCGAAAGTTCTAGAAGGCAGGCTCTGGCTGGAGTTCACTACTGCGACAACGTCTGCAGGAAACGGAGCACGCCCGTGGAATCTAACAGTTCTGTCTGGGAACCAGATTTATGCAAGACCACTTCCCATTGTCTGAAGCTCACTGTCCCTATCTCACTGGAACACAGGCAGGGCACTGCATTTCCATCTGAGGGGACGTGACAGCCTTAATTTCCTGCTAGGAATTCTCTTAATATTTTTGGGAAATCACCGTTATAAAATGCTCTTACTCAGTGCAAATCAGTTTCATGAGGCCTTGCTAGATTTCCATTTCCTTCAACTTAAATGGTAGATACCCAACATAACCAAGATCGTGTCTGTGTGTATTACTCTGAAATGTAACAATTCTCTAGATTTGAATAAATTATTTAGGCAAGGAGAGAATCTTTAAGATCTGCGTATTTGACAGGTTCTAAATGCTGATTTAGGAAGCAGACAGGAGGAGGGAGAGATTACATTCTGGTGAGGCGCTTCTCCAGACTGAGGCTGCCCCATTTTTTTTCACTTCAGTTCAAGGACCTAATTTTTTAATGGCCAAAAATGAAAACTTATTTCCCTGACTGTGCTATCTGGACTGTCCCCTCAAACTGTAATCATCTTATAATAGGTTTCCAATGCACGACTGCCAATTAAACTGTGCATTTAACCTTTGCACAAAGCACTCCATTTTCTTTTGTGAGGGAATCAAGCTTTTAAGTCAGCCGATCAATTCTGCAAATTATGTAAGTACATAGTGCTTGCTTAATATTTATTACGTTGGGCAGAGTGGAATATGACCACAGGAGTGATAGATAGCCCATCTCGCGCTCCAGACAGGATGAATCAGCCGGAGCTATGTGGGTATGGCAGGGTGAGGGACATCTTTGGTTACCTGGGGCTCTTCAACTAACGGAGGAGAAATAAATATGCAGTGAGATCTCAGTGGCTATGAGAAGCAGAGTTCAGCTCTCTATCTGTCCGAGGAAATGCTTCACTTTCTCTAGCCAACTCTTACCTCATGGTAAGATGGTTGGCTCCATTTCTGGACCCCTGAAATGCCATGAGGAGTTCCAGTAGCACAAGTTTTTGATGTGCTGAGGCCACAAGTACTCGGGGCCTCTTTTCTCTCCAAGTAACCACCAGAAATGGAGGCTTGATTAGATATACTGAGAGTAACCACTTATGGAGGTGGGCGATTTATTTTTCTTCCCATTTTTAAATAATGAGGAATTATTCACCAATGCCTGTTTTCTGTGTCATACCACTGGAATAAAAAATCAAAATGATCTGTAATTAGAAGAATTCAATTACATGTAAAAATCAGAACACAAAGGCTCTTCCAAATAGATGCTACTTTAAAAAAGTATTTTGTCTTCAAAATTCCTATTCAGAAGACGATTCTCTGGCTTCTGTTTCTTCATTTATAAACTGAGAGTCTGAACTCAAAGGCCTATTCTGAGTCTTAACTCTGCACATGGCTCTAGGTTTGTTTAAAAGTAAACGTGTTTTGTTCTACGAAATAAAATTCATTTTATGTCCAGATAAGAAAAATTTAAACAAAAACTCTTCTCTGCTCTTGGGCCTCCTCTCTCCCCACTGTGCACTGTGTATCTGCATTACGCATGGACCAAACCTCCCCCATCAGCAGAAATACCTGCTCAGCAAAAAAGAGCCACACTCTCCCAGCATCAACAAGAGAACTCCTTAAAAGATAACTTCTAAGGGGTCACATGACCCACCAGGATGGTGCTTAGAGGTGGATTATGTAAACTGTCAATAACACGTCATCTGACGTACAGCCCTCTGTCTCCAAAAGCTTCTATAACTGTGCCTCGACTTACAACAGGTGGAACAGTCCTCAGAGCTTTCCGAGATGCTCTTCCCGGGTTATAACCCTCAAATCTGGCTCGAATAAAACTTTCTTTCTTCGACTGATCGATTAATTTATCGTCAACAGTAGATGGAAATCATCCTACTCCACGGTCATTTGTACTGCAAAGTACAAATCACTGTGATCCAGATTTTTGGGGCTCTACTCTTTGGAGATGCCTTTTTGTCCTGATGTGTCTGGCTTTAACTGTGAACAGGCTGTGGAGAAGGGAGCATGGAAACTGATGTAGCAGCATCGACATAATTACAACATTTGTATATATTTGGCGTTAATGTTATATATTGTTTTCTCAAAATCATGCAAATTGATAAATATACTATAGAAAATCTAAAAGTAAAATGTACCTCCTTCCAAACGTTGCAACTCTTTTGCTACATAGAAACAAATGACATTATACTTGCAGATTCAAAATGTCAGGAAATGCATATGATTCGATTTTCACAGTTAGAATGATTCACTGGAGTTCCTTGTATTAAACCCCGGATTTCGAAGTATCAGACAGTCATTGGCAACTGTTACATATGTGCCACGTGGGTGTGTTACTGCTGCTTTGCCAACAACGTAGTTCAGATTTTCATCTTGATATTTCCCCCATAAAACTCTTCCATTCTGAATATATAAAGCTCCCATTTTTGAGTCTTTAATTACATGCCATTTTAAGGAGCTGACACTGAGAAGAAGATCCACTTTGGGCCCCTTTTCCCTGTTTCACTCTGTGGCTCCCCTAAGTTTTTGCTTGAATATGTTCAAGAATGTTCTATCTAAACCCCTGTAGATAACAGGAGTGTCTGTCTATTGAGAGAAGACTGGGGACTCCACCTCTGAAGTGACATCAAAGACATTAAAAAGAGTAACTTACCCAAGTGAAATTCACATAATGTTAAATTAACCGTTTTAAAGTAAACGGTTCAGTGGTATCTAGTACAGTCAGCATCTTGTGCAACCACCCCCTCTATTTCTAAAATATTTCCGTCACTGTAAAATAAAACCCTTATCGCATACGTTTTCCTAGGACATTTCGATGGTTTTGATACATGGATGAGAAAAGAATGAATTGAAACAATGGTTAGTTCAATAAAATCTCCCTCTTATTGTTTGGATGCATTGGTGGGGCTGTGCAGCGGGCGACGAGCACAGCTAAGAACGAGGTCAACTGACTGAGTCATATTAGTTTAAACACATTTGGAAAGTTTCAAATATATATTAAAAGGTAACTTTGTTATACGTTAACCCCAAACTCCTAAATTACGCCCCCCTTCCTCCTTGGTAAGAAGTTTATTTTCTATGTCTGTGGGTCTGTTTCTGTTTTGTATATAAGTTCATCTAACCTTAGCATATACACACTACTATATATAAAACAGATAACCAGCAAGGACCTACTGTATAGCACAGGGAACTGTGCTCAATATGTAATAACCTATAAGGGAGAAGTTATACGTATTATACATGTATATAACTGGATCACTTTGCTGTATACCTGAAACTAGCACAACAATGTTAATCAACTGTACTCTAATTGAAAATTAATTAACTAATTATTTAATTTTATAAGGGTAACTTTTTAAGCTGTTAAGACCCCAAAATTAGCAAAGTATCTGGGACAGGAATACATTCAAGGATATGTACTTAAGGCTTCTCCCTCTCTCACTTTCTCTTGCAGAGCTCACTTCTGTGCTGTTTCGTACTACCAGACAAGGGGCAGGGGTGGCTACCAGGCTGGGGGCTCCAGAGGAAGGCTGTGGATTTCTATCAGAGCACGGAGGTGCCCAGAGGACGGAGCGGAGAGAGATGGGGGTGGTGAGAGGTCCTGGCTGGCCCTGGTGTGAAATGGTCAAGGAACGGAGGTGTGTGAACCTTGTAGGGTGGAATGTTCTTGCAGAGGAAAGAAAAGAACAAGACGAGGTGGAACGGCCTGCTGGGGGGGGCTAAGACTTTAGCCAGAGCAAAGGCAAGGAAGATGTTTTATTTCATCTTGTGAAATGTCATGGCCTTTGCTGCTTAAGGACCTTCCCTCCAAACAAAATGTTTACAGATCAAACTCGACAAAGCTTTAGAGGAGACGCATTTCTTTTGACTGCAGTCATCAAGCAAGAGGAGAGGAGACCCATGATGGCCTGGAGGACGCCAGTACGAGGTCTACGAGCTGGGCAACAGAGGCCACGGCCTCGCTGGTGACCAGGAAGGTGGGGGTGGCCAAGAACCCCTGTGGGGAAGCAGTAACAGGGCATCTTTACACCTCTCCTTACAATTCCAGTTATGGCAAAAGTAAAGAGGTTTGTACTCAGCTGTAAATAATCTCTCCGTGACAGACGGCCTCTCCGAGCCTCCGTCACTCAGGGACGGATGTCCTACAGCTCCGGTGTCGTTGGATCTTGACTCTAGGATTTCAGACTTGGGATTCTTTCAAGATGAAACCACATGAGTGTATATAAATGATCTCCAGAGAAATACGCTGAGTGGAAAAAGCCACCCAAAGGTTACACACTGTGCGATTCCACTTCTATAACGTTCTACGGAAATGAAAAAACTACCTAGCTGGAGAACACGAGTGGATGCCAGGGTTAAGGAGGGTGGAGGCGGGAGGGGAGGGTGGGAGTGGCTATAAAAGGGCACCATGAGCGGCCCTTGCGGGGACAGAATGCCCTGTATTCTGTCTGCACCAGCACCCGTATCCTGGTTGTGATGTCGTCCTCTGGTCCTGCGGGACGGCACCACGGGGGGAACCTGGCCGCACGGTACTCGAGACCTTTCTGTGTTATTTCCCATACGTGTGTGCGAATCTACGATTACCTCGAAATAAAAAGCTTAATTAAATAAAAGGATGAAACCATTGAGTATTGAGGGTGTTCTCCATAAAGGAAGGTGAACACTTGGAGAAGAAAAATCAGTGATGGTCGACGAAGGACAGCGTGTTGTCTCAAGGTGGCACTGCAGGTGTGCTTATTAAAATATAAGTATTAGAGCAGGCACACGACCTGAGCCATAATCTAATGGCTGTGACAGAGAAAGTGGAGTTCAGCACAGGAGAGAGTTACCCGAATTCAGTTTGTGATTAAACAATGTTTCTATGTGTGTGTGTGTGTGTATTCATTATATACATTCATTCCTTATATATGTGTGTGTATATACACATATAAAGAATTCCAGGGAATGAATATATACATAGCAAACATGCACACACACACCTACGCACACCTACACACACACACACACACACACACACACACACACATATGTATGCACAAGGTCACTAAGCCAATTAGTAACAGAAGTAAAACCATAGGTGTGAAGTCCGGGTTATTGCTCCTTTCAGACCAAGCTCTCCAAGACAATCAGGCCAGAGAAAACAAACGCCCTTCTCCCCACTTAACCTTGATAATGACCTGCCCTACAGGCGTCCTTAGCCATGTGATTTCTGCTTGTCCAGGGAGATCAGAGCTTGCATGTGTGAACAGCATCCTTTCAAAAAAAGACTCACCAGGGGCTTCCCTGGTGGCGCAGTGGTTGAGAGTCCGCCTGCCGATGCAGGGGACGCGGGTTCGTGCCCCGGTCCGGGAGGATCCCACATGCCGCGGAGCGGCTGGGCCCGTGGGCCGTGGCCGCTGAGCCTGCGCGTCCGGAGCCTGTGCTCCGCAACGGGAGAGGCCACAACAGTGAGAAGCCCGCGTACCGCAAAAAAAAAAAAAAAAAAAAGACTCATCAGGGTCTGTCATCTGTTCCTATGGGGAAGGGGAAGGCTAATGATGATAATTAACTCTCCTTCATTTAAAGCACCCGGAAGTCATCGAAGAGTCAGTCCTCTTGGTGTCACTCTGGGCAGGGCCCAAGGCTCCCCACACTGTCCCAGGCTGGACAGAGCAGCCAGGATCTCGAGTGAGAAACAGGACAAAAGCCCCCAGGACTCCCTCCCACGCATGTCCCATCGAGGAGCCGCCTGCCCTGCTGAAGCAGTTTATTTCCGGGGTGGTGCACGTTTGGCCCATTTAAAGCAGTTTCCAAGGACTGGGCAACAGAACGGCAATGCCGCCCGAGCCTCTCCGTGCCGCTCCCGGAGGCCCAGGCGGCAGGGCCCTGCGGGGTGATCACACCGGCAAATGCACACAGGAGGGACCGCGGCTCGACCGCTAGAGAAGAGCGAGAGTCATTAAGTGAAATGAACATCGTTCCAGGGCTCATTAGCGGGGACACAGCCTCCATAAAGGACCACGTCGCCTGGACACACTGACAGCCCCTCCGACACGAGCTAACTTACGCTCAGAGCAGCCATTTACTCAGCACTTCTCTAATTGGCCCTTCCCATATCGTGTCACTTTCATAAGAGCACACTCAGGTGGCTACGGTGACCTCTATTTTCTTGCAAGGCAGGAGGACCACGCTGCGCGTGGAGGGGCGGCGGGGCCACAGGTGTGGGACAGCAGCTTGAGCAGAGGCTGGTCCACCTGGCTGTGGGCAGGCGCTGCCTCCATGACACAGGCGTCACAGGTCATGAGACAGGGGCCCTGTCTTCCACTGTCTCATGCTTTCTTAGCTCTTTCCCCCGGTCCCCTCTGTGCTCCGGTACTCACAGTGCACAGATGTACTTGGGTTTGTCTTTGTTTACGACTCACCCAGCTGCCTCTGTCCTTGTTATGCCTCGTCCCTACTGTGGTTTTTGCAAACCCCCGGGGTGGAGGTGGGGGGATGTTTCTGTGACGGCCACGCAGAGCCCAGGCCACGTGCACCGGCGCGCTTCTGACCAGGGGTCAGGAAGCCAAAGAAGGACATCTGATGGCCAGGCCACACCATGCCGCTTGCAAACAGCCTCAGCTTTGGGCAGTGGTCCTGCCCGTGGTGTGTAGACGACAGCGTTCCTTCAGGGATGGGGCTTGGGGCCTACGTTATCCCAATAATTATTGCCCCATTCCACTGTCTACTCGTATTCGTACAACGTCAATTTCAAAACAGCAGCGAAAACATATACTCTGAATGTTATCTGCAAATTTTCTGTTCTGGGCACGAGCTAACTTTATCTCATTCCCATAGTTGATGCTCTCGTTAACTACTGTGAATATATTATTACTATTATTATTCCTATTTTCAAGAGGAAGGAAAAATATCGTAAGTAATTTAGTCAAGTTTGTCAGCTAGTAAGTGATAAAATCAGAACCTAGAGCCAGGCTTTTTGAACTTTAAGGTCCTTATTTCCAATCTTTATGCTCTACTGTTAAAGTCAAAACCCTGCCCTGTGTCCAGAGCAAGGAAGAAAGAAATTGGGGTTTGTGTGTCTGTGTGTCTGTATGACTTGATGTTTGTGAACAGTTCAAAAGCCTGCTATAGGTTCTAAGCTAAGTTCAGGGATCAGAGATAAAATGAGACCTGTTACCTGCCTTTCAGGAAGCTCACTGCACAGAAGGGGGAAATGTTCAAAACAAAACCCAAAAACCAAAACCTTCTGTGGGAGGGAGCAGTCTATGATGGAGGAAAATTCCAGGGAACAGAGGGAGGTGGCATGGGGGCAACATGAGAGAGTCTACATGACGACGCAACCACCGGTGTCCAACTCAGAGGGTGAGGGCTTCCCGGAGGGAGCAGCAGGAAGGGTGTCAGGAATGGGGAAATGAGAGCGAGGAGGTTTGGGGTGAGGCTCAAGTGTAGGGTGGTGGGAAATGGGGCAGGGGAGCTATTACTGACCATAACAAGATTAAAACACACACACACGGAAATAGGCAAACGTGTTCTCAGTAATTATCACTGTTCCAGTAAGGGTCGGGTGCAGCTGTTTTCTTCTACATCCCCACATCATCACTTTAACTAAAAGCTTTTTTCTAACTTTATTGAGATATAACTGACATACAACATTGTGTAAGTTCGAGGTGTATGTGACGATTTGATATACATATATATGGAGAGATGATTACCACGATGGTTAGTTAACACAGTGACACCTCACATAGTTACTAGGGTGTGTGTGTGTGTTGAGACCATTTAAGACCTACTCTCGGGCTTCCCTGGTGGCGCAGTGGTTGAGAGTCCGCCTGCCGATGCGGGGGACGCGGGTTCGTGCCCCGGTCCGGGAAGATCCCACATGCCGCGGAGCGGCTGGGCCCGTGAGCCACGGCCGCTGAGCCTGCGCATCCGGAGCCTGTGCTCCGCAACGGGAGAGGCCACAACAGCGAGAGGCCCGCGTACTGCAAAAAAAAAAAAAAAAAAAAAAAAAAAAAAAAGACCTACTCCCTCAGCAGCTCTCATATCAATACTTTGGTGCTGTCTATTTCAATCCATCCATTCATGACTATGCTGTCCTCAGCTGAATGCAAAGTCTCTAAGGATGGGAACACCTGTCATTCCCAGGATACCTCAGAGGTCCGGAACACATCAGTCACCCCAGGAACATTTGAGGAATGCACGCACATTTTATATAGTGCTTTAGAACGCCCAAACTCTGTCAAACCATTAACTTATTTAAACCTTCCAAACTCAATCCAAGAGAACTAGTCCTAACTTCCATTTCAGGTAACAGTAACTACAGTGAGGGAATAAGACACCAATTTTTTGAAAACCTGATATTTACCAAGTGTTTGATACGGATTGACTTATAATTTCGACAGCAACTCTGTGATGTAAGTATTATTACAAGTATTTAAAGAAACAAATAGACCCAGGAAGTGTGAGGGATTAGATTAAGATCTCAAAGTTAAGTGATGGCCTAGGACATGAGTTCAGATTTCTCTCATTTTAAAAGCCCTTTTCAGTTGTGTGTCCTCTCACTTACAGAGTTAAAATTTTTCCCTTTCAATACAACTGTGGCACATGGATTTACTAATTACTATTCCTGGAGTCACCAAGAGCAGTAGACCCATCGATAGCCACGTCTCACACAGAGTCAGAGAGGACAGAAATGATTTATAATCGTTGCATGGAACCAGCCTCAAAGTTCCGTACTGTGACCTGCTGTCCCAGTGTCTTCCTATTTAGAGAAGTGTCCCAGAAAAGCACTGGAAGGGTTTTCAGAATCTAAACGTAGATGAGGCCCTAATGGCAATGAACGTTCTCGGTAGACGTGAGCCTAGACCGGCATTCAACAGACTTTGAGTGCCTGGAAAAATCCATTTTTAAAATGGAAATCCTCTCCCCACCACCTGCAACTATGACTCAAGTTTCTCTTTTTACCGCTGATTATGAAATTGAACACATCAGAAGATCCAGCTAGAACTGCAGGGCCATATCCAGGGCACCCTTCACTAATCTCAAAGGGATATCCTCTGTTGGGGGAAGGGAAGGTCACAAAACTTTAAGCCAATTCTAAACAGATCCTGCCAATGTCTTGTATCAGGACTGTCCAAAGGAGGTCAGGAAGTTTTCTGCCTTGGACTGCATTTGTTCAATTAACACAGGGCTTCACGGCCTGTGCCAAAGGGGGACTAATGTCCCAAGTGATAAACATTTTGCAACCTGGTGTTTTCCAGGCACTAAAATAATAATGGCACTGTTTTGTTTTTATTTTAATCGCTCACCATTCTTCTGAAGAAAACTCAGGAGGAAAAAAACAATGATACTTGCAACCTAATTCAGGAGACAGTGAGCTTCTCCTAAGAGTTTTTACAGGAGACAGAAACCACTAGGTTCTACCTGTTTTAACATTTTCTGAGATGAAAATGCTCCAGAATGGCCTCAGTAGTTTTGGGCCCTGACTCTTAGAATCTGCGTGATCAAAGCCTCCCAAACCTTTTCCGCAGCGTCTCAGGTGATTTTTAAAGACCCAGGTGTCTTCCAAGCTCCGCCCCAGTGGTTCTCATCCCTGGTCGCACATGAGAACCAGTTGGGAACCCCACAGCCCGGGCCGTGCCCTAAAGCGATTAAATCAGAACCCTGGCATGGGATCTATAACGGAATTCCTATTTGGAAAAGCGGCCCTGGGGGATTCCACTGTGCAGCCCCACTAGAGGAGGCCCGCCTAGCAGTCTGCGCTGTGCCAGGTGTCACACAAGAGGCTCCTCACAATAAGGACGAATACAGCTGTTTGTTTCTCAAATACAGCTGCCGAGGGCAGAGACGGCCCATGATTCATTTCTCTCTCACTAACACAGTGCTAGGCTCGTATGCAAATTCTTCATAGATAATGGATAAAGGAATAAATGAGTGAAATGTGTAATTCTAACTCAGCTACCAATCAGCTTTGTCCAAAATCAATGTTTCATCAAAAAAAAAAAAAAGAAAAGAGTCCTGCCTAATTAACGAAGGATAGTATGTTGAAAAGTTAACAAATGACCAAGAAGCCTTCTCTAAATGCAGCTGAACACTTGAAACAACTAAAGAGTCAAAATTTGGGGGGCAGGGAATGGAAGGGGGGAGGGGGGTGAGGTCATGACTCAGGAGGCAACAAGCAACTTCAGATGAACCCCAGCTGGTGTCTCCAGGCAGGCCTCCCTACATGGGGGCAAAGCCTATAAAACTTCCCTGCAGGGCTTCCCTGGTGGCGCAGTGGTTGAGAGTCCGCCGGCCGACGCAGGGGACACGGGTTCGTGCCCCGGTCCGGGAAGATCCCACATGCCGCGGAGCGGCTGGGCCCGTGAGCCATGGCCGCTGAGCCTGCGCGTCCGGAGCCCGTGCTCCACAGCGGGAGAGTCCACAACAGTAAGAGGCCCGCGTACCGCAAAAAAAAAAAACAAACAAAACCAAACTTCCCTGCAAACCAATAGCCCAGGTTGAGCTCACCAGGGCCTCTGTCAGGGAGACCCAGGGAAGGCAGCTGGGGAGTCAGAGGGTGGGAGTGTAGAATAAACACCACGTCTCACCAACTCACTCCATCCTCCTCACACCCTCATCTAATGCCAAGACTCATTCTGGAGCTCAGAGGCTGAAGGTCACGTCACACAACAAAGGAAAGGACAGAGGCCTTCGGAATCTTCTGACGTCCAGATGCACTGTGATGGCTTATTTTATGTCAACTTGACTGGACCAGGGGGTGTCCGGACATTTGGTCAAACGTTATTCTGCGTGTGTCTGTGAGGGCATTTCTGGATGAGATTAACATTGGAATCCGTACGCTGAGCAAAGCAGATTGCCCTTCCTGATCTGGGTGGGCCTCATCCAAGCAGTTGAAGGCCTGAAGAGAACAAGAAAGCTGACTGTCCCACAGGTCAGAGGGAACGCCTCCCGCCTGACTGCTTTCGGTTGGGACATCGGTCTTTTCTGACCTTTGGATGAGAAGTGACCCCATCAGTGTTCTTGGCTCTCAGGCCTTGGGACTCAGACTGGAGCTACCCCATTAGCCCTCAGGCTGGGTCCCCAGCCTGCCAACTCACCTGCCAGTTTGGGGACTTGTCGGTCTCCATAAACATGTGAGCGAATTCCTTATAATAAATACATACATATGTCCTATACATGTCCTATTGGTTCTGTTCCTCAGGAGAACCCTAACACATGCATGCATCTGACACCGACATAACTAAAGGTGACGTCCTTAAGATCTGTAACCTTTCCGGTGTAGACTCATCTTTGTTATATAATCAACGTCGTCTAATGCTTAGGCTGGTGGAGTAATTTTAAAACAGAAGAAGTGAAAATTACACTAAGCACCGATTTGTCCACTCTCCCACCTCCCCCTGCAGGAGTCAGAGAGGACAGGCAAAAGATGACATTAGGTCACAAACAACCCCGTCTACACGTGAGGAAAAGGAAAGAGCTCAGGAAGAACAGCAGTGCGATACGCAGACACGAAGCACAGCGCACATTACACGGGGGCTCTGTGCACCCGATGTTCATTAATTTCCAACATCTACAGCTGTCTGGTCCACATTACAAGCCCGCAGTGGCAGGTGCTCCTTCCAGCTGTAAATCCCCAGATGGCTTTGCTCCCTGCCCAGGGTGCCAGTGATGTCATCAGAGAGAGTGACTCATCTCTCTCCTGCTCCTGGGGAGGGAGGCCACAGGCTGGGTGTGCTGTTCCTGTCGGAATGAAATTCTAGGTCTGGGAGGAGGAGAGATTAGTTTCTCTGCCCTTTTCCGTCCTGGTGGTATGGCCTTCTAGGCGGATGTCACTAGGCTCCGTTAGGTCAGGATATGAATTGCAAAGCAGTGACATGCTAAATCAACTGCTTGGTGACATAATCTATATGAATTGAACATTACTGATTCTCATCCAGAACAAATGCGCCCCGTGGCATGGATGCAGGGGTTTGTCAGAAGGGCTTCATTACTGGACCGCACTGTCCATAGATAAAGCTGCTGAAGTGGGTCAGTGGGTACCACCTCCCCTGTCCTTTCGACGTGATATCACAGAGCCAAGAGTGGAGAAGAAGAGGCAGATTTCAGGGAATCCTTCATTTTTTTCCACCTAGGCTACCTCCTGCTCGGAAAAGCACAGACCAGGACTGTCCTCTGATGAGGAAGGCTTCCTCCCGAACGTCAGTGAGGAAGAAGGCTTCTGTCTAGTTGTTTCCACTGCACCATCTATGGTTTTCAAGGCTGAGCTGGGCTGGGCTGGGGGCTTGGGTGGGGAGAGGTACCCCACAAAGGTGACTGAAAGCTTCTTGTCCAAAAGGAAGCTATGGTCTAGTTATTCCCTGGGGATTCTGTCATTTCTTCCAATGAATCCTCACTCTCTATAGTCATAGCTTTACCTGTGTTGCACTTGACGACCCTCAATAAACTCTTTCCTCAGACCCACGTTCACCACCATCATAATATCAAGGAAGAGGTGTTGCCATGCACCGTGTTAGACTCTGCAGGGGCTACGGAAATATACATAAATCTACTTGTACCGCCAAGCTTGACAGCAACACAAAGCAGGTTCCGGTTAGACACGGAACTGCAGCATAGGCTGTAAGTTCAGAAGGGGAGACCTCATGGAGGACAAGACTCAAACGGGGCCCCCAAATATAGAAACTTGGAGGTGAGAGAGGAAAGGGGAGATTTTACGTGAATCCCAGGGAATGTCCAGGCTAAAATCACGGAGGTGGGAATCTCCAGGATTATTTGGGGAGCAAGCTGAATTTCAATGAAGTGTTGTAGTCCACGAGTAGATTAAGTAGGGATGGGAGAGGGGACCCACTATGAGAGGACTTCCAAAGCTCGCCGGGAGGTGGGCGTGTGTCCTGACAGAGCCCCGCCTCCTGCAGCTTTCTGACGGGGCCGACGCGTGGTGAAAGCAATGTTTTCAGACTCATCTAAGTCCGAGGCCTTGGGGCAGACTTGGCGCTTGGCCATAAAGCCCAGGTGTTTCTTGAAAGCAAGGCGGGGTGAAATACTCCACAGCTGAAAGGTAATTAGCTTCTTAAACACCAACATTCAACAGAGAAATAAAGGCACTCCAAGAAATTCAGATGAGTCTGAATAACACAAAAATGTGCTAACTGCATTTACTCATTCATTAAATGAACAAGAAGGGGGAACACAGGGATATGCTTAGGGGTGACGGTCTGTTCATTACACGTCCGGATTGCGGGGTTGCTTTCTGGATGTACACACACGCCAACGCTTATCAAATTACACACTTTAAATGTGTGCAGTTGATTGTATGTCCTTCAGGTCAATAAAGCTGTTCAAAAAGATCATCAGGGGCTTCCCTGGTGGCGCGGCGGTTGAGAGTCCGCCTGCCGATGCAGGGGACGCGGGTTCGTGCCCCGGTCGGGGAAGATCCCACATGCCGCGGAGCGGCTGCGCCCGCGAGCCATGGCCGCTGAGCCTGCGCATCCGGAGCCTGTGCTCCGCAGCGGGAGGGGCCCCGGCAGTGAGAGGCCCGCGTACCGCAAAAAAAAAAAAAAAAAAAAAAAAAAGGAAAAAGAAAAAAAGATCCTCAGAATCATATGCATATGCTCCATGCCTTTCCATCTTGATTTTTATAATAATTCCCTTTTATTTCACCCTCTGATTCTACTGACATCTTGATTTCCCTGTCTCTTTACCTTCTACCTACAAACACACATAAGCTGCCTTTATCATAAGAAAATTATACTTTGATTCTTCAGACAACACTAGCAGAGGCGGCACCCGGAAATGGGATGGCTTTCTATGGTTTCACATGAAAAATGTTTAAGAAAATGGATCTCATCAAGGTGAAAGATATATTGTGGCTACAGACAGCTCTTCCCTGCAGTTCAGTAGCTTCTCTGATGCGTATCCCTTTCTCCTAGACTTCACCAGAGCTGACTCAACCTGGGCACAGCCTTTTTCCAGCGAAGCTGCTGTGTTACAAACTGACAGCAACCAGACTTCAGAGGCTAGAAGGCTTATGCTCGTCTTTTGCCCTTGAGGCCGGTCCCTACCTCTGTGGTGCATCCGGACAGAGCAGGGTGAGCTAGGATGCTGGGATTTTCATAACCCTCACCGCAGGGAGAAATAAATAATTTTGCTTTCCTCCGTGTTTAATATCTCTGCTTGGACTTGAGACTGTTACTACAGTGAAGTATCTCTTTCCCCCTTCTTTCACAGGTCCTGGTTAACCCTGCCCACTACAGATTGGCACCTGCCATCTGCCTTTATAAGGATTGTCACTAGCTGCTGCAGCCACTGACCTTCCACACCCCCTGAAAGGAGCTCAGAGTGGAGATCAGGAAGGAGGCGCTCTGTGCTCTGGGAAAAGCTGGCAGAACAGGTCTTCAGATAGTTAGATATTTTCAGAAGATTTTATGAGCCCAATTCTTGCATCGCCTCGTATCTAGAAAAGCAAATTCTTGCATCTCCTTGTATCTAGAAAAGCAAATTCTTGCATCTCCTCGTATCTTTTTCCAAAGTGTGTGTTTGACCGCACGTCCCCCCTTCACCAAAATCACATCTATACTGACCTCCCCCTGCCTCTTCGGAGCAGTTTCTCAGAGCTATCTGAAATGCTGTCTCCCGGGCTACAGTCCTCATTTTGCCCCTAAAAAAACAACTCACAACTCTCACATTGTGCACTTATTTTTCAGTGGACAACCCCAGTCATGGAGGCTTTGTCCCCATGGGGATGGCCTCCCACTGTAAAGGGAGAGACATCAAGTAGGCGAGAGCACCAGTAAAAAGAATAAAGGGTTTTAAGATCTCCCATACTCATGTCTCAGCCCAGCAATTCAAAGGGGTTGGCCATCTTGCTGACATGTAACTTGCATCCTCTGTTTCAGCTGCTCCATCCCCAGACTTAGGCTTTCCTGTCCCTCCATTCAACCCGGTTCCTCACATCCCCTCAGCCAGACTTCTCCGTTTATTAAAATGCTACCCACCATTCAAGGTTTCAGTCAGAACTTAGTGCCTCTATTTAAATGTTACCCACATACAGCCCCAGCAAACATCCAACTCTTCCTTCTCCGTGAAAACTACGCATAATATCAAACGGCAAATATACAAAACATGGTATGTAAATTAGGAGTCTGTTTATCGCACACATGAATGCTAATTTTTCCCGTTTCTTCCATCACCCCCAAGATTTCTAGCACGTGTCTGCACACACAGTTAATGCTCAATAACAGACCTGAAGGGAGCCTCAAAGTATAAGGTACTTTTGATTTACAGCAAAGTCATCCCAACATTTTCAATCTGGTATTGAAATTTCCATGTAAACAGCCACGACAGCTCCTGCAATCCATCCGCAGAGTTGGTTAGCTGTTCCACGAAAGATAAAAATGCCTAAGAACCTCTAGTTCGCTCCCCTAAATATATGTAAATATAGGAAGAATTATCTCCAAGTGTTATTCACTGAACCCTCTGAACAGAGCATGCCTTAACTTCTAGGTTTCCTATTTGAAAATAACTCCTGGCCTCAGCTCAACGACTCTCTACTTCCTCACCCTCCCTGACATGGATGTGTCCCTAGCTGGTCCTAAGTCTATTCAGTCACCCCTGGACCCCAATTCCCAGCCTGGACACCTAACTCACTAGCTGGAAGGGAACAGTCTTCTTTGCATATGTTTCTGTAAACGTTCACGTTTTGATGCCTTGGATCACGCAGTGTTCTCTGCTTGGACTCCATTTGGTCCATATGGGAATTCTTTCTTTACTTATTTTTAAACATCTGATTGAAACATCTCCTCTGTGGGGTCTTCCTCCAAGCTCCCTGCCTTCCAGATGACATGAATGGCCCTGTTTGGGTATTTCAAGAGCAATTTATCCCTGTCTGTCTCTAGCACTTCACACACCGTGCTCTGCATTCTTAGGCTAAATTACCTGAATTCGTCCTGCGGAGCCTACACAATGCCGGGTGCCTAGAAACAGTCAGGAGCTGAAATGTCTATTTGATTCATTAATTGGTAACTAGGTATTAGCTAGCTTTTGCAGGAATCAAATTTGGGCGTTTTAGAGGTAGGAGAAGTTTGTTCTTTGTAGGTGAGGTCACCAAATAAGAATTACTAAGAGTTTTAGTAAAGGAATAGATGATGCTATCAACCAGTTCAACGGAGAGAAAAAAAAAAAAGGAAATGCAATGTTAAAAAGAAATTCAAGGATTACTGCCTACTCAGCTGAAGACTTTGTTTTTAAAATCTTTGCGAAGACAAGGCCTCAGGATCTAAAAGTCTCTGCTTCTTTCATCTGTCTTTACCTCCCTCTCAGCATTCCTGCAGCTTAAGACAGAAGATACTCAAGCAACAAGAGACAGAAATCCACCAACATTTGGCCCCTAAAAGGCTTAGGTTAAATGGTTGGGGTTTTTTTTCTGCCTTCCTTTCCTAACTAATACAAGTAGAGTCGAAATACTCTCCTTCCTAGTCCAAAATGCTACCTTCAATTCAAAGGTAAATACCAGACAATGCATGGATAATGTCTGTAGGTAAAGGCTAATAGCCACACTACCTAATAATGTTAATAAGTCCAAAGAGAACCGGGCAAGAACCAAAACAACGGAGGAAAGGAATCTGTTCTGATGTTTTCGGATCATGCGGTAATGTTAACATCAGCAGCGAGGATGACGTTCAAGCAAACTGATTAAAAATAGACTTGATGAATTCCTAAGTGATTCCTATTCAATCATAAATTTTAACGTAGACATAAATTGGATGTAAGTTACCTCCATCTATCCATCCATCCATCCTTCCATTCAAGAATACTCACTTAGCACATACACCCTCGGTCTACACGCTGTAGTTAAAGGTTAAACATGGGTTTGTGCCCACAGAAGGAGAAAAGAGAAACCAGCACTTGTTAGTGAGGGACAGGCCCCATGCTTGCCTGTGACACTTGTAATCTCATTCATTTCTCACAAAATCTTATGGAACACATAGTCTGATCACTATTTTACCGATCAGGCAACTGAGGTAAGGTGATTAAAGGACCACTCAATTTACCCTAAGTCCATCTGCCTACAAAAGTGGGTTCCTCTACCTACTCATTGTCAAGGATAATTATCAGTCTTTATTCATTAAGATGCTGGTAACCATGTTTACATCATAACCCTTTAAAATCTTACAGGTATGCTCGTATCTCACACGATCGTCTTTCCAATCAGTGACTCGGCTCAGACATGTGCAGAAAATAGCATCAACAATCAAAGCACAGAAACTCCATCCAGCAAAGAACTGCCTAATAATAAAATATCAACAGACTTCCCAGTCCCTCAGTTTGTTCACTGGGTCTCTCTGCAACCTTATCAGTTGCTTTTTGGTTATGAGCTATCAAACACATTATCAGACAAGTCACATCTCACACATGAATTTTTCCCCTTGTAAATATTCAGCATATTTCCTTTTAAAATGCCTGAAAATAGAAATTTTCTAGGTTCCTATAGGAGCACAAGGCAGTGTAGGCTTCATCTTCGTTTTTTTTTTTTTTTTTTTTTAATATTTATTTATCTATCTGGTTGCACCAGGTCTCAGTTGCGGCAGGTGGGCTCCTTAGTTGTGGCATGTGGGATCTAGTTCCCTGACCAGGGATCGAACCCAGGCCCCCTGCATTGGGAGTGCGGAGTCTTATCCACTGCGCCACCAGGGAAGTTCCTAGTGTAGGCTTCTTAAGGATTTTATTGGTTAGGAATAATTCTTTGAAAGACCATCCCAGGAAAAACCTATTTGATGCTCTTTTTTCTTCAAGAAGTAACAGCTCTTGCCAGCACACAAGGTGAATTCATGTGATTTTCAGACCTTTGGAAAAAACTGGCCCTATTTATCCTACTTCCGTTCTTTCAGCCCATCAGAAAGGTCCATCCACCCGTTTAATCGATAGCAAACCCAAAGAATCTGCTCTGGTTCACTAGGGGTAGGGAGAAAAATCTTTAAAGAAAACCAACACTGCAGCTGAGTTCCTGAACATATTTGCAGAAGAAATGACACAGTATGAACCAAATGTATACTGAAGCCCTTTTTATACTGGCAATGAATACAAAGACAGAAAGAACTGTCTGCTGATTATTTCAAGATTAATTTCTGATTTTCAAAAATACATTCCAGCCCAGGAACCCATCACCTTTTGCGAAGGAAGAGCCATTATATATTTCTTTGAAGTCTTGACATTACAGGATGAATTGATGGTGCTGCTATCAGCTCTATCTGCCTCCCTTGGGAATTCCAGCCACCTTCACCTGCAAGAGTAGGCAGAGGTGTGATGCTCTAACTACCTGAGACCTCCCAAGGGCAACGCCAGTGTTTCCAGGCAGCACCGTTCCATCAGAGACCTCCTGCTCCTGCCAATGTCAGTAACACACTCGGCAGGTTAGTGAAAGCCCACTTTGCATTGATTTTGCAAGTTCTGGAAAGAGGAGGCCTTTCTCCTCCCCTCCATTCTCCGTCCCTCAATATCAATCAGATATGCATTTTAGCTTCGGGATCATAAAATATTTACTAACTTCCAGCTTTTAATGTTCATGAATAAAGAGTCAAATTAATACTTTTTGAGTGTTGGTTAAAAAGAAAAGAAGAACTTTCTCTAAAGGGACAGGATTCAAGGCCAAATAAAGAGCCGTGACTGGGTCTACCTGACATCCAGATGCCTGGCTGCGAAACCAGCCATTTCATCGGTTATATGAATCCTAGAGACTTTGAGAAATAGAATGGTTCAAATGTATTCTATTTTGTTTTTCCTCCAAGAGCTGAAAGCGGTTGATCTGGTTTCTGTAGAAAGATGCACACTAAAATACAAGGCAGAATGCAAAGAGAAATTCAAATACAAGGACAGCTTCATTGGTCTCCACACAGAGAGGCACAGGAGAAGGGAGAAAGGAGAACTGGTTGATGGAAACCTATGTCATGGTATCCTTTACTCCACTATCTTGGGAGGCTAGGAGGTAGTATGAATATTCTCCTTCTTCAGAGGTACCACTGCAACTCTAGGACCTCTCCCACATCATGGAGCAAACATCCTGCTGGGATGAGTGCACTCAGCCTCCCTCCACAGTGAGCCATATCCTGGACATCACTAACTGAGCACCTACTATGTGCCAGTACTTTCACAGATGCCGTATAGATATCATCCAATTTAATCTTCACCCCCAAACACTAAGAGTATGACACTAGTTAATTACCAGCTTCATCTTACATAGGAGGAAATCTGGGTTCAGACAGCTTGACACCTACCTCACATCATACAGATAGGTTGTGGAAGAATCCAAATTCAAATTCTGATTTGTCTGCAATGCTGATGACTCTTCTACTAAACTACACTGGGAGGTTGGTGGACTGGTTAGTCCCTGGAGGAGAAGGAATCGCTTTCCGCTTTGACTCCCTCTTTGGAATACCAGCTTTAAAATAGTCTTTCTGACTTCCTAACAACCTGAAGAAAATGCTTCAGGTAGCATCACAGGACATTAGGAAAAGCCCTAAGGAAATCTAGTCTACCCCCATCCCATCACAGATAAGACACAAAAGTGCACAGAGAGGCAACGGCTTCCCTACTAAACCCAACCCCTAGAGGCAAAGCTACAATTAGATCCCAAGGATTCAGACTATTTTCTCTCTGAGACCTGAAGTAAGCTTGACTGACAGTTAGATACTGAGGCCAACCTTAAACAGAGAGACTCAATATCATGACACGGGAGCTGCCTCAAACCTTCCAGGGAAAGAATCAAACATTGACAAGTGTTTTAAATTGGTGTTCATGCTTGTGTCATGACTTAGGAAATACCTGTATTTTCTTCTTCTTCTTTTTTTTGGCCGCGTGGCTTGTGGGGTCTTAGTTCCCTGACCAGGGATCGAACCCACGGCCCTCGGCAGTAGAAGCGCAGAGTACTAACCACTGGACCCAGGGAAGCCCCTGTATTTTCTTCTTTTATTAAAATGCATAAATGTAGGTTTGCGTATTTAAATGCATAAATGTTTGTTGAACATCAGAATAAACTCTTTGTGCTTTCAGAGTATCTGTGGGTATAGATCTGGAAGTGTGTGTGCTGATTAGACATCTGTGTATCCCAGAGAAATGTGGACAGAATAATAAAATGTTTACCCCCCCAAACTCAACTACCTTTAATGGGCAAATGATAGGGGCAGAGCAGTCTTCCTTCTAGTTCTGAATGCATCAGCAAAGTTTCTGAGACTGGAAAATTGCACAGCCAGCCAACGTCACATTTAGATACCCCCAAACCGCACATCCACTATTTCTTTTTCACTCACCTCCACTGGATTGTAAATTAATTAAGCCAAGGACTGTGTCTTCTTAATCTCTGTATACCTAACACCTGCTTAGAGTTCTGTGACAACAAAGACAAGCTTATCTTTGGGGAAAATTATTATTGTCACTGGTTTTATTCTCTTGCAACTAGAGTTCACTGCTCTTAGGACCAAAAATATCCCATTAGGGAATTAAAAATTCAGATGGCCATTAGACGCTTTGTCCACACCAAGGATATTCAAAGTCTTTAGCCTGAAAAGCCACTTGGGGTGGTGGGGAGTGGGGGGGGGGGGTTGAAGTCCTTTGTAAATTTCACTCCACCACTGTCAACTCATTGTCTCTTAAAATGACCTGAATATTAAGAAGAACCACCACAACCACAATATAAACTGTGTTGTGCTTTCACCTTGAGAAATAACCATTAGAATATTTTTTTAAATATATTTTTTATTTTTTAAATTTATTTATTTTTGGCTGCGTTGGGTCTTCGTCGCTGTGCGTGGGCTTTCTCTAGTTTTGGCGAGCGGGGGCTACTCTTCATTGTGGTGCGTGGGCTTCTCACTGCGTTGGCTTCTCTTGTTGCGGAGCACGGGCTCTAGGCGCGCGGGCTCAGTAGCTGTGGCACGTGGGCTCAGTAGTTGTGGCTCGCGGGCTCTAGAGCGCAGGCTCAGTAGTTGTGGTGCACGGTGCTCCGCGGCATGTGGGATCTTCCTGGACCAGGGCTCGAACCCGTGTGCCCTGCATTGGCAGGCGGATTCTTAACCACTGCGCCGCCAGGGAAGCCCCACCATTAGAATCTTAGCATATAGAATGTGAGAGCTTGGAAGGGACCTTCAGATGATAAAATTGCTCTTGATTCTGGATGCCCATTAGAATGACCTGCAGAACCTGAAAAGATATACTGACATCATGGGCCCCACCTACTGCGACTCTGAGTTAATTGGAGTGGGGTAGAGACTGGGCATAGACGGTTTAAAAAGAAAAGCTTTTGGGGAGATTATATTATGCTACCCACATGGAGAAACACACTGATTTGATCTACACTCTTCTCCCGGTTTTATAGGTGAGAAAACCAACACATAGGGAGGTAAAGGAACGCTTTGGGCAAAACCATGGGAAAGACGGGCTTGCGCCAGGATGTCTTGCATCCTACCTACTGCTCTGTGAAATCGCACTTCCTCTCTTGAGTGTGGCTATGCTTAAATGTTCAAGTTTGGGTTGTTTTCTGTCACTGTCATCAACAATAGAAACTCCACAGAGGAAAAAAACAAACAACCTGTTTTGCTTCCTCTGGTCAACTTGGACGAGCTTTCCCGGTTCGCAGATGTCTGTCATCAAACATCGGTTGAATCAAACGCCTTCACGCGGCATCCAATAACTGGATTGACAGATTTTCTGGGTGAAACGAAATTGTCGTTTGGCTACTGCATGCCTGCAGTCTACGTAGCAGAGCCATTTAAAGCAGTGATTCCAAAACCTTTCTGTTTCCGACTATTGCGGGTGGACCAGTCCTGGGTTTGTTTAAACAACCCCCTTCTTATTTCCACTTGCTACCAATAACAAAATACAAATATACAGAAGCTACATAAATCACGGGAAGACGGCCATTGACACTGACTACAGACCACCACAGACACGCTTCCTTCAAAGTCGCCCGGATCGCGTGGAGGAGCCTCCACTGGAGCAGGGGGTGGCACTGGCTGCAGGGGGAGGGTACTCCATCCAGCCCACGACTTGACAGTGAGCTGACTCAGGAAGTGAGACAGGCTGGCAGAGTGGAAGAAGCCAAACCATTGGCTTTGCTGTCTGCCTGTGACGCTGCAAAGGCCACTCACCGTTCGGGTCTTCTCCAACCTTTCTTTGAAACTGTTTTCAAATCTATCTCTGATTTTTAAAAATTGTATTAACAACGGTAGTCTGGAGTTCTCAGCATAAAATCACCATGAAAAGGGGGATAAATAATTCAGAGTTGAGGCTACAGAGTAATTACATCACCCGTTTAAATTCCCAGCCCTAAATAATGAAGGAGGTCCTCAGACTATTTAGAATCTGCTTCCTTCTCTGGACTGTGCTGTTGGCTAGTGAAATCCTGGGTGTCTTTTTATATTGATCTGAGGCCTCCTTCTGGCGAAGAGGGTCAATGTAGCTGCTGTTAGTTTGAGAGTCTGTGCGCATCACAGAGGATGCCAAGGGGCCCTGGGGTCTCCGTTCCGGACATAGCTTACTGAGGGGTTCATCTGAAGCTCTGGGGCGTCACATGTCATGTTTTTAGATCACTGGAGGTGCTAACAGCTAAAAATGAAGCTTAGTCCGTGAAAGAGAAAATGACACTCAACCCTCAGCCTTTCTCAGACACAGTCTAGACAGATCTTTGGTGAACTGGGAGCGCACAGTGACCTGTTTTCCATGTGATCGGATTAAATCTCCGAGCTGGGAGGAAGCACTCTCTCTACAGATGGGAAATGAAGGGCCTTAAGCCCTTTTGTCCAAGATCAAGAGACTAATCCCAGAAAACGGTTGGTTGTCGGACCTTCAGCCAGGGCTGTGCAAGCAGCATATGGCGTTTCTGTAGTTTCATTTAAATATTTTCAATATGCTCTTCTTTACTCAGATGAAATACACACACACACACACACACACACACACACACATATAGAGAGAGAGAGAGGGGGGGAGAGAGAGAGAGAGAGAGAGAGAGAGAGAGAGAGAGAGAGAGAGAGAGGGAACCTATGCTTCCATTTGGGAAGGAATTGTTTTAGTTCTACTCAGTTGAATGTAGATCCTTGCTTAAGAAGTAATTTCACAATTACTGGCAAACTCACATTATCTGATGATTCCAAGTACAGAAAAAGAGATATCATGACTCACTAAGTAATTGACTAAGCACATCTGTAACCCCAGGCCCCTCTCAAATGACTCAGAGCATCGCACAGAACGAAGAGCCCTTACAGCTCCGGTCAGAGGCGCATTCGACGCACGAACTACCTGTTATTTATTCATCGAATAAAGTGATTTCTTCTATTAGGGCACTAATACGAGCACACACCAAAAAACCATGGAATCAAATAACGTTAGGGTAACGTGGAAACTTACCCACAATTTCATTCCAGCTCTGCCTTTTATATTAAGAGATCATTGAAAATCACCTTCAGGGTCATTTGTTCCTCCCTAGGTCCTAAACGCGCAAGGGTTTTGGCTGATGGACGCGAGCAATGAACATTTCCCACCTCCCTGAATCCCATGCTGCACTACCATGCTACTCAGGAAAGAATTCTTGTTGCTCTGAATCCAGATTCCGACAACCGAAAAAGAGAAGCAATGATTTCCATAGGTGTTTCATCATGTTGTGAGGAGAGGCAAACGCTGGAATTCCAGGAGCACCTGCTATCAGCCTGGCTCCACGCTGATCTCCTTACAGAGGAGTATGGTAGAAACACAGTCGACAACGCGCACCACACGTTTGAATGGTTTGTGATTACAACTGCCTTTTACTTTCTAATGCTTGAATCCTGCAATACAACGCTCGAACATGTCTTAGCTTTTCTCTTTCTAGCCACCCAAGGCTTCTGATAGACTCTATAGTTGGAAAGGAAACACATACAGACCTTATTTTCAGGATTTGTTCTATTAACCATCACATTCGACACTCTTCCCAGAGGCTAAGATCAGAATATGCTGCTTGGTACACGGGTGGCAGTAAATAACTCAGCCATCACACAGCGGCTCAGATGCTAAACGGCCTTTGCTAGAGAACTTTTGCTGGGAGTAAATACCCAACGCTGAACTAGCTGCTGATTGCATCTGCCTCAGATTAGTTAAAATTACATTCAAAACCTTGGGCGAGACATCAAATATGCACAGTTGAATCTCCCCACGTGAGTTTCGGAAGATAACGCATCTCCCAGCACATCTCCAAAAGCAGCTTAGCTTTTTCCCTTTCTTTTCAGAAATTAAATTTTTTTTTTCCCCAGTAAGTTGATTCGTGTCTTTTTACTCACCTTCCAAAACTGTTTTAACCTGCTCACTCTGGGCAGTCTGGAAGTGTTCATCGCTGCCGGTCGCAGGTCGTAAGTGTACCCTTTGCAGCCGCCAGGAAGTCGGTGGGACTCCCACGGCTGATGTGAAACAGAGCGAGGAGGGCTGATGCCCAGGGATTCTTGCAACCAGAGACACTCCCTGGCTTTTAAAGCTGCTTTCCAACAACCACAGAGTCCTCTGCTCAGCACAAAGCAACCAATAGACGCACACGCCATTCTCAGCCTCTAAGCCTCAGAGGGGAGCGGAGAGGCCCCGCGATAAGCCGACGGGGGCAGAGGGAAGACTTGGGTGTCAGCAAATGTCCCCAGAACAGCCTCCCTGGTGAAAAACTGGAGATGCTCTCCCCATGGCCCTGTTTTCCTCTTCCTACTTCACCTGGGCTCAATCAAAGATCAGACTCTGCTCTGGAAAAGACAGACACTAATTTGTCTCAGCTCAAAATGATGAGCCTGCCTAAGGCTGAGGGTCCCCATGGTGCCCGGCTGGTCCTTCCTTCTTGTTTTGGGTTCTGACCAGGGGCAGGTGTGTGTCTGGAATACGGGGGGACAGGGCTTTCCAGCCATAATTCCTGATGAAGTGTAAATGCTGAGTGCTAGGTGGGCTGCATCTATTCGGAGAAATAGAGATTTGGTCTTTATCCACTTAATCGTATGCGGAGAGAGCAGGTATTTCAGAGCAGTACTAAGCAGTGTTCTGGATACCGAGGGATACATCTACAGATACCCCCCTCCCCAAACATCTCAGTGCCCCCATCAGAGAGAAGCCCTAGGCAGATGGTCAGACTCAGAGTTCGCCACGCTCACTTCTACTACGGTCCTGTAATAGATTCATTCAAGACATGTTTTGTGAGTACCAACTCTATGCCGAGCACTTAGGGTAGGTTCTGGAGTTAAAGGGGTGAGCCACAGAACAGCCAGCTCTGTGCTTGTACCAGAATTGTGCTGGTAGTCAGGGGAATACACTGGATCAGAGGGCACTGAGAGACACAGGGGAAAACCTTTGTAATCACAGAATACCAGGGGTGCCTCATTTCTGGAAGTTGGCTGAAGGCTTGTCTTTCCAGCAAACATCATAGGATTATCCATTGCATGGGGGTAGTGCTGGTTGCCAACTATTTCAGGCTCACCACCTCTGGGCACATAGTATAGGATCATTCCTGGTCCCTTGTGATTGGCAGGAACCATGTGACGTAAGCTCTGGAAAGAAGCAACGTGCCATTTCAGCATCGGTACCTGGCATTGCCAGTGCAAAACGCTCTCACTCGGCATGGCGACGGGGGTGAGGAAGTGTAGACCAGAGATGGACATGTGGCTTTGCTTCTCTGAGCCTCAGAGTTCTTGGACATGTTTGTTACTGAAGCACAACCTAGCCTAGCCTGGCTGTTACAACTTGTGAAGTTATTTCCTAAGTTTGTCTTCTCCTGAAGCAATCAGCAATTACCCCAAAACAAAATTTTCAAGGTTTCGGTGTGTGATAGTACTTTACAGTTTTTGAAGTGAGAAGAGCAGCTTGTTCCTCTTCCTGAACACAGGCAGGATCACACCTCAACAGCTAGACTGATAGTCATGAGGTTGAGCCCAGAGATCATTAGAAGATACACATTCACGAATGCTCCACACTTCAAGAAAAGAATGAAATAATGCCATTTGCAGCAACATGGATGGACCTAGAGATTATCATACTAAGTGAAGGAAGAAAGGGAAAGACAAATACCATATGATATCACCTATATGTGGAATCTGAAAAAATGATACAAATGAACCTATTTACAAAACAGAAACAGACTCAAAGGCATAGAAAACAAACTTATGGTTACCAAAGGGGAAGGAGCTTAACAGGTACACACTATTATATATATCATAGATAACCAACAAGGACCTACTGTATAGCACAGGGAACTACACTCAATATCTTGTAATAACCTATGATGGAAAAGAATCTGAAAAACAATATATATATATATGTATAAACATACATATATACATATATATAACTGAATCACTTTGCTGTACACTTGAAACTAACACAACATTGTAAATCAACTATACTTCAATAAAAATAAAAATTAAAAAATAAAATGGCAAAAGGCATGATTTAAGTCCATATACAGATGTAAGGGATCCAAATGAGGGCTTATAACCTAAATTATAGCACCTTAATACTAAGTATATTCATAAAAGAAGCTATACATCGTCTGCTGTTGGTGTAAAGGAAAAGTCTAGGTTTGGTGACTTTGGTTTCTCCCCCACCATTGAATGGAGAGGACAGAGGGCTCAGAATCTTAACTTTCAACTGCCACTGATGGGCCATCGCTATTTAGGTCATTCATATTCTAGATGGTCATGCCTCACTCAAAACCAACACTGGGAAATTTCTGGCACCAGAGCAGGTGAGTGCAAAGAGTTACTGCAGGGGTTGGGGGGGGGGGGGGAGTGGGGAGACTTCTAGTGCCTCTCAAATTATGCCAAGTCACCAGCATGGTCTGGACAGCAGCATCCCCTTCCTACCTGAAAGACAGTAGTACATTATTTTATTTGGAAGGACAACCAAGATAAAGAAATGGTCATAATCTCATGAGCTTAAAGGGTTACTGGAATGCGGAACCTCTCACAAGCTATTTTCAAGGGTTGTATGCCTATATTTGGGAATCGAAATGCATAGGATCTGTATGTAGTCTACAGATAATGTCAATATGGAAACGGAGCAAGTTAATACTCTCAGGGCTCTTCAGCGTTCCAATTACGAGAAGCCGTAAGTTAAGCAACACAGATAGCTACAGGAATCGGTATTGCTGACAAAATGATTCCAAGGCGAGGGATGTGACCTGATGGGGCTTCTCGTGCTTCCGCTTCAAAGACTCTTTTCAGTAAGACCTGCGGGCTAATGACCAAGAAAAGCTGATGAATATTTCATTTCTGGCTGATAAAAATAATGTGAACTTGAGTTTATATGATTTGGAGAGGTAGGCATGATGGATTTGTAACCCTGGAAACAGATCATGGAGAACCTTAGCATCAGGAAAACTTTTAACCACTGAAAAACCTGGGTAAGAAAATGTAGGTTTCATTCTTCATTATGCAAACCTTGAAAAGATGAGATTCTGTCATGCTTATTATATTTTTTTCAAGTCATCTGTAGTTTTTTCAAGTCATTTGTAGTCACTGCTAAGAAAAGGATATTCATGAACCTCAGTATTTGGGGTAAAAGGGAAGTTGTTGAAGACTTTTAAAAAATGACATTAACTCAAAAAAATTTTTTATTTTGGCTGTGCCAGGTCTAAGTTGTGGCATGCATGTGGGATCTAGTTTCCTGACCAGGGCTCGAACTCAGGTCCCCTGCATTGGGAGTGCACAGTCTTACCCATGGGACCACCAGGGAAGTCCCTCAAATATTTTGTTAATAAGCCATATTTTAAAGTGTACCCTGCACTTCCTTACATTTCTATAGGAAAGGATTTTTTTTTTCAGCATTTTAAATCAGAATCCTCTTGTGAGATTCCAGATCTTAATGACATTGTAAGCAAACCAAGAACTGCAATGTCATTTTTAGCTTAAATTTTCTCAAACATCACATGAATGGCTTACTGATTTTTAAATAAATGAGTCTGTCTTCACTTAAATTTTTGCCTTATTAAAAGGGTCTAAAGTGAATATCCTCAAAGTGTTTACAGAGTAGTGTGCAATACCAACCAGCTGAGAGACAACATAGAAAATTAACAACTATGAATGTAGTTTTATACTTTCAAAAGATGAAAGTGACATAAAATCAGGCCAGCTCCCCACAGCAAGTCAGTGATTCCTGGCTTGAATAAGATCCAATAAGCCTTACGACAAAACTAGGGCTTTGATTTGGGAAAGGAAGTGACGGCCATGACTGATGCTGGTTTGGTGGTGGAGGAGTTGGACGTCATGTTTAACCTCCAGGCTTTACAGTTTCCCCTGAGTTATAGATAATTACAGATAACTTATTATCTGATTTTCAGGACAGTCATGAAGTAATCCCTTGTATGTAGAAGGGCTGAATTTTGGGTAGTCAAGAATTTACCTCCAGATTACCAGGACTACTGCTTCTAATGTAAATAACCATTTCAAGACACACATTTTTGAATCTGATTCCAGTGGCCACTTAAATACCCTCTACTCAGAGGTTACATAAACACTCTGCATTACCCTCTTGGACTCTCCTTTTGTCCTCTCCTTGTTCTGTGTGGAATCCACAAATTCAGGTGTGCAAGAACATCACATTTCCTTATTTTCTTGATCGCATCTGATGTTCTGTCCGACCGACAGAGACAGGCAGCTCAGTCTCGGTCACCACTGGGGCATCCCCCCGGGATTGGTCCTGGTCTGTGGGTTTATGCAGTGCCAAAGCCCAGGGAGGGGCCTTCTGATCCTTTGCCATCGGTTACAGGATGTTATTTCGTTTCGCATCATTCCTTTAAGTGTGGGAACCCTGCTGTTTTGGGGCTGCCTTGGGGCACAGAACACCTCGGAGAGGCTGGGGGCCAACAGCCTAGGACCCAGCTTCCAAAAGGGCACCATCGAGCCTTCCCCTTGGGGTCTTGCCTCTTCCCTCGGGTTCCATCTTGAAGCAGCACACAGACCGTGCTCCAGGCGGTCATGCCAACTTCTCTTTTCTTCTTGGTGATGTCTTCTCTTACTGCTTCCAAGGCTCCCCAACCTCCCCTTCCCAGACTGGGACCCGGGACATAAACTGAAAACGGCTGTCACAGAATACAACAGAGATCTTTCCGAATTTCAGAATTGTGTATAAATGTGCAGTGTACATTTAAGATAAAGCCATAGCTGGTGACTTCCTTCACGTCTACAGAGACCTGCGTGTGAAGTTCCGCATTCAGCAGGGCGCTTTTTCACTACTCGTGTCCCCCTTATGGGGCACTGAAACAGAGCCTTCACCTAGAGTTAGTTATTTTCCAGAGCATTCCCTTTTGCAAGTATCTATGACTTATTAAAACTATGATATGCCTGCTTGGGTTGGGAAGAGAAAGCCCATTTATTGTACATTTCTCCCTTCCTGTGGTTTTTGGCTTTGTGGCAGAGTCTAAAGAGATGAACCAAAGAGAAAAATAATAATGATGGTCAGCATGAAAGCATTTTAAAAGGGGCATGGGGATTCTTGAGGCCCCGGGTATTTCAGAGTCCGCTCAACACGACTTCTCTGCTTCCTGATCAAATGGTGAAGGCTAACCTCTCTGCAGTAATTGCAGGATGTTGTCTCTACAAAGGTTTTAACTCCAAATTGGCAATGACCTTTTGTTCTTCAAAGCTCATTGAACAGAAATGTACAAATTCCACCTTCTGTAGGGATGAAATCTCACTAAGACTTAAGATTTACTCTAAGGATTGGACCCTCAGTGGTCTGTGAAGGGCCACGGGCTGGTCAGAGGAGTGGGATGCTTGGATGAAGGCAGCGTGGTTTCCTGGAAAGAGCCCTGGACCAGGAGTCAGGGCTTCAGTGTTCCTGCCTCAGCTCTGACAATTACCATCACGGTGTGCTCACCCTACCTCTCCAGGCCTCATTTTTCTCTATTGCTAAGTGTCAAAGATAATATTTCCTGTGTGTCTGTGGGTGTAAGTACTCCACCTAGTACTCAAGTACCACTGTCATTACCACCATGGCTGGGAATGCAGGCAAAGCTAAGGGGAGGGCTCTTCACTTCAAAATCAATCTCAATTATTCATACCAGAGATGATTCTTTTAAAAAGTATAAACAAACAAGTGTCCCCTTTTCTGGGGAAAATCATTAGCAAATTGTATTCCAGTGACTCCAAACCATGCCCACTCAAGCACAGGGTTCTTGGTAAGGGGCCCCAGCCATATCTGCAAACACTCTTCAGCTCGAATCCCCCTCTGCCTTTCCCTCACGTTGCTTCATCCTTTCTATTACTTTATCATTATTTCCATTTTTAAAAACTATATAGGCCTTTGCTTTTATCACTGTCTTCCTCTGAAACCTAAATATTTAAGGTAGCATATCACTTTAACTTTCATCGTTTAAACTTCCTTTCTCACCATCTCTCACTGTTGAAGCTAATTTTGAAGAGACTTCTTTCCTTACTTGGCATGGTTGCTCTGCGTCAATCAACAGCTTCTCCTAGAAGGAAGACATCCACTTTTACACATCTACAGCCAGCTTCCTACATTTAATATGTATATATCTCTGGGAAATGCTCGAAGGAACTTTATTCTTCACTGAACACAGTAAATGTTGCCCATCGACATGTTTAACAGGTCCCCAAATAGAAGGAAATAGGTCACTGAGAGCCTCTACCATGGCTGGTAAAGTCCCTTCCATGCCCTGTCCGCATTGTTCTTTACAAAATAGCCCTGAAACACAGGAGTCCCCAACCCCCAGGCCGGTACCAGTCCGTGGCCTGTTAGGAACTGGGTGACACAGCAGGAGCGAGCGAAGCTTCATCTGTATTTACAGCTGCTCCCATCACTTGTATTACCGCCTGAGCTCCACCTCCTGTCGGATCAGCGGCGGAATTAGATTCTCAGAGGAGCGCGAACCCTACTGTGAACTGCGCGTGCGAGGGATCTAGGTTGCGTGCTCCTCATGAGAATCTAATGCCTGATGATCTGAGGGGGAGCTGAGGCAGTGATGTAAGTGCTGGGGAGCGGCTGCAACTACAGATTATCAATAGCAGAGGGGTTTGACTGCACAGAGACCATAATAAATAAATTGCTTGCAGACGTATATCAAAACTCTATCAGTGAGTGGCAGGTGACAATGAACCTGCATCTTATGGAGCAGACTGGACATAGCAACACACTTCCGGTGTCACTGTCTCCCATCACCCCCAGATGGGACCATCCAGTTGCAGGAAAACAAGCTCAGGGCTCCCACTGATTCTGCATTATGGTGAGTTGTATAATTATTTCAGTATATATTACAATGCAATAATAATAGAAATAAAGGGCACAATAAATGCAATGCGCTTGAATCATCCCCCACCCCGCCGCCCTGGTCCGTGGAAAAATTGCCTTCCACGAAACTGGTCCCTGGTGCCAAAAAGGCTGGGGACCACTGTTGTACCAGGCAGGCCAGGTAAGCAGACAGTAAGTATCTGTAGAGGAGCCTCAGTTAACTGGAGACGACCAGACAAAGGTTTGGAATTCACAGGATCAGATTAGAGCCGTGTTTCTCCAATATCTGCGATCTTTGTGATCCTTTTACATGGTGACCTGTATGCACACATGTGAAAATGCAGGCATGCACACACACAGACACAGAAACAAAACTTTCACCAAACATACTTATCCTTATTGCTTTGCAAGGCATTCTCATATTTTTTTTTTTCCATTCACTTCTATTTTTTTTTAAAGATTGTCTCTTATACTGATTTCATGATCCACTGGGTCTCAACCAGCTGTTTAGATCACTGAGTACAGCACTGGTTTTCAAATGTTGGTGGCAGAAGAACTGCCTGAGTACTCCTCAAAACGGCGCATTCCCTACCCATATCTGGGGAGATTCTGAGTCAGTAAAGGTGACTTGATCCACAGAATTCCGCACTTTTAACTTATTTCCCAGGAAATGCAGCTGGTTTCCAAATAGTCCTTTGGTACCAGCACTGAATCAGAATGTACACTTTCACTCAATTCGCTTGGTCAGGGCATATTTCTAAGCAAGAACTGTGTCACATACTTCTGTAATGTCAATTAATTTCATCCTATTCCATGGGAACCGAATACATATCTACCTCGGCTAGGGATCCTGTCCATGGACATGGTTGGTCAGAAAGAGGCTGAGGCAAAAAGTTGCAATGAGATCAACACAAGTCTCCCCTTTACAAGAGAAAACAGCCACAACCATAGGCCAATGACCTGCCAGTGAAAGGTGCGTGTATTAGTCTTCTGTTGCTGCTGTAACGAGTTGCCACAAACTTAGCAGCTTAAATTGAGACTCATTTATCCTCCTGTAGTTCTGTAAGGCAGAAGCCCAGCACCGTGTGGCTGGATTCCCTGCTTAGGGCCTGACAAGGTGGAAATCAAAATATTGGCAGGACCTGGCTTCCTTTGGAGGCTCTAGGGAAGAACGTTCTTCCAAGCTCATTCCGTTGGCGGGACCCCCTTTGCTGTTAAGGGCTCATGTGCTTACATTGTGCCCACCCAGATAACTCAAGATAACCTCCCTGTCTTAAGGTCCACTGGTTAGTGAACTTAATTCCATCTGCAAACTCCCTTTGCCATGTCCTGTAATATAGCCATGGGTGTGACACCAGGGGACAGAGCTCATGGGAGCCAAAATTCTGCTTACCTCAGTGGGCCAGGAACGTCACTTTTTGTGTGGAAGGCAGTATTAAATATTAAGAATAATTCAAGAATAAGAAAATTTAACTGGGACATAACTCCATATGATGTGATATTTAAAATAAGTAGAAATTAAATGAATGAGGTTTTGCCCTATTGAACATCAGTTCATCCAGAAGTCTTTCCACAGGCAAATAAATGACTCAGACATAGTGTTTGGTTATAGTTTCAGAGGTTGGGAGCCAGCAAGAGTCCTCTGAAACCTTCTTGAATACTTTATTTCCATAGTTGATTTTGCTGAAAGGCAGCTTGGAGATGGAGTTATGTGGGCAAAAGCACTCCTTAGCCATGAATGTCAACTTCCTTTGCTCCCCAGCTACCACCGGGGAACACTGCTGTGCAGCCCCCTTGGCTTTGTCATGGCTCAATACTGGGTTTGCTTGAAAATCAAGCTCTTAGTATGTCCAATTGGCCAAATCACCATCAATTACAACCTCATTGAATTAAACATGAAGCAGTGGGTTGAAGAAGGGATTCTAAAAGAAATGAGAGGAGATGGGAGGAGAGAGAAGAAAAAAATACACAAGAGAAATCGGGGGGGGGGGGGGGAAGGAGTTACAATGAGATAACAAAGAGGGTAGGAGAGGGGAGGGGAGGGGAGGGGATGAGAGGGGAGGGAAGGAGTGGGGGAGGGGAGGGGGGAAAGGATGGGAAGGGGAAGACAGATCTTGAGAAGCTGGAAATTAACAACTTGTAATCATTATAGAGATCAAAATCTCCACTGAAATTTATATATAAAAATAAGTTATTTAAATTTGGGGATATTGACTTATCTACAAAGAGCCAGGTTTACGGTAATGAAGAAATGGTGATAAAAGAAAATTCTAAGCAAAACAAAACATTTCCAGGGAGGTCTGTGAACGTGGGCAGGCTACCTCTTAGATGCTAACATGTCTTGGTCTTAATATCCTAATTAGTGATGAGACTGTTTCTCAACGTGTCTAAATACCAAAGGTTAATTTCTAACATAGGTCTCTGCGTTATGAACATGTGCCACGCACTGGAGATCTGTTTCAAAACAATGTGAATATACCCAACACTACCGAATGGTAGGTACACGTACCATGGTTAAGATGGTTAATTTTATGTTGTGTGTTTTTTGCCACAGTTTTTAAAATGTGCCGTTCACTATAAATGGATCAACTCATCTAATTCTCCCCAACCATGTAAGATTGGTACTCTTACTATTTCCTTTTTCCAGTGGGAAAACTAAAACTTCAGGGAAGTAAGAGACTTTTCCAAAAAGATCTGGCATTCAAAACAAAATAGTGTGATCCAAGTCCCTTGGTCATAACCATTTTACTCTTCTCTCATGCCAAAAAAAAAAAAAAAATTAAATAAAAAAGGAAAATAAATATGTATTTTAAAAATAATCTATGACTAGAAGGATGATAAAGAGGCATGTGTAGGAAACAGCATTTTAGGCTATGAACCCATGTCTCTAGGAAAACAAAAAGTAGAAGGTCTTCATGTAAGAGGACGCATACCTGGAGTTTTAAAAATTAGATTTACACAAGATACACAGAACAACTTTTTACAGCTAATGTTGGTGGGTGGGAGAGCCCTGCCACCCTGAAGCAGCCTTAGTAGACCTGGGTGGGTATTTCTCAGTGAGCCCAAAGGGAGGGTGAGCCTGCATTCGCTAAAATGTGAATTCTGTTTCTGTCTCCTTCAATGATGCAGACATAAAAACCGAAGAATGAAAACAAAGAACAAAATTCCCGTCTGCCTATTTCATTTAGAATTTTCCACTCATTCTTCTAAATCTCCATTCCTTAAAACTCATTCTGATGTCTTTCATTTCATCTATGCTGGCACAGTCAGAAACAATTTTTGTTATACAATACTGTAATGTCACTGTTATTGGGACAAATTAACCAGGACTTCAATTGGGCCAGAAAACAAACTCTATTTGCCAAAATTCCTCTGAAAGAAATTAAACTACTTAGGATTTGAGATTCAATTTTACATAACCCACCAGGAAATCTATTTACTCCAAACAATTTTTTTTTTTTTTTTTTTTTTTTTGCAGTTCGCGGGCCTCTCACTACTGTGGCCTCTCCCACTGCGGAGCACAGGCTCCGGATGCGCAGGCTCAGCGGCCACGGCTCACGGTCGTAGCAGCTCTGCGGCATGTGGGATCTTCCCGGACCGGGGCACGAACCCGTGTCCTCTGCATCGGCAGGCGGACTCTCAACCACTGCGCCACCAGGGAAGCCCTCCAAACAATTTTTAAATGCAAAACTAGCCTGTTCTTTGCTACAGTTCCTTTCCCATTAAGGAATTTTAACAAACAAAATAGATTCTTGGTGAGAACACACTTGTAAATGATGTTTTCTGTTAAAGCCTTCAGCCACAATGGTCTCAAAACTCCGGCAGCGCCAATCACAGTTGCCTCTACTAATTTCCTAAGCTGTGGTCCAAGACTTAGAAGTGCACTTTATTCAAGGCAAGGAGTGAGAGTTATGGTTAAATATTCTGGCGTTCGGATCTATTAAGCTGATAACAACACGCAAAGATAGGCCTTCCCTGGTGGCGCAGTGGTTGAGAGTCCGCCTGCCGATGCAGGAGACACGGGTTCGTGCCCCGGTCCGGGAAGATCCCACATGCCGCGGAGCGGCTGGTACCGTGAGCCGTGGCCGCTGAGCCTGCACGTCCGGAGCCTGTGCTCCGCAACAGGAGAGGCCACAGCAGTGGGAGGCCCGCGTACCGCAAAAAAAAAAAAAAAAAAAAAAAGGTAAAGCTAAAAACAGTACAATATTCTCTTCCTGGAATGTTCTTTATCTAGTTCTTGACATAGTAAGCTACTCAAATAACACTTGCTTACTTAATTTCTCTCTCATGAGGTCATTTGCAATATCACCATTAAAAAATATATATATTTTTTTAAACAGGGCTCTTACCACTCCTTGATACTTTCTTATTTATGTATTTTTTAATTTACTCTTTCCTTGCATTATTCCCCAAACACTGCACAGTCCCTGGTACATGTTTGGTGCTCATTAAACATCTGTAGAATAAATGAATGAAGGAAAGGAGGGAGGGAAGGAAGGAAGGAGGGAGAGAAAGAAGGAAGGAGCATGGTGTCTGGATAAAATACTGGAAGGCAGCTCATTTAGAGGGAGGCATATCCTTTTTAACGGGAGACAGAACCAAAGGAGACTTGATCTTGGGCTCTCTTTGGGTAATATAACCTTTCTGAACCCCACTGTGTGCATTTATCAAATGAGAATAATAGTGCTAGCTCTGTTTCACTCATTATATTAGTGAGAAAAAATAGAAAGTAATTCATCAGTGTAACAGAAAAATTACCATCCTAGAGGCTCTGCATTTTAAGTAATCAGAGACAATGTTTGTTTCAATTATATATAATTCAATATATAATATATTCAATTTTATATATATATATATGTATATAGTCAGGGCAGGAGGGGAAGAATAGGGAATGATGGGGGTTGTTCTGGATGTCACAGGTTTTGGTGGGGACTCTTGGACTCTTTTTATTTTTTTAATTAATTTATTTATTTTTGGCTGCACTGGGTCTTTGTTGCTGGGCACGGGCTTTCTCTAGCTGTGGCGAGCAGGGGCTTCTCTTCATTGCCGTGCATGGGGTTCTCATTGCAGTGGCTTCTTGTTGCAGAGCATGGGCTCTAGGCGGGTGGGCTTCAGTAGTTGTAGCACACGGGCTCAGTAGTTGTGGCTCGCGGGCTCTAGAGCACAGGCTTAGTAGTTGTGGCACACAGGTTTAGTTGCTCTGCGGCATGTGGGATCTTCCCGGACCGGGGCTTGAACCCATGTGCCCTGCACTGGCGGGTGGATTCTTAACCATTGTGCCACCAGGGAAGTCCCGAATCTTGGACTCTTCTGGGGGATTATAAAGGTAAACAGTGAGGCTGGAGAATGTTCCAGCACCCTCTCCGCTGGGATGTGGACGGTTACACAGTTCTCAGCTAAGGCCAGCCTTTGCTGTGCTTGCATCTCATGTGCCTCTTAGGCCTGGGGTTGGAATTGGAAGATGGTAATGGGCTTCAAGCAGAGGCCAGATTTATTGAAACTGATACCTATATGAGTAGTTGAACCTCAAACTCAGTTAGCCCCTTACCCATCAAGCGGGGTCTTATAAAGGACGCAGCACTAAGATATGCAGAGAACAGAAGCCAGTTCTCTCAGGGCTTTTCCTAGACTATGACTATAAACACCCTCTATCATCTCAGCTCAGGAAGTGAAGGGCCACAGCCGTATGGTCATCCAGTGTGCATTTATTAAATAACTGCTGTGTGCCAGGCACTGGGATGGAGGTGCAGCGGTGCACAAGGATACACCACACTTCCTGCGCTCAGAGCTCCCAAGGGTATGACATCATGCGAGCTACTCCCGGCTTTGCTGGGATGTACGTTTGGCAACGCAGCTGTCCTATTCCGTATTGGATACTGGAAGCCATAAAAGAACATCCAGTCCAATCCTTCATTTGACAGAGGAGAATGAGGAGTCCCAAGACTCCAGACAACTAGCCCAAGGTCAAAGAATCCAAGTCATAAGAACAGAAGCTCAATTAGAAATTCACCTACAAACTCAGGGCACATGGCTCTTGCTTTCAGCCGATAAATGAATGGACTTGGTTTTCTGCGCACACACCAGCTAGGAACAGAAAGAGAAGGAGGCCGTGGAGGGACCAAGAGAGCTGTACTGTGATCACAAAGGTGTTACCATCCCTTCTTGGCATGAATCAACAATTGATGGAATATTACAGTTCAGTCATATTGGTAAATTAATTCTCCAAGGTAGAAAGTGACTTTGGGCAATGTAAATACAGCCTTTAGGAAAAAAAAAAAAAAAAGTTGCTAACCTAGTGATAGAGGATGAACCAATCCACAGAGCCCAGTCTGGAAGGACGCATTTTAGTAGGTCCTATACTGCGACTTGCTCATTTGTACATTTAGGCTCTTCCTACTTCCCTTCCCTTGACAATGGTCACTTTCTTTGTATCAGTCATTGTGGAAGGGGTGAGGTTTTAGGCAAAGGTCAGCCGTGGGCATCCAGGTCTTGTCGAAGACCTGGGCAGATACCTAGGATAATAAATTCTAATAACTACGGAATCTCTATACAGGTCCTGAGGAGAACGGTCATGTCTGATCCCTCTGATGAATAAAAGCCTGGTCAAGCTAATGGACACAACCTCCATACACAGAACAAAATGGACCTATAGAAGGGCTGGTTTCCAGAAGCAAGGGACAGTCTAAAACATCATGTCCAAGGTGTGGGCAGAGAAGGAAATTAGGATTAACAATTAAGGGGTAAAGGGTAATAGACAAAACTTAGGAATTTCAGGAGATGGAACCTGTAAAGTTCCCATCGGGCAATGGCTCACAAAAGGTAGATACCTTCAGGATGGCCTACAGCCATGCCCATGGTCTGGACAGAGCTGGATCAGCTGGGACAAAGATGGTTGTGATCAGGGTGTCACGATGATGGCTGTTGAGCGTGGCTCCATTGAGCATATCAGTGCAATCTATGAAAGGGAGGGCTGCAGGGATAGGGGCCTAGGGCCTTCTGAGGAGGAAGAGATCGTGCTACAATGTGCCCCATTTTGACCTTGATAAAAATCCTGGCTCTGGGGGCTTCCCTGGTGGCGCAGTGGTTGAGAGTCCGCCTGCCGATGCAGGCGACACGGGTTCGTGCCCCGGTCCGGGAGGATCCCACGTGCCACGGAGCGGCTGGGCCCGTGAGCCATGGCCGCTGAGCCTGCGCGTCCGGAGCCTGTGCTCCACAACGGGAGAGGCCACAGCAGTGAGAGGCCCGCGTACCGCAAAAAAAAAAAAAAAAAAAAAAAAAATCCTGGCTCTAACTTTTACTTATTAGCTGTTAGAGGGACTTTGGACAAGATATTTAGCTCCTCTTAATAACAGTGAAGATAATGACATGATGATGATGATGTGACGATGATGACTGTATTAGCCGACATTAATGAAGACCTACTTGGTACTAGGCATGACTAATGTACTCATTCATTTAACTCACCAAATAATCCTGTGAGGTAGATGCTGTCATCATCATTTTAAAGTAAAGGGAATTGAGACACACAGAGAGAAAAATATAATCTTTCTACAGCTACAAAGCTAATAGGTATTGACACTGGGACTTGAGCTCAGCTGCCCTGAATCAGGCTGAGCACCCATCAGTTCTGTCTGACGTAGAAGCGGAGACCAGAGTGATGGCATGATTCCCACCGGCTCTCTCTGTGCTCACGCGTCCTATGTCTTCCCTCTTCTGACGACGGATTGCACCTCATCACACCCCCGCCATTGGGCGCTCCAGTTACTCAGGACTCATCTGAGGGCCTCATTTACCTACTGCAGGATTGTTTCAAGGGGCGGGCGTAGGATCCATGCCAGGCCAATAGGATGCTTGCCTGAGATTCTCCAAATTGGGGCTGGAGAAGAGAAGCCTCCTTTCTCCTTTACACAGATACCTGAGGTAAAGACTCCAGGATAGGAGGTGGCCACCTCCTCTCATTCCCTAAGAGGAGAAGCCAGCCAGTGAGGCGGGGGTATGGGGGTGAGTGAGGAGGTCTTAGCTGCACGTGAGCCTCTGTCCAGCCATCCCCACCCAGATTCACCATCTGCTACAGAAATACACCTCTGCTCACGTATCTAAACTTTAACTTTCTCATCTAAAAATGGGCACAATAACACCAATGTCATTGGGAAGTGGTGAGATTTTAATAGCGAATGCTTGGAGAGCGCTTGGTACAGTTCCTGGTTCCTGGTGAGTTCCCTATCACTAGTATCTTTATTTTTGGAGAAATACATTTCACATTCCTCTACAAGTCACTATAAACCCCTAACATCTGACCAGCCCTGATGTCAACAGAACACACAACAAGTTAGACTCAATGATTAAGAGACTCATGACTCTAAAGACCTGCAGCAAAGGCCCGTGTCAAGCATCTCTGTTGGAAGGTGGAGCCTCAGCCTTGGCCTGGAGACCTGCCATTTGCTGGTAACACATTGGCCTTGGTTCCAATCACTGCCTCTGCCTGTGTTGTCAAGGACGGATCCCAGTGCATACAGCCCTGCCTCAGAGTCAAGGAGGCAAAGTGTGGCCCAGAGCTACATACGGTGTATTTCCTTCACCACCCACATTTTCCACGGAGGGCAGACCAGCAGGTTCCACTGGGGTGATCGGTGTGTTCACGTGTCTGTCTGTCTCTGTGTCCCTGGGTCAGAATGGTTGGCCTGGATAAAACACATCATTTATTTTATTGATCCTGTGTCTCTACCCAGAGCAGGAATAATAAGGTCTACTGGGCTGTGCCTGTCTCGCCTCTGTCTGGGCTGCCGCAGTCTCAGAGTCTTGGGACCCGGAGCTGGTTTTCTGTTGACCCCACAAGCTCTAGAGAGAGCGAAAGTTTTAATTGCAGTGTCTCTGTTCCTTCCTTGGAAGCTGATTTCCCTGGCGTTATCTCCAGCATCTATCTGTCTCCAGTGTCTGCCTCTGCCTCAACTGAATATAATAGAAAGAAACAGACTTGCTCCCTGATAAAAGCTCCAGATGAGATTGGATGGGGGCCCAGAAAGCAGCAGCGTCAGGAGGACAAGCGCCTGACAGGCGTGGGACAGGCCAGTCTGTCCCGGGTCAAAACAGCAGCCACGGCTCCAAGCAGACTCTGTGCCTACGGCTCTGCGAGTCCGACAGGCTTTGGAAAGTCAAGGCTGCCAGACACAGGCAAGCGTCCATCTCTGCTGGTTACAGGCTCTCTGACTTCAAAGCCACACATTTAATCTCACTGGAAGCTCAGTTTACTCCCCTGAAAACCAGGGATAATAACAACTGTCTTACAGGCATTTTGCAGAGAGTAAAGGATATCACTTGTGCTGGGCAGTTGGCAAACAGGAGCGCTGTTCAGCAAAATGGCAAAGTCATCAAATTAGCAGAAAAATCTGAATTCTTGCTAAATCAATACAGAGCTGACGTTGTAGGGCCTGGAGCTCAAATGCCCCTTGAAAACAGCCACCAAATGCCCCAAGGGTCCCAGCCCCAGAAAGGATCCATGTTTACTGGGAAATAGCAGATTTCAACCCAGTGAGAAAGCTCTCCTGGGAAGCATCAGGTTCCAGGAGCTCGTGAGACCCTTCTGGACAACAGTTAGTTTGGGAAGCTGTAAAATGCTTATGCAAAGGAGTTTAGCTCATCAAATCTCAAGATCTGGCTGAACCTATGAAAGCCCGTCCAAGTGATCCTTTGCCTTGGGCAAAATGCATGACCTCAGCAAGTAAGCTCCTGTTAAGAAGTGGAGACATCAGCTGAAAACACTGTGAACGCGGCTTTGCTCAGAACTCACCTGCATTCATGCAGGAGTTGGCACTAATTTGGGAAGCTCCCTGGAAAATGCCCCTTGCTAAGCATTTGTTTCTCTACGTGGCTTAGCCCTGAAATCTGCGGTGATTTCTTTTCTGGTACTTAACATTTTTCATTTACCTGCCCACTCTCCCCTCAGTGCCTTATACTCCCGCCCTGTTCCCTTCAGACCATCCTATGGTTTCTAGCTGTGAATCACCTGATGGGAAGGCAGGGCTGACACCAAGATAAACTGGGGGCAAAGGGTGGTCTCCCAGTTGGTGGTTTTCCTGAAGACCGCATCCATAGTTCGGACAGACACAGGGGTACATGGGAAGAGATTACCCCACACAAATCTGCTCGTGAGCACACGTATGCTTGCAATTTAATTTAATCTTTCATGAAAAATACCTCCCTCTTTGCTTCTATGTCCCAAACGTCCAGAACAGGGTTGGATTTTCAATAGATACCTAATAGATCCTTGCTGGCTAGTGGAGGAATAGGCAAGGCTGCCTTCCAAGACAAACAGGGGAGTAACTCACTGTCCACTAGTAAAGAAAGAAGGATTTATTTTATCTTATGCAAATTGGGGACTTGAAAGTAGAAATCAGTTCCCACATACTTGCATCTGCACGCAGGGGCTGCCCAGCTGAGCCGGTGGGAGTGAATCTTGAGAAAAACCATAGCATCTCCCATGAGCTATACTTCTTCCGGGACCCCAGTGTTCTTCCAGACCAATGTGTCTGAGTCTATGGCACAGTAACCTGGCCATGCTCCTGGCACCTGGAATCTGAGAGGTAATCTCAGATTTCACTGGCTCTTGTCAGGGGAAGAAGTGATGGTGAGACAAAGTCAGGACATGTCTCCTTTTCTGGAGACTGGAAACCATTTTACTATCTTTACAGTGGCCAGAGTTACATGGCTGCCTGTGGAGTACCTTCCACCTTTCTTTTTCTCCAAATATACTGATGCATATATTACTTCATGCTTACATTTTTTCTTTTAAAGTCATCCACTGTCAGTCTTACTCAAAGTTACAGCAACAAACATTGAAGAAAAGAGGAGAGACACACAGGATGGATAAGAGTTACCAAACAGAAAGAACTAGACAGGCCAAGGGGCCAGGAAGCGGGTATTGAAGAAGAGTTGGCAGCAGAAAAAGGAATAAAGAGAGAAATCAGAAAGGCAAGGCTCTCGGTGATCTGGAAAACTCTTGCCCATTGTTCAAATCCGCACTGAAAGTATAACCCTTCTCTAGGGAAGCTGGTAGGTGAGCCTTCCTTCAGGGACACATAGCACTTTGCTGTGATGTCTATGACAGCAAAGTAAACAAGAAAAACTACAAGACATTTATTCATCCCCCCGTCAGACTGTGGGCGCATTGAAGAGGTCGGGTATCTCTGGGATCCAAAACAGTGCCTGGCAAACAGGCAGTGGTCCATGTACATTGACTTGTTGAGTAAATGAATGAATGAAATAGACAAGAAAGAGGAAGATATAGAGAAGAAATAGGATGGTGCACCAGGTCTGTATTAGAGAGAAGAATCATTTAAGTGCAAGCTCATAGCCAACCTTTCACACTAAGACTTCTGAACAGCTGGGTCTTCAGACCCCCCTTTCCTACCTATAATCCACTACAGAACTCAATGTGTATCCTGTCCTTTGACACTCTCCTTGTATAGCCTCGTATCTCTAACTGGTATATGCTCTTCCCTGACCAACAAGACTGTATGCAATGGGAGGGCAGGTACTTACTGCCAAAACATTTGCTCTGTTTCATGTAAAGCCTCACCTTTGACCTCTAGCTGGGGCGAGCATGCCAAGGCTTGCGTAGAGTGGTAGATGCTTAACCTTCAGACTCAGGATCCTAAACAATTCCCACTCTCAAGAAAAGAGGCTCCCAACCAACTCTGGCAACCTGTGGAGCTCCTTAAAAACCCACATCCCTACGAGCCATCACTGAGCTTTTGGACTCGGTAGATCAGGAAAGGTGTCCTAGACCTGCACTCTCAAAAGTTCTTCTGACGAGGACTGGCGCTACAGTCCATCCCTTGGTATACCAGAACTCCCTGCCACTTGCGCCTGTTTAATTGTTTCTCTTTTCCCCCCCAGGATGCCCGAATGTTCCCTCTCAGCTCCTGAGCCCCCACTCCACTCTCTCGGTTCCCAACCCTACTAACCCTCATGCGATGTGATCCAGGACGACCCCTCCAAGGGGACCTCACACACAGCCCTCCCCCCCAGCACACTGCAACTCCCTGGGGAGGTCTGAGGTGTGATTCAGTGATTCAGATCCTGCTTTGAATTTCCCTCAGCACCCAGCAGGGGGCTTTGCACAGAGCTGCTGTTTAGCGGTGATCTGTTGACGGACAAATCCAAAGCTTATAATGCCAAAATCTCCAACTGGAGGAGTTGAATAAGGCTGTAGACTTTAAACTGCAATTAAAAATGGGAAGAAGGGACCAAATCCCAGTTGGGAAACAAAGCTTCTTTTAAATGTTGCAGGATATATTGCTCTGGGGATGCCAAGGACAGAGGAAATTGTAAGACACACACACAAAACTGAACAACAACAACAAAAAGCTAGAGGAAAGGCATCAGTTAGAGAAAAAACAAATATCTTGAAATTGCTTATTTTAATTGAGTGTTTGAAGCCTGGACGAGGTGGCTCCAATATTTTCAAACACAATTTACGTTTAGAATTTTACAAGCTCTCTAAGTAATAAAATACCCAATTTCATTTGAAAATATCACAATGGCTAATTAAAGTATCACTGGGACCCAAGAAAGGGCCTGGAAAATACTGCTCATCGCTTGCTGACTGAATGAGTTGGACAAGAAGAAAAAAAGTAAAGAGGAAATAGAATGTTTCACAGAATCTTTTAACAGAGAGAACAGTCCTTCGAGTGCAAGTTCGGCGCTGACCCCTCACACCAAGACCTCTGGACCTCCAGACTCTGCCCATTATAAAATTTAATGGTCACGTCCTCAAAAAGACTTGTACACGATTATTCATGGCAGCCTTATTCATAACAGACAAAATACAGAAACCACCCAAACACCCACCAAATGATGAATGGATAAATAAAATGTGGTGTTATAGGGCTTCCCTGGTGGCGCAGTGGTGGAGAGTCCGCCTGCCGATGCAGGGGACGCGGGTTCGTGCCCCGGTCCGGGAAGATCCCACATGCCGCGGAGCGGCTGGGCCCGTGAGCCACGGCCGCTGAGCCTGCGCGTCCGGAGCCTGTGCTCCGCGACGGGAGAGGCCACAGCAGTGAGAGGCCCGCGTACCGTAAAATAAATAAATAAATAAATAAAATGTGGTGTTATGTCCGTACAATAGGATATATTTCATCCATAAATAGGAATGAAGTTCTGATGTGTGGTACAACATGCATGAATCTTTACAAAACATTATCCTAAGTGAAAGAAGCTGTATACACCAGAGCACACGTTACATAATTCCATTTACATGACATGACCAGAATAGGCAAATAGAGACCAAAAAATAATAATAATAATTAGAGGCTGCCAGAGCTGGGCTAGGGATGGATGAGAAGTGACTGCTAATGGACACAGGGTGTCTTTTTGGGGTGATGAAAATGCTCTAAAATTAGATTAACATGATTGTTGCACAATTCTGTGAATATACTAAAAACCATTGAATTGTACTCTTTAAAGGGGTGGATTTTATCTTCTGTAAATTATGCCTCAGTGAAGCTGTGAAACAAATGTCACGGTCCAGGCAAAGTACCACATTAAGTCAGACACAATGGTGATGTTTTAAACAGGACTGTGGAGATAACTGCACAGTCATGTGTGGGTTTTCTGTCAGTTTTAGAAAAATCATGGATGTGAGATGGAATGCTGATTGTATTAATTCCTGGAGGAAAAGAGAGAAAGAGAGAGAGCGAGAGGGGGGGAGAGAGAGAGAGAGAAAACCTTAAAGGCCTTGTATTAGAAGACAGTCAGAAAAACCTAGGTACCTACAACCTATACTGGGAAGGGAACTCCATGGATGGGACCCGTCAGTCTGAATAGTGACAGAGGCCACACCACAGGTGCCATTAAGAGGTTGGCCTTAGACAGTCAGAGATGATGCTTTGTGGTGGTAGCCAAGCCAGGCAAGTGCATGGGGAAAGCGATGAGGAACCTTGGGGCTATTCCCACTTGGAAGTCCAGATGGAAGGGTCAGCTCCCAAGCTCCAGGCTGGAGTCCAGGGAAGACACCTGTCTCAGCTGGCAGGAAGGTGAACCCTGGTGCAGGAGGGAGAAACCAGAGCTGGCAGAAGCAGGATGGGGGCCAGACTACTGTCTTCCTCACTGCACTTCTGTGGCCCAGCTGTATCCCACCTGCGCGACCTGCAGCTCCACGGAGCCATCTGAAATCCACAGATCCTTTCCAGTGGCCAATAACCCTTTCTGCCCACAGCTCTCATAGGACAAATAACATCCAAACCCACCTACGAACCGATCCCACTGGAAAAAGAATTCACTGAAATCAGAAAGCATCACTGTCCTAGCACATCTGTACATCTCATTATTACATCTGCCTTACTAATCGGGACATTTAAGATTCACATTCGAACTACAACGCATACAAATCTTATGAATTAGTTTTGGGAAAACTAGAGATGAAAAGCATTTTGGGAACAGATCTGGATCTCTAATACGTTGTTGTGGATTATCTGGTTCAGTCAAAGAAAGAAAGGGTGATTTCAAATGGAAACGAAACAAAGATAAAAGCAAAAGTAACTGCAACAAAAAGCCATGACCAAGTCGAAACACTGGCAGGACAGGAAGACCAGCTGCTGGGCGTGACTCTGCTGGCAGGTGGGGAGCCGAAGCTCGGCGGCCTCACCAGGCGCTCGATGAGAGGCAGACCCCGCGGACCAGAGATGAGTCCTTGGCCAAATGCAGCAGTGCGCTAATTTTAGCCTGTACATTCAAGAGTTCGATTGCCTTTCATAACTCAGGAACCCTTACATGTAAATAAAAGTAAATCTCTATGGAATTGTGGGCCATGCATTCCATAAGGACCAAAGAGTGGGACTTATCCTCGGATGAGTTTGTCAACCCATCTACAGGACACTCCGTCTACAAAGCAGACGGCGAGGACACTATTTGGTGAATCACAGATCTTGACCAAACCGTCACTTACACCAGGGAGGCTTAACCCCAACACAGGGCTCGTGCCTTCTTTGCACTTGATCACATTTGCTCTGAGCTTTTGGATTCACCCCCAGTATATTTTTGGAAGAGACAGAGAACAACAACAACAAAAAACGTATTTATAATTAAATGGACCCTTCTTTAGAATATATTTTAAACCAGAGTATGTTTGCTAACACTCAGGATAAATGCTCACAGATAAAATCATATACTTTTAATTTTCTGGTTCTTTTGCCCCTTGAGTAGATTGACTCAACTGAGATTTAAATGCATCTGTTCAGTTCTCTCTTTCTTCTCATGAAGCAACCTATAGCCTCTAATTCTCTACTCTTTGGCTTTTCAGTGGTGACCAAGAGAACAGACAACTTTCCCATCACATGAGCTCTCTGGGAAGCTTTGTATCAACTCTGGCTCTGGCCTTTAGCCTAGAAAGTCAGGTAAAATGCCCCCCTCCTAAAGAAGCCTGAAGCCTAAAGGTTAGGCATCTATCTCTACCTCTCCCCATAGCAACACGTGTGACTGTGAGCCTCTGGACCTCCACCTCCTCATTGGCCCCCTGGGGGGAAGGGGGGCGCAGAGAGCTCTTTCCAAACCCACAGAGCTGGGCCGTGCGTGTGTGTCTGTGTGTGCGCGTGTGCGCGTGCACGCTTGGGTCAGATACACCTGCTCTACACGCATATTGTATTCTTATCAGCAGCAAAGGTCTTAACCTAAACATTAACAACCAACACTAAAACGACAGGGTAAACCCGACAAAGATGTGGCTTTACCTACTGCTTTTGTTTATCTCCTCTGAATTTTTAGGGTGTGTCTTTTATAATTAAAAAAAAAAAATCCTTCCAGAGGAAAAATAAAGAATGTGGGGATTTCAGTTAGCAGTAGGGCTAGGTGTCATCTGCATCCTCCAGGGCTCACAGTCACACATGTCAGTGCCACCACAGACCCGCTAACAGGGGATTCCAAATGGCATCTCATTCCCACTCAGGAAAGAAGGCTCTGCATTTGCTAGGCAGTGTTTTTTAAGAAGAGCTATCAAATATGCCCCGTTTTTTGGTAAATAAGAACATGCTTTTTGGTGTTCATAGGAAACCACCTTGTGGGCAGTTATACCATCTTATCTGTTCTTAGAAAGAGTGGAAAAGGAAATGGGGCCACGGAGACCTGCTGGCTGACTCAAGCCTTCCTGAGCCCAACACCGGCTCTGAGCAAACACCACCATCAGAAGCACGGTTGCTCCCAGGGGAAGCCCTGCTGTTAAGTAGACCAGTGATGGGCCCTCCCTCTGTGCTGGGACATGAGCACATCCCTTTCTTTTCTCAGGCTCCCATCTCCCAAGAACTTACCCTTGGACCCTAACTGATAGAACTGGGGAAAGGGTGGGAGCAGAGACCCTGTAAATCTCACCTTGGTCTCCTCCTCCAGATACTTACAGGTTACAAGCCACCCAGGACAGCCTGGGAAGGGGAGTGGAGTGCCCTGGGTTGCAGAGTCTAAGTTCATAAGCAAAGCATCTTCTAGAAAAACCAAGGTCACATACTGGGTAAAGAGCAAAGAACACCAAGTCCTGGACAGAAAGGAAACCTAGTGTTAAAGGATCGCCCAAGGCTGCTCTGAGCTCAAAAGGCCGAGCAAAAGAAATAGCGAGGGACAGCGGGTCCACTGAAAGACATGGTGCAGCGTCGGGCTGTGGCATTTCTAGGTGGCTCTTGACTGCTCCCTGGCAGAATGGCCGCCACTGGTTTCAAAACTATGAGTATTTTAATTTGGGGAATTGTAGGCACTTAATTATTTACGATTATTTTCAAAAGAGTAGGAACTTCTTGAGGTCAGATGACTTACAAGTTTTTGGCCTTCCTCCACTCCAGCCTACTGGGGTTAAGTAGAATGTTAGCAAGTCCTCTACTGAATTGTATTAGGATAGTAATTTCATTGCCAAGATGATAAAGAGAGGTGGGTTTAGGATTAATTAACTCTCTGCCTTTAAGCTATTTTCCAAATCATCTCTCTCTACCTTCTGGAAATGAGTCTAACTCATTCAGCTTAGACATGCCTATGTCTCGATCTACACCAAAGTTCGGTGTGCACTGGATCTGGGGGAGGACCTCCATAAATGTTCCCACATTCTCCGTCACAATCCATCAGGGACAGCCAGCCAAGTGACGGACGGAGTGCCTACGAGACAGGTCCCATCTTGGCTGTTTCTACTCCTGATAACCCCGGGCATCCTCTGACCTGATCTTTCTATGACAGTGTACACAGCATAGACCAGAGAGGAACCCCTTACTCCTTTAAAGATAGTTTGTCAGAGAAAAATCAATGACTTTTCAACTCAGAGTTTACAAAGCCTAAGATGGGGAAAAGCTTGTAGAAATAGGTTGCCTTTTTTAGCATAACAAAATAAGGCACTGAATAACGCATAACGGCCTAAAAGAAGTTAATGTATGCCCTCGAGGACTGTGGCATCCTTTATAGGTGATCATTTGACTCTTGACTCAGGATGGAGTAAAGCGCACCGAACACAAGTGAGAAGACTAGGTTCAAGACCTGTTTTTACTACGTAGACCTCTGGATTGGGGACCCACTTAACCTCTCCACAAGTGTATATATATACGTGTATATACACTTGTGTATCAGATGGTAATCTGATACAACCAACTAATGGCACGTTTGTGGGGATAGGTATAAGCAATCTGTATACAGCGCTCAGGATTTGTAGCACTTTACCCATTCTTTACACCAGGTAGAGCTGTTTAAGTGGTAGTGTGGAGCACAGTCTCTCTCTGACTTCTTTGTGACCAAGTTCATGTTTGCCAAGTAGACTGAATAAGGTAAAGAGTAGAGATTTTATTTCTGTTGGAGGAAAGGGTAGATCTTAGTATCTCATAAATATTGCCTTTTGATTTAAGTCATCTTATTCATTTGATCTGAAAAAGCAGAAAGGATCAAAGACTGCCACAGAAACCTTCTGGATTTTGTTTCTGACACAGGAAAAAGGCAAAGAAACACCCAGGTTGGTGGTGAGGATGATGGCCCAGCTAGAAGCTATGCACCCAGCTTACAGAGCGCTGATTCACTTGGAATTAGAGATGGGAGGCTCCAGAGAGCTCATCTCCAGGAGGAAAACTGAGCTATTTAAATACTGTTAATCCTGGGAGGAAAAGCTATAGAAAAAGGACACGTAGTAATATTAAACCTCTTGTTCAGCAACGATGCAATCATCACATAATGGTTTAACCAAAAGGGTGAAATGACTAAATGGGAGTATAGTAGAAGGTGAAATTGGGTGAAAGTAATACAGAAGAGTTAATCTTCATCTGCTATAACAGGAAAGTAATAGATAATGTCTAAATAAATAAATACAAATATTTTAGTACATTTTTGAGAAATATTAAAGTAGGTGTCAGAAAAAAATAGCAAAAAGAATTAAAAATGTTAGCCTTTGGGGATCAAGACTTGGGGTGAGGAGGAGGGGCAGAGAACTATTCTTTTAGTCAGTATGAGCCTTGATGTACCACATAGTTGTACAAAATCTGTGTGTAAATTACTTTGAAAAAGATAAAAACGAAACATGGTTTTAAAAGCAAAACAGACACAAAGCAGAAAAACAATGAGACAGTCAATCCCCATTCTCAGAGAGATTCTCTTCCTGTTCGTTTTCGGTGTCTCATAGGCTTTGTAGAAACAGAAACTGGGTGGGGAAAGGCAACTCTGTGTAGGGTTACTGGCTCTAAATTCATCCAAGCTTCCTCACACGAGTTGGGGAGAGAGAATGCACGGCAGCTTAAATCACTGAGTTAGCACGATCTGAATCCTCCTTGACTTCCGGCTCAGAAAATTCAGATGAGGGTATTTCATACATATGCAAAAATACCTACGCCCTGAAGTTTCGCAACTCTGTGCGTATTAAGTAAAAATGTTCAGGATAACCACAGTGTGGACACCTAAAATAGGTCTTCCACCCGACAAACAGAAAGAACCGCACATATCAAGACTTAATTATCCCAGTGAAGGGATAACTCTTAAATTAAATTCCTCTCCAAATATTACAAAGATAACTTGTTCTTTGCCAGCAGTGAGACAACACAGAGGTGTATAAAGATCAGCATCAATACATAGCTCCCCCACCTACCGTTCTTTTAAAAAGTGTGTCCCCTTAAGAACAAGTTGAGTAGATCACTTTGGTCTCTTTCGGCTACATTTGATACAGATGGACCCCTTTGATATTCAAGGGTCATCTGTATATGTAAAGCCCGATTAAGTTCAAGGTCTAAATTTGATCAAGAAACCAAACTATGCATTGTTCTGTCATCTTACTAAAATGTATTGGTCAGGAAGGAGATTTTAGTGAACAAGAGAGAAACTGTATGTGAGTTTCCTGTGAAATGTATGTGTACATACACTTGTGAAATTTACTTTCAGTAAGGATTAGGTAGCCCACTGCCTCAATTTCTCTTACCACGTGCCACCAAAGAGGGCTAGCTTTATCCAATAAAGATCAATGCTCCTCTCGCTAGTATAAATGCCTAGTAGTAATGATTTCTCAAGACCACTGAGAACAGTCTAAAAGAGATTAATGTCTTTGGGAGACGGTTCATCAATGTTTCCCTGGTCAAAGTCACCACTGTGGTGTTCTGGGCCTGGCCAAGTATTATTTACAGAAGGGACTTGGGCCCTGCCTGGCCGTGGGACCTCAGGGTGACCCTGCAGGCACAAGTCCCTGAGTTCCTTGGGACATCTGGTTGACCCATGCCCAGGGCAAGTGGGTAGAGGGTTAAAGAACACCCAAAATGGAAAGAGGAAATGGAGTCCAGGATGAGCCTGGGGGACTGAGGGCTGAACAGGCCCAGACACTGAAGATGTAAAACTGTGGAGGAAGGTCCAGCAGAGCATGGGGCCACTTGGGGTTGCAAGGTGACAATGTCCCTGGTTTGCTAAGACAAACACTGGAAAATACTCCATGAACACATTACTCTGCCAACATGTGAGTGAACATTTAAGGCCACGGTCTTCTGTGCCTTGGGAACAGAGTTAATAATCTGAGGTTCATTGGACACGCAGGTTATCAACTAGCCAGCAATGTTGGAGCAGTGACATGGGCGATTATACATGATTTGAAATGTATGGGTTCCTATCTTACAAACTGAAGCGTGTAGTCCTGGCAGTGAGTATGATGTTTTCAGAAGAGACTGCTCCCCTAGCACACGGCTATTGGACCATTCCAGCAACTTCCCAGGAACACTCTAACCATTAGGGCTTACAGTTTACATCTTTGCATGCAGAGCTCCCAGGATGGAATGCAACACTGAAGGTAACAGTTTAGAGTTCTAGGCATTATCTCTGCATCCTGGACCCTCACTCACTGACTCAGCCTGTGGCCTGCTGGGTCTACAGAGAGGGATGCAAATTTAACCCTTAATTCCTAACTGGTGCTAAAGGACCCCATTCACACAGGAGAGAAAAGGCAGGGTAAGGCAACCTCTCAATCCTGACCCTGCCAGTGGCTGTCACATATGCTTCAGGATAAGGGTCTAAAGTCATGGGACAGGCATTGGACCCCAACTAGGGTGGGAAACCCCAGGGGGCTTAGGAGAGAAGCTGTGAGGAGGAAACGGGAGGACTCCCAGGACATTCCTGCCCCTGGCGCTTCTCGAGAGGAGCCTCCTAGTCAGGGTGGCATTAAGGACCTAGGAACTTGGACCAAACCCTGACTGTGGAGAGTTCATTATGCAGGAACATGGAACAATCGTGAATGTGGCATGAGCACGGCTGCACTGGCCTGGTCAACCCAGCCCTGCTGTGGAGCAACGGGGCTCAGCTGTTAGCAGTTCAGAGGAAGCATCGGGGCAGCTTAACTCCATAATGTCACCGGCCCACCTGCCCTGGCCCTGCAAAGGGACTGAGCCAGGTGTGTTATTATGTGTGAGTTTTACGACCGTCAGAGGAGATCCTGAGCTTGTGAGCTGAAAGGGATCCAGACTTTGAGGCGGGGGGAGGGTGTGCACACGTGCACCTTAAGGTTTCTTTTAAAAGAAATCTAACACATTCTATCGCTATTTCTTAGAAGACACTAGAAAGTCGGCAAATCACATCTCCATGAACCTCAGTCAATCGGCTATAAATAAGGGCTTGGACTAGAAGAATTCTTGGGTTCCATCTGTAGTTTTGTTCTCTGAATTTAAGTGATATCCTGGTCACACCATGCCCAGGTTTTAGGGATTAAAGTGAGTAAATTTGGAGGACTGTCTTTGTCTATTTCTGGGGTCGCCTCAGTCATGTTTTACTGAAAGCACCAGTCTGTTTTGAGGAGCATCAGACATGGGAAGATGGGAAAGACTGGGCGGGTTTCATCAAGATCTCCGGCAGGTTAATCGTCACTGAAACCATCCAGGGATCTTGTGAGCCCAAATAGCCCATAAACACACACAACTGGTTAGCACCCAGCAATCAAAATGCTTACTTGGATACATTCTATCAAGACTTTATGGTCAGAGAAATTGCTCTGACTATATATCAGTTCAAAAAGACTTCAGTGAAATGGCCCAGCCAAGTATGGACAGAATGGATGAAAAGCCACCCTAAAACCTTTCTTTTTGGTTATAGTTTTGACCGTTCTCCATGGATAATGCCAATCAAGATGGTAAGTGCAGTAGCTGAGTTCAAACTTGTCCTCATGCCTGACATCTACCAAGAGCTGATTCCTCCATCACTTCCTTGCTAATAGGAACTGGGGGGGAAATTATATGATGTGCTAGGGCTGACCAATGAATAGTCAACTGCCAATGAAATTATGGCTGAAACTCTAAATGACTCAGCCAAAGAAACAATTGGTGTCATCGAGTTCAAGAGGATATGCCACCCTCATCTGAGCCCTTACTTTTTTTAAAAAAATGTTTATTAATTTATTTGGTTGCGCTGGGTCTTAGTTGTAGCAGGCAGGCTCCTTTGTTGTGGCATGCGAACTGTTAGTTGTGGCATGCGTGTGAGATCTAGTTCCCTGACCAGGGATCGAACCTGGGCCCCCTCCATAGGGAGTACGGAGTCTTAACCACTGCGCCACCAGGGAAGTCCCTGAGCCCGTACTTCTGAGCTCCTCTGCAGGCTACACTCTGGAACAGGAGTTAGCAAACTGCAGCCTGTGGGCCTGTTGTTTGCATTTATAAATAAAGTTTTATTGGTACACCCCCACACACACAAATTTGTGTATGTGTTGTCAGTGGCGGCTTTTACAATACAACAGGAAACAGGAGAGTTGAAAAACTGATGAGACTGAATGGCTCACAGAGGCTAAGTCCCCTGACCCCTGCTCTGGGGAGGGCCACTGAGCTGAGGCCACCTCGAAAGGTCACACATATTTATCGATGGATGTGAGATGCCTGATGTGACAAGGGGCTTTCATCTACACGTAGTAACTTTCCTCTTGTTCAAGCAAGATGGAGTTGAGATCATCTACTTTCTTTCTACAATTCCACAGAGCAGAAGTTCGTTTGACCCCAAAGGAAGAGACGAGTTGGAAGACCAAGATCTGGACCAGAACAGGTGCAGCTGCCTTCACTGGCAGGCAGAGGCCACTTCCTCGTGTTTTTTACTCTTTATGCAGACTCAGAAAATTATCTGAGCTCAGCCAGCCATGAAACTTTCAGTGGAACCACAGGGGGAGGGAAGGCGTACTTGTAATTATGTCTATAACAGGAAGCTTCTCTGTTTACGATCAAATGGTGGCTTTGGGTGGACATGTGGGCAGGAAGGAACTAACATGAAAGCTGGGGGACCAAGTTAACAGAAGACATTGGGGGCACGGATAAAGAGCTTGGGCCTTATGCATGCAGTATAAGGAAAGTACCTTATATATACTTGAAAGTACCAGCACTGATTTATATTGATGAGAAAAAAACAGGGAATACTCTGGGTGCTGTCGAGATCTGCTGCGCCTCCCCCTTCAGGACTGAGGCCCCAGGTGCCCCCAAAGCTGGGAGAGTTGGCAGCTGGTGGCTCTTAGGTGGAACCAGCAGGGCGCTGGAGACAGCCCGTCCCAGCTCGCAGGAGCCGACTGACTGTATCTCATCCTAAGTCCACACTCAGCGGATGCCAGAGTGGGGGAAGGGCTTCTTGGGCTTCTTGCCTCAAGGGCAGACAATGCTGAAGAGTCACCCCCGCTCCAAGCTCCCCGTGGATCAGCTGAGACCGCCACAGACCCCGCACTGCACCGCAGCTCTTCCCTCTGTCCTTCCTACTCCCATAGGGGTTGGTCCCAAGGGCTCCCTAATAAAATCCCTGCACAAGAATCACCATCCAGGGTATTCACTGTCCCAGAGATTCTCAACCTAAGACAGACACCAAAAAGCACTGAGATTTTGGGGAAAAAAAACAATAAGAAACAATAAAGTACCTATGGAGAGCATGGAATCATCAAACAAGGGGTCTGAAGGACAGTTAGCAAAAATGTGAGATGGGGCTTCCCTGGTGGCGCAGTGGTTGAGAGTCCGCCTGCCAATGCAGGGGACGCGGGTTCGTGCCCCGGTCCGGGAGGATCCCACATGCCGCGGAGCGGCTGGGCCCGTGAGCCATGGCCGCTGAGCCTGCGCGTCCGGAGCCTGTGCTCCGCGACGGGAGAGGCCACAACAGTGAGACGCCCGCGTACCGGAAAAAAGAAGAAAAAGAAAAGAGGGCTTCCCTGGTGGCGCAGTGGTTGAGAGTCCGCCTGCCAATTCAGGGGACGCGGGTTCGAGCCCCGGTCCGGGAGGATCCCACATGCCGCGGAGCGGCTGGGCCCGTGAGCCATGGCCGCTGAGCCTGCGCGTCCGGAGCCTGTGCTCCGCAACGGGAGAGGCCGCAACAGTGAGAGGCCCGCGTACCGCAAAAAAAAAAAAAAAAAAAAAGTGAGATGACCAGAGGAAATATTTACAGTGGGTCACGGACCAGACAGAACAGAAACCCCGGTCTGAAGTCCAGGGAAATGTGTCTGAACAGGGAGAACGGACTCGGGGTGAGGTTCTTCTTCCCGAGAACTGAACTGGGCAAGTGCGATGGGAGGTGAGAAGTAGGCAGAAATACTCAGGGACCGTCTGAAGCGTGAACAGCGGCCACGTCCATCCCAGTGCAGTGGGGAGAGTCGGGAGGAGTCGGGGATTCTCCTGCTCAAGCTGGCCGACGGCACGGACGTTAGCAGCCTCACCTGAAAACCCGGACAGGTCCGGGGAGAGGATGGGACACCCTCATCCAAGTTGCAGAGTCAAGCTCAGTACATGAGTCAGCTGTTGGAGACACGGCTTTGGGTGATAGTCTAGGCCAGAGGTAAGACAGTGGTGGAGAAGCAGTCGCCCAGGGGGCAGCGTCTGGCAGAACAGAGGCAGCCTTGCCTCCTCTCTCTTCTTGGCCTTCAAGGGCAGGGCAAGGAGGAAGAGCCTCCAATGAGGCCTGAGGAAGGCGGCGTGCAGGGAAAGCACGTGGGCAGAGCCTCCCAACGAGTCGCTGGGGTCCCGAACGTGCCATCAGATTCTGTTACTTGCATGAATACATACTTAGATATGAAAGTGAGGAGCTTGGGGAACTCTTCTGGGCCAGCCTTCCAGGAGGATGACAGAGTAAGCCTCAGGTGCTGGGATGGTGAGGACCCAGGCACAGAGGGCGCTCATGGAAGCTGCCCGAGATGAAATTCTTAGCTGGTTCCTGGCATCACAGAGCATCTCCTTCTTCGAGGACTTTGGACTTTGTGGGGTACAGGAGCCAGCCAGGAGGAAAGCAGGATGCAGTGATGATTAGCGCGAAAAGATCATAGCCCTGGAAAAGGCTGGATGTTCTGACCATGCTGTGTGCCTGCAGGGGTCAAAAGGATGCACGGCACCTGTGTGTAACACCGGGCTAAACATCAGTAACAACATCGACGAGGCTCCCAGTCTTCAGGTGTCCTGTTAGACTAAACGCCTCTCTCTTTCCAGTGCCCAGACTATAGGATGCTGTAAGCTGGGAGCACTGCCATGCTTTTGAGATTTAATCATCATGACCTTCTGCAAATGTGCTGGGCTTCCTCCTTTCCCGGTGCTGACTCTGCTCTCAGGGCAAACCCTTCCCCAGTTGCTTTCTTTTTCAGACGCCCTCCTAGAAGAAGCCCTGTCTCCACCTTCCCTTGGTGTGTTGGCCCCAGAGATTGGCAGATTGGTGGACGAGTCCCAGGGCTGTCATCAGGTATCCTCAGCGACTTCCATGTTTCTCTCCGTCAGCCGAGGTGAGTGGTACCTAAGAGCCCAGTACAAAAGTGGGTCTTGTCAGAGGAGAAAGGCAGCTCTCAACAATTCTATTTAATCTTTGTTGACAAACTACATATTTTCAAAAGAAAGGCTCCAAATTGAAGATGAGATGTCCTAATGTCTAGGTAGCGCGTTTCTGCTTAGGACAGCAAAACAAAAGCATGAAGATGGGTTTGTGTCCTAATAAGGAATCAGATTTCCATGAGCAGATCTTCTCTGGAGATTTTGCTGTAGGTTCAAGAGATACAAGAAAAAGACCCAACCATTTTTTTTTTATCATGTTTATTGTTTTTTCTTTGGTAATAATAACAATACAAATCAAATTTCCCCCCACCTACTCCTGTCAGGAGAGCAGGGGTATCCGTCTGCCTAGAAGTTCGGGGGCCTGAACTGCCGACTCCTCCCCATTTTACCCATTTCCTCTCATCACTGGCTTAATGGGAGCCTTCACTCTGTTCTCTCTTCCCTTGATCCTAGAACTCCCTCATACACTTGGGATTTCTAGCTTAGCAGTTAAAAAATGAAGAGTTTTCCATTTTTCTACAATCTTTTCTGTTTCTGCCCCCATATATTTCCTTCCAAATGCCTGAAGCATCATCCAGGCTTAAATAAGCCTTTTTTTAAAATTGTTTCTTATTGGGGTATAGCTGCTTTACAATGTTGGGTTAGCTTCTGCTGCAGCACGACGTTTATCAGATAAATGTATACATACATCCCCTCCTTCTTGGACCTCCCTCCCCCCTGCCCGCCCATTGCACCCAACTAGGTCACCACAGAGCGCCGAGCTGAGCTCCCTGTGTATACAGCAGGTTCCCACTAGCCATCTATTTTACACATGGTAGTGTATACATGTCAATCCCAATCTCCCAGTTCATCCCACCCCCCCCCCCGCCTCGCTCACCCCGCGTCCACACATCCGTTCTCTACGTCTGCGTCTCTATTCCTGCCCTGCAAATGGGTTCATCTGTACCATGTATAATCCGGTTCTGCATGGGGCTGAAATGCTCTCCGTGGGGCCTCCAAGAAGAGTGGTTGAAGATCTGCCATCATGCTTGTAAACCGGTCGGCCCTGCCCGATGTTACAGTTCCGAGGTCTCATCAGTCACTCCGAACACGTTCTCCTGGTGCTGGAGGACCAACTCCAGATGCTTCACCACATGGAGCTTTGGAGGCAAGACTCTCAATGCAATTCCCCATCCAGCAGCCAGAAGGCAGGGTAGGCTCGAAAGGACGGGCAGAGCATCAAGCCGGGTGGGCTTCTGCTGTGGGTCCTCCAGCAGCCCTCGAGAGCTGGGCTGGGCGCTCTGCACGGGGCCAGGAGGGATGCGGGCTATGCTGGGACCTGCAGGGTTCTAGACAGAACGGACAGCAGAATTCATGTCGCCTTATTATAAAAGGCACAGCAAATGTTCTGCTGATACAGGGCTGCTGCCGTGGCTGGTTTACAGGCTGCAGGCAATGGCCCTGGGAGGGACTGGAGGCCAGTGGGACACAGGGAGGGCCACCAGGCCACTGACCTGCCACTGGACAGCACTGTGGCATTTCTGCCGGCTGGACTTCTAGAGAAGATGCACCATTTCTTCTGTCGCTTGCTTTCCAAATTCACTTTGCAATGCCTTTTGCTTTCTAGCTAAATCCCCCCATCTTGTGGCTGGTTTCTGTTTCCTCACAGCAATATGATATCCACATGAACGTGCACAGAGGCTGGGTTAACTGCAAGCCCAGGGCATCACGGTCAGAACCGTGACTGACTTCCCGATTCTGTCCCAGCCACGACATTGCTCCATGCTCCCCTGGAGCCCATAGCACATTCTGTGAACCCTGCCCCCGTCAGTAGGGGACTCTGTGGGCAGAGCTTCAGAAAGTCCTGAGGACCACAGGCACACGCTCTAAATGAGGAGCGGAAGGGTGAGGTATTTTGGAAACGTTTTAAATGCATGCCCTAAAAATAGCATGTCTCCTTTAACAGCATTTGAAATTTCAAAATAAATTAAATATCATTGCTTCAAAAAATTAGCAAGCATTTACCGTCATCAGTGATTGATATAGTGAAGCCCGAACGGCACCTGCTGCAGCACCCGGCACGCGTGAGCTCTGTTTTAACTCACTGAATTCTCATCACGTCTGTGGTTGCTAATATTATGACTGCATTTTCAAGATGAGGCAAGACTGACTTAGGACACATCACGTGTCCTGTAAGGAGCAGAACCTGGCCCCAAATCCTGTGCTCACAGCCAGGTAACTATTCCCTCGCATACCTCTCCCCCAACCCCTCTTCCCTAAGGATAGTCAGCAGACATCAACGAGTTGGAAGGCAGTCCCTCAGTCCAGTCTTAGTTCATAGGTCACTGCTGGTGGCCAGAGATGGGACGGCCCCGACAGGCAGGGTGTTATGGACTGAATGTTTGTGTCCCTCCAAAATACACATGTTGAAGCCCTAACCCGCAAAGGGATACTATGTGGAGACAGGCCTTTGGGAAATAATTAGGTTTAGATGAGATCATGAGGGTGGGGCCCCCAGGATGGGATTAGTGTCCTTATAAGAAGAGGAAGAGACCAGTGTCCCCCGGCTCTGTCATGTGAGGAGACGGGGAGAAGGTGGCTGTCTGCAAAACAGGAAGAGAGTCCTCACCAGACACCAGATCTTTCAGAACTCCCAGCCTCCAGAATTGTGAGAAATAAACCTTTGTTGTTGAAGCCACCCAGTCCATGGTACTTTGTTTTAGCAGCGCCCAAAGGGCAAAGACTCAGGAGGAAGTCAGGCAGGGGACCTCCCACTGTTCGCCAGAGTTCATCTATGTTCATGTGAAGGAGACTTCTGCTCAGCCCTGTGAAACGCTGCAGGACTTGGGCTGTCAGGACACCTCGAGGAACTTTTCTGGCTCTTAGGAAACTTGGGGAGCTAGTCTCAAACGTGATACATATGGGAGGGGGTACGATGCGGGGGAAGCTTAATAACTATGAGACTTGGGTTCATTTAGGAAAGAGGAACCTGAGGTACAGATAACACTGTATCTGTCTTTGTTTTTTTTTTAAAAAAAAATTGTAAGAGAATTTCAGGTTTGTTGTGAAAAAAAATCAAACACAGAAAATAAGTAAAAAGTCAAAGCTCCCACACCCAACCTGCAGTTAACCATTTGATAGATTTCCCTTCAAACTTTTGCTTTATTCCTATGCTTATGTGTATCTTCATTCTCAGAAAGAGAAAGGAAAGAGTGAGAAGGAAGGAAAGAGACAGATAGACAATACTCCCAGAGTCTCTTCATGCATTTCATGGCTGTGTTAGGTAGTCACCATTTCAACCAGTCTTTCTCCAATACAAGCCAATCTGGTCGGTCTACCCAGCATTTTTTTTTTTTTTTTTTTGCGGTACGCGGGCCTCTCACTGTTGTGGCCTCTCCCGTTGCGGAGCACAGGCTCCGGACGCGCAGGCTCAGCGGCCATGGCTCACGGGCCCAGCCGCTCCGCGGCATGTGGGATCCTCCCGGACCGGGGCACGAACCCATGTCCCCCACATCGGCAGGCTGACTCTCAACCACTGCGCCACCAGGGAAGCCCATACCCAGCATATTTATAGGAACAATGGGGGCCGGATACAGAGGTGATATGAAATTCTTAGATATGGGTATTCAGTTATGGCCGTGGGTTTCCACACTGAGCACCTGCTGTACAAAAGACATCCCCCACCACATGCTGCAGGTTGGGGGAGTGGACAAGTAAGGTGTGAACTTCTCTGGGGGCATGGAGCCTCTTCCAGGCTCACTGGTGGTTGGCAGGATTCATATCCTGTAGTTGTAGGACGGAGGTCACCCGGGATAGCTCTCAGCTCTCAGAGGCACCCACATTTCCCTGCCATGTGGCTTTGCTTGTGGCCCCCACGGGCAGCTCATGACAAGGAAGTGTGCTTTCTCCCAGGCCATCCGGAGCATCTTAACTCCTCTTCTGCAAGCAGTCAGAGAAAACTGCCTTTAAAGGGCTCATGTGATTACATCACCCTACCCAGATTATCTCCCTATTCGAAGGTCAACTGACTGGGGACCTTAATTACATCAGCAAAATCCCTTCACAGCAGCACGTAGATTTGTGCTTCACTGAATAACTGGGAGTGGGTGTGGGTACAACAGGAAGCAGAAATTATAGTTGCCGGGGGGTTGTCTTAGAATTCCACTTACCACAGTTGGTAACTGCATCATTGCCTGGGACTCAACTTTGCCTTCCTTCTAAAATATTTCAATTCTGAATATTAAAAGACTCTCTACCCATATGTCATTGACCCTCACTGCAAATGAAATCATCATGGCTTTAGGAGGCGCAATGTCAAATCCACCGCTGTTTTTCAGCTTAAATATCCTGGTGAAAAAGTGAATTCACAGAGATTCCAAATATTTAAGGTCAGTAATCATAATGGAAAAGATTGGTGAATTTGGCTCCATAAAAATGAAAGATTTCTGTATGTCATAAAATACAAATAAAACTAAAAGACATATAATAAACTAAAGATGGGGGTGGGATGTGATTGCAACATCTATGAAAAAAAGAGATGCACCACAGTAAATAAACACACAAACAAATAAGTAACTAGCAGAGCAATAAGAAAAAATCACATCAAATTTCAGGAATAATGACATGAAGAGGCAAAAGAAACAAAGAACAATGGTCAATAAACATGAAAAAAATTTAACCTTACTTATTAATCAACAAAATGCAAATTAAGTCACCAGTTATCCGACCGGCAACAATTAAAAAGAATGATAACACCTTGTGCTGAGGAGTGTCTGATTAGAAAGGCTCTTTTATATACAGCTGGTGAGTAAATCAACAGAACTTTTCCAAAAGAAAACTTTCTAGCACGTATCAAATGTATTAAAAACGTAACCCTGACCCAGCAATTCTATTTCTGAAAATCTTTTCCTAAGGAAACTAGTTAACAAATGTGCAGAAGTGTGTACTAGAAGGCTAGTTGCGCTACAGTTAATAGCTGGAGACTGCCTGGTGCTGAAATCTGCCAAGGTTTAGCCCAAGAAAAGAATGTCAAGCAGCCATTAAAAATGACAAATGTGTGGTTAGTGACATGAAAACGTGTTCCTAATTAGTTTCTATGCAAAAAGACAGGTGACAGAACAAAGTGACACCACTTTTGTAAAGTAAACATATTTATATGCATAAATAGATGTGGTATAGATAGATGGAGATCTAAACAGAACCATAGATGCCTGGAAAATTACAGAAGGAATATTTGCCAAACTCTTTACAGTGATATCTTTGAGTGATTAGATTATGGGTCACTTTTGTATTTCTTTTTCTGCTTGTTTTTAATTTACTTGATATGACAAACCCACAGCTAACATCATACTCAACGGTGAAAAGTTGAAAGCATTTCCTCTAAGATCAGGAACAAGACAAGGATGCCCACTCTTGCCACTTTTATTCAGCATAGTTTTGGAAGTCCCAGCCACGGAAGTCAGAGAAGAAAAAGAAATAAAAGGACACCAAATTGGAAAAGAAATAGTGAAACTGTCACTGTTTGCAGATGACATAATGCTATACATGGAAGACACTACCAGAAAACTACTAGAGCTCATCACCGAATTCGGTAAAGTTGCAGGATCCAAAGTTAGTACACAGAAATCTGCTGCATTTCTATAACACTAAAAACAAAAGATCGGAAGGAGAAATTAAGAAAACAATCCCATTTACCATCGCATCAAAAAGAATAAAATACTTAGGAATAAACCTACCTAAGGAGGCAAAAGACCTGTACTCAGAAAACTATAAGAAGCTGATGAAAGAAACTGAAGATGACACAAACAGACGGAAAGATAAATCGTGTTCATGCATTGGAAGAATCACTATTGTTAAAATGACCATACCACCCAAGGCAATCTACAGATTCAATGCAATCCCTATCAAATTACCAGTGGCATTTTCACAGAACTAGAACAAAAATTTTTTAATTTGCGTTTTCATTCTTCGTCCTTAAACATCTATTGCTTATTCAAAAATAAAACGTTAAACTACTTTGAAGCTTATTTGAGAGCTAAACTTATATTCCCCAGTTACATCACTCAAAGACTTTGAAATCTACTAACAGCATTGCAATTTCTGATTGGGTCAACGTGTTACATCACTTCAAAGACTTAATACCAAGTAGTCTCGATTTAGAACTTTCAAGAACTGTGATCAGTGGGGGAAGATCTGCCTGGCACCCTACAACACATTCTGTATTGGTTGCCTGTTTACTTCTGGGTTAGCAAACTCTGCTTCTCCTGGCTTCCTTCCTGAGTACAACAAGAGCTCTACACACAGGAAGCAGTCGCGAGACTGCCCTGTAGGCATCACAGCCTACAGACATTGCACCGCAGGTGACCGCAGAATCCTAGACTACTTTCCACAGCGTTCTTACACCCGTGGGTGTCTTAATACTGCCATTTAGCATAGGACACTAGAAAAGAATACATTTTGGAGGGTCATTTGACCTTGGAACAATCTGCTCTTCGAGCCTTATGTGCTAGCTTATGGAAGGCTGTTTAGGTGTCGAATTTGGAACTGTGTTCATTGCTGGCAAATGAACATTTGCTGTGATGCTGTTTGCCTGAGAGCAGGTCAGTTTGGGCATCACCTATGTTTTTTTCTCCCCCACGTAAGCGTTTGCGTGAGGCACAGATCATATTAACTTAACTTCCATAGTTTGCTGAATTATATGAATAGAATTTTTTACAATGAAAGTCCAACCAAATTCAGTCAACTGTATAAAGAACAAAACTAAATAATGTGTAAATACTACAAATATATTAATGTTTTATCTTAAAGATGAGATGTAATGAGGGATTTTTAATACCTTCTAGCTTTCAGAACTACCCCTAATCTAATAACATAGAATGTTATTATTTATCATTTTCACATCCCACGTTTGTACATATTTGGGGGAACATTATAAACAATAAACATGGGACTGTCTTTATATCTGTGTTCACTGTCACCTGCCCACTGATTTATGCGTTCGGTTTATAATCCCAAATCTAAAACCAAGTTAAGTTATCTAATGCCAACCAAACAGCAGTTTCTTATCCATCATTCAGCACATTGTGTTAATCTCACCTAAACTCAAATATTCTACTAATATGCTTATAAATAACAACCTTTATCACTATTTAAACCGCTTAACTGAGTACGTGTAGGATGAATGAAGGATGAGGTCATTATCAATTTATCTTGTGGTAATCTTTGTACCTTTCTCGGGAATACGGTATCTTTCAATTCTAAGGCACAAATAAGAAGAGTACTCTGAATAGGTGATGCTTAATTAATTGTGTGTACTCCAGCTGATGTCTCTTTCTGGGTATTAGGTTTAGGTCTTTTTGATTTGCTCCGCTGCAGTTAAGCAGTGGGCATTACCTGCAAGGCAGTACCTGATATCCAAATCCACTTTCAACATGAGCCCATTGATAAGTTAAATCCATGGTTACTAATTTCTCCAATCCTTTGCTCACCTCTAGTTAACTCTTTTCTCAGGATGGCCGCGAATGTGGGTCCTTCCATCTCTTGTTTATTCCGGGACCACTGAGAAATATTTTCTTGAGGGTTTCTTTTCATGACATAAAGGACAAGCCACCTACTTCACATGAGTTTGGACAGAAACTCTGATTTGGTGCCAGTGTAATTGCTTCTCCATCAGCGGGGGCTGTGGACGCGATTCTGGCCATCAGGTTTATAAAGGTTCCCTCTAACAGAAGCAGAAGCAATGGAATGTTGCAAACACATCCAGGACTCAAAGGGATTTAGGAACATGTACCCAGTTTATTCGTTCATTTATTTTCTTATTCATTCATTTACTCATTCATTCACTCATTCAAATAATATCCGTTGAGCAGCTTCTGTGTGCCAAAGCACAGCGCAAGGTCATAAAATTCTGATGTTTGCAGAAACTCAGGTAAGCAAGGCAGAACCCTCTCCAGGTGTCGAGCGAGGGGACTCACTGCAGAGGCTCAAGAGGAAGAAGCATCATGAAGCACATTTGATGCTTTTACCTTCTTCCGTAGAGAAAGAAAATCAACTATTAATTATGACTTGCTAAAATTGAACATCATTGCCTCAGTACGCAGGTGCCGTAGCCAACAACGGCCCACGTGTCCGCACTCTCCAAAATTTGAGGGTGTGTCTCTGGATGACCCCAGAGCCCTTTTTTTTTTTTTTTTTTTTTTGCGGTACGCAAGCATGTGGGATCTTCCTGGACCGGGGCACGAACCCGTGTCCCCTGCATCGGCAGGCAGACTCTCAATCACTGCGCCGCCAGGGAAGCCCCCCAGAGCCCTTTTAATGCTGGGACACGAACTCGGCAGGAAAGTGGACTCCACTTTCACCAAAGACTACCATCAAAGTCAAAAGCCAAACGGCCTTCAACTTAACCTGGGATTCACAGAAAACCCATAGAATTCGACATCCATGGGACTTTAGAGATATCTTCGTAGGCTCCATGTCTAATTTGATATATAGAAACCTGAGAACCGGAAGGTCACAAAGCTTCAGGCATCTTATTTACATATTAGCTGATTTATTTATACTCTGCCTACTTCCAAAAAGGCTTTGAGGCAGTTCTCCAATCGCTGTGGTTAATCACTGTGTTATTCTTAGAAGTGAACCTTCCTTTTTAAATTATGTTTCTAAAACTCCACGGATTTAGATAGCGCTAGGTACATAATTCAGGCTATTGTGTATATGCTGGCATTTTGAAAGAGACGCCAACCAGCTGAATCCTCCTGGTATTTCAAAGGATTCCTAAAATCAGCTCCTCGGGTTTGTACAGGGAGAGTGGCATGAACTATAATATAGTGAAGAGTTACCCACGTTTACGTGATTATCTTATGAAATCTACAGAGCAAACGTGGTGTGAATAAGATTAATTACTCTGGGATATCTGGCCTCTCTTTATAACATGTGGGTTGATGTGTGCTAACAGAATGATGGTGGTTTAATCAGATGTGGCCCTTTTCTTCAAAATGCATATAAATAAAGAGATCACTGATCGGGGTGAACAAGGCATAAATGTGGGCTTTGAATTTGGAGTCGGCGCGCCTCGGGTGCACACTGAAGACCAGAGAAGAGTGGCGTAGGGGGCAGGGTAAGAAGCATACAGTGCAAGATGGGGCAGCCCGTTGCTGGACCACTCCCATCAGATCGAAGTCATGTGCTGGAAGAATCTGATGGGCATCTTCCCACGGGCTCCCCTTTGACACTTTCACTTGGCAGGGCTCTTTGCCACTGCTCACTCCCAGAGCTCAGAAAACTGGAACCAGAGGCAGGAACGGGAAACGAGGGCAGCTCTTCTGGGTAAACTTGGTCTGCATGCAGAGACAGGACCATGACTCGAAGGTCACGCAGATATGAGAGCAATGGAGCATCTTGATTGGTCTCTTTTGTGCGGAAGGGCAACTCCATCGTTTCTCTCTCTTTCCAGCCAACCGGCTGCGGGAGCTGTCCGGAGCCTCGTGTACTGCTGGAAGCAGGAAGGGGATGCAAAGGAGACTTCCGTGTGGTTGTGGCCCAGCATAAACTATAGACGGAATGATGGGTATCAAGTGGGAGAGAGGGGGCCAATGCACCCTGAGGGTACATGGGACTTAGGGGCCGTAGTGCCCCCTCCCACCCTGTCCCACTGCCTGAGAATCTCATCTGAGTCTGGCCAGGCCTGCTTCCTCTGTTCTTAAGAGAAAGGAGGGGCCCTTTCTGTTATATGTAGATAGATGGGGGTCACAGGACTTCAGGCTGCCCCTGCTGTGACAGGAAGTGTTCCGGGTCCAGGTGTTTCTCAGGTAACTGACGTGTTCCCTTGTCTGGCCTGAGCTGCTATGGTATTTATTTGCTAAGTGATGTTGTCCATTCACATCAGTCCCTTGACAGGCCTAGATGCCCTTTGTGTTGAATTGGCTTCACAGCAATGGTTACCGTGTTCAGTTAATATTTAAAAAACAATCGGTTTAGAAAAATAATCACTCAGACTCATTGTTGGGCAGCAGAGTTGCCCTCCTCCCAACCAAACACATGGTGGCATTTTTCTTTCTATTTCACCTGTGCAGTCCCAGGTCTAGGCTGTGACAATATTGGTTTCATGGTTGATCCAGTATGCTGGTGCCCACAGAGGATCAGCAAAAATCCTCATGATGAAAGAACTCACGTGACAATCAAAGTCCACGGTCAACAAGTTCAAGGGTTCCGCTTGGCATCTCACTTGTGGATCTCTACCTCCCAGGTGAGCCGTGCTGACACAGAATGAGCTTCTCTATTCATGTCTATTACAGGGAGTCACCTGCCTGATCCAGGCTCTCCTCAAGCTTTTGAGCATCTCGAGGTTTTCCAATAATATCTTCATTCCAAAAAGCATCTTCAACGCCATAATCTAGCATTTCCAATTTGCTATTTTCATCCACTTGAAGGAAGTATCTTCTTCACATAAATAGTACTGGCTCCTTCTGGAGAAGTGTGTTTACTGGCACCCTACACACGAAACATCTTGACTGTGTCTCATAAGGAGCCGTGACTGGTGTGTAGGCAAGCTTTCAATGAACTTCTGAGAGAGGAGGCCAAGCAGTAAAGTCCACATATTTTCTGTTCATAAAAACACCTCGTTTGCAAAGGAGAGGTATGGATTCCAAGGAAACAGACAGGGAGCAGAAGCCAGGCTAGTGATTTATGAAAACTGGTCTATTTCTTTCCTTCCAGAGACCCTGGGCTTGGATAGACTAACCCCAGATCCCAGGAATTACGTCCGCTAAGACTTTGGGGGCAACACCAGGGCAGCAGTGCATTATAAATTGAGGGAAGGAGGCAAAAAAGGCCCAATACTTTTGGAGGAAGAAGCGGTATTGATCACGCCCTGCAGACCACAACCACTTTCAATTTAAATCACTGAAGATGTTGCGTGTGGTGTGTGTTGGCTCAGTGCTCCGCGAGAGGGGAAATGAAGGTCATGGCAACCAGCCGGGGGCCACGATCATCCCCTGAGCACCCTCTTCAACAGGAAAGGTATGTGTTATTCCAAGGGGCTTGGGCCCTTTCCAATACGATAATTACATTCCACCCACGCACTGCCCCTGTGGCTGCCCCTCCCCCAGCACTGTTCTCCTGTGTCCATCGCACCACCGGCCCTTGGCAAAGAATCTGACAGCAGCCAACTGGCTCTTTCCTGCTCTGTGATGTATGTATTTCTCCCTGTAACCCCATCCTTCAGAGACTTCAATTCGGTGTAGAAATACCATATTTCATCACTGGAATGGGGTGTGGGGAGGAACCACTGACAGACTCACACATCACGAAGATCCCTCCCTGTTCCAAGGGATCATACTCTTCTACGATTCTGCTTGTGTATAATCGCTCTAGAGCAGGGGACTCGGAGGGTCTGAATGCATTGGAAAGAAGAAGGCCTGCATAGGCTGCGAGAGAGATGGGTTACGATGGGAAGAGGGCTGATTTCCAGCATGGACTTCACTCCTCGAAGGACTATTCAGGGGGATGGGATGAGGTCGCCTCCAACTGGACAGGCCAGAGGCAGGTGCAGCTGAGTTCAGGGAGTCGGCATAAAAGAAGGCTTCAGAAGCGGTCCTCGAGGGGGTGGAAACAAAGAAGTTGTCTGGTCATTTCTCTACCCTAATAAACAATTTAGAGGACTGTTATCGGGAAGGTGGAAGGCGACACTTGGGTTCCTAAGCATGTCTCCCAAGGGTTCTCTTCTCAGGTTCCTGCAGTGTCCTGAGTGGGTTTACACTGATAAGACAGAGCAGTTCTGCCACCTCCGTCTATAGGTAACCTGTACTTTCACGGAGCACAGTTCTGCAATGAGACGGTGCTATAATTTCTAGGGGCTGGCTTTTGGTGGACCATGCTCACCAGTGGGAATAATATTGCGTTTTCTGTCATTTGTGCAAATCTTCTACTATTAGGCGTCTATTAGTAGATGAATGTTTTCTCGGAGCTCTGCCTAAACTGACATCGTCTTTTCAGCAGGTTCCAAAGTTTTGGTAATAACATTTTACGGTACTTTACCTTCCTTAAGAAAACTGTCTTGGGCAAGTATGAGTCAAGATTTCCAAAAGCCATCCTCCAGATCTGAAGTGTCTGAACAACGAGGGAGAAGCAAGGTGTTGAAGAGTTTGTGAGAGCATTTTAGGAGTTAGGAGATTCACAGGTGATGTGTGTCTGAAAAGGTACTGACAAAAGGGCACAAAGTACGGCTACCCATCTAAAGGAAACTAAATGAAAGCTACTCTCCACCTTTCCAAAACTCTGGAATTAAGATTCTGTAACATGCTTAGAAGCGTGTCAGATTACAGAAACATCAATGGGTCCTATGTGGTAACACAAATTTCCCTGGTATAAGAGGCGTACTAAAAATACCCCAAGCCTACAATTTATTTATTTTTAAATAATTAATTATTTATTTATTTGCGGTACGCGGGCCTCTCGCTGTTGCGGCCTCTCCCGTTGCGGAGCACAGGCTCCGGACGCGCAGGCTCAGCGGCCACGGCTCACGGGCCCAGCCGCTCCGCGGCACGCGGGATCCTCCCGGACCGGGGCACGAACCCGTGTCCCCCGCATCGGCAGGCGGACTCGCAACCACTGCGCCACCAGGGAAGCCCCTCAAGCCTACAATTTAAATTTAATTATGACTCCTAAGGAGAGAAATCTCAGCTGTAATATACCCATTCAGTTAAGAAACACTTGGTGAAGGTCAGGGATGGCTGACCCTGGAGATTCTGTGAAGAACAACGTCGACTTAGTTCTGCGACTTGCCATTTAGCCGGGGAAGACATCAACCGTCATTAAATAATGATCCTTCTCAATAAATGCCACAAAGAAAAATAACACAGGTCTCAACAAAAGCACCCCACAGGGAGAACAACAGTGTTTAAGGAGAGATCTGGAGGATGAACTGGTACTGGGAGAAGAAGACAGATAAGAGTCTGAGAGAGCAACGGGTCCCAAGGGTCTGGGGTAGCAAGGGATCCTGAGTGTCTGGAGTGAGTGTGCAGGTAAGTGTGCACACAGAAAGCACAAACAAAGGCGTACCAACACACTCACAGGAAGTGTGCACACACAGGAATGAAATGTCACTCGCTCCCAGGGAGGGGAAGCTGGCGATCCTGCAGGGACCAGATCACAGGAGATTCCTTGAGGAAGAGAAACAGTACTGACTGACACACCACTTGGGTTCTATATGGAACTCAACCCGTGAAGTGTGGGCATGGAGGAGCCCAGATGTGCCTGGGATCGAATGGAAGCAGGGCCACGAGGACGGGAGCCGTGGGAACAAGCAGATCTGGGAACCTGGCCATTTTCTCACAGCGTCTCCTTCCTTCTCCCCAGACCACACGCTCAGGGTCTCCCCTCTCTACCACCTCTCTCTGAAAGTGTCAGTGGACGAATCTAATAACATGACTATCAAGAGGACAAGGGAATGGGCAAGAGATCACAGTTCCAGAGACTTCTATCCCAAAATTCCGACTCCTCCCTGGATTTCTCTGCTAGAAACACTAGTCTTAGGGGCTTCCCTGGTGGCGCAGTGGTTGGGAGTCCACCTGCCGATGCAGGGGACACGGGTTCGTGCTCTGGTCCGGGAAGATCCCACATGCCGCGGAGCAGCTGGGCCCGACTAGTCTTAGCCTCAAGTGGGGAGGAGAGTCCAGTGGACACGCATCCAAGGAAGAATTAGCCTTGTTTTTTTGCATCCTTGAGGTTCCCCTGGGTGATACCTAGAAACTACACATCTCACGGATTCAGAACCAAACTGTCTACTGAGGGAGGAAATGTTTCCAAACACAGAGATTGTACTGAGTTGCCACGCTGCTCCGTGTGACGCTGAATAAGGCTTTTTGGACCTTCAGGCATGAGTTTCCACCGCTGGAAGCTGCCTGGAAGCTCTTCAGCGTGGGGTGTGTCTCGTCCCAGCGGCAGGTTGCCAAGCAGGGTGTGGACCTGATCGGCGGAGGCCACGGGAGGTGCATGGAGCCTGTGCGGAGGCTGGCACGGTCCTGTGGGTACCACTGAGTTGGTTCTCTGCCTCCTGGGGATAAGGCCAAGGCAGTGCCAGGAGGATGAGTCATTGAGCTCACAGAAGCAAGAGGTCAAGTGCACCCCATAGATTCGAAAGCCACTACTGAAAATAACGTCTGTCCCAGATACGGCGGAGAACATGACGCCCCGGATTTGGAACAGCCCTGCCCTTGGCATTCTCCCTCTTGAAGACCCACATTTTTCTCACTTCATCTATTCTTTGATGGACCCCAAGTTGTAACAGAACTATGCAGTGAGGAAGTTGAAGGAGGATAACTATTCTGTGTTTTCCCAGCCACATTACGTTTCGTACTTGACCGGTGTCACCGTGTGTCTGCTTGTGAAGAACCTCTCTCTGGCTCGGGAGCCCCCCGAGGACGAGCATCCCATCTGCCCCCTCCCTGGAGTGCCTTTATATCCTGACACAGGACACTTCTCCTGACGGAAAGCTCTTCAGTTCTACTCAAAAACACTCTTGTAGCCACGAAGTCCACTGGCCAATCTCTGGGAAGACACACGTGATTGGGCAGGATGGCCCTGGAAAAGGAGCAGGACGTGACTAAACCTCAGAGCTTTGGCTGACTGGCTGTGTGGACTCGGGGACTGTACTTCACCTCTGAATCCATTTCTTTATCTGTGAGGTGTGCGATTTTAAAGGTGAAATGAGATACCATTTTTAAGGCACCTAATATATTCCTGGCCTTTTCTTCGTAATTAGGAGGATAACGACGACGATGATTAATGATTATATTCTCTGTCTTTCTCTCTCTCTCTCTCTCTGTCCAGGGTTCACAAACCAGGGAAAGACAGAAGATGCCCGAGTCCAGTGCCCAGTACTGTACACAGTAGAGTACAGGGCACAGAGGAGGGGATCGTTTCACAGAGTAGAAAAGCATTCCAGGGGAGTCAACACGAGCTGGGACTGGAATGATGAGCAATGCTGCTGCTAGCAGAGAGGTGTGGGAAAATCATCCTGGGAGAAGAGAATAAACGTGGAACAAAGCTCAAAGACGTGCGAATGCGTGGTACGTCCAGGGAGGGATGAGCCGTGTCGCGTGGTTGACGTGGGGCGTGCCCAGGTAGCACCATGGGGTATGAGGCCACATGACGGAAGGCTCTTTGTCCTGCAGACTGTATCACGAAGGCGATGGAAATCCGCTGAAGACGTGAAACACCCTTTTTTGCTGCCAAGTATGAAATGCACTTGCGGAAGGAGTAGGAAGATGCCTCTTACAAGATTCGTGGGATGGAGGGAGGGCCTGAGGCAGGGGCGTGGCCACAGGAAAGGGGGAGAAAGAAGGGGATGTCGAGGTGGGGATGGTGGCGAGGTGGGGATGGTGGCGAGGTGGGGATGGTGGCAAGGGCTCCGGAGGGAATGGAAAGGGAGGGAGGGGCGAGAAGCACAGCTACAGTTCGTAGTCTGAGCGGTGGAGAGGACGGTGACCCTCTGTGTCTTCTCGGTGGGCTAAGCCCAGCTGAGGACTGGCTCTCAGGCAGTAACTGTAGTCCCACTGCCATTTAAGACATCAAACACCTGACGACGGAAGAGGAATACTCAGATCAAGGATGAGCCAGCAGTAGGACCAGCAAATCAATCAGCCGCCTGACCGGTTTCTCTGATAATGAGGGTTGGTGGAGACTTGAGTCTAGTGATTTGCTTTTCTTTTTTTGTTTGTTTTTAGGTTTTAAACTAGTAATGTGAGTTTGGTGTTTTATTTGAGAATATTCAATTCAGCTACAGAAAATGAGAAATCAAATGGGAGAAGTGAAACTTGCAAGATGTGCTACGTAACTTATGAGACATTAGGCATAAATAAAATACGTAGACGTGCTGAACACAGAAAGGGATGGAAATGCTGAATAAACACTAAAATTGTCACTAAGCGTTCAATGCACATGAGGTATTAAAATTGTCACTATACGTTACATATACATGATGTATCGGAGTCACTCAATATTTATGAAGTCTTGAATTGGTCACGCATTGGTTACACCCATTCTAGCTCCGCAGACACTCTGCCAGATAAAATCCATAGCTGCTCATAGACTCACTGGTGAGTGGACAATTGTGACTAAGTGATTTCCTTGGTTTCCTTAGAACGCCAAGACCTAGGATTCAACGTGTAGAAACTGAAAATACTTCTCCCGCCAAGCTTAAATTCAGGAAGAAGGGAACAAGGCCTGACCCTAATTTGCAAAACCCTTCAGCTTGCCGTGTTATCCTTCAAGGATATCATGTTTTACCTAGTGGAAGAAAAAAAAAAAGGTGTGTGTGTATGTAAAAATGCAAGATCCAGCTTATTTTTGTATTTTCAGGCTAATATTTAACTTTTCAGAGGAGTACACTATTTATGAATTGAACTCATTTCTACTATAATTAGACTTCATATAAATGTTCATGAGACAGTTTCTTCTTTCTCCTGGAGTATTTCTCCATTAGCCGTATCTCAGCCAGGATCCAAAGAGCACCTTTTCAAAACATGTTTTTATCCTTAAGTTACCTTCATTTACATAATGAACAAAGCTTCACATTTGCTCCCCACAGACATTAGTTCTTCTAGATGTAATTAGTGCGAGAAAAGTCCCTTACCATTCCAGTTATTGATTTAATCAAACATGCTGCTAATCCAATATTCTCCAAATAGGATTTTGATAATTTTCCTGATGCACCTTATAATTACAGAACAAAAGACAGAAAGCAGCTGAAGATGACCTATTTCCACATGGGCCTTGCTAATCGCACAGAGCTCTGCTGGATCTGGCCGTGAGGACCCTCGACACGAAACCCTCATTTTCGACTTCTCTATACGCAACCACAGCTGCAGAGTATCACGAGGGAAAAAGCGTTTCAGATCATCTATTCCGTTTTCCCAACATGGATCCGGAAATCATCAGCCACAACGGATACTCCCTGAAAAAAAGGCGTCGTGGTGGTTAAGTCTGGGCTCTGCCGCCTGCTACCCTCACTTCTGGAAGCTTTCACATCAGCTTAAAAGAGGTTCTTGGGCTTCCCGGGTGGCGCAGTGGTTGAGAGTCCGCCTGCCGATGCAGGGGACACGGGTTCGTGCCCCAGTCCGGGAAGATCCCACATGCCGCGGAGCGGCTGGGCCCGTGAGCCGTGGCCGCTGAGCCTGCGCGTCCAGAGCCTGTGCTCCGCAACGGGAGAGGCCACAACAGTGAGAGGTCCGCATACCTCTCAAAAAAAAAAAAATGTTCTAAGTCTTACCATAAATAAGGAAATGTCATTGCAGAGAATCTAGAACACTTATTTGATCACCTTTTCCCCTCATAACACCTGTGACCATCCTGCTGAACTGATGGTAAACAGAGATCTCATCCACCCCCATGCCCACACTTAAAGATAAGACCCAGGAATTGAGCTGTCTGTCCCAGTTCCCTCAGTTACGACACCGGCTTCTGATTCTGAATCTGCTACCTGCTGACTCCTACCTCACTGCTCTGTTTACTAAAACATGCTGCCTCTTTCATGTTCACCTTGATGCTCGCTGCACTTGACAAAAAGAATCATTCCTCTACTGGCAAAGTGTTCCAGAAAAACCTGAAAACATCCATCCCAGGCATCTTCCATGGGTCTTTGCCACATCTCAGGTAGCCGATTCTTGCTGTATCTCATTCGTAGTGTGAATTCATATTTATATTTACACTTACATTTATACAGGCACACCTCAGAGATATTGTGGGTTTGGTTCCAGACCACCACAACAAAGGGAATATTGCAGTAAAGTGAGTCACATAAAATTTTGGGTTCCCTCGGGCATATGAAAGTTATGTTTACTACACTATAGTCTATTAAGTGTGTGAGAGCATTGTGTCTAGAAAACAATGCACATCTTACTTAAAAAATACTTTATTGCTAAAAAATGCTAGCCATCCTCTGAGCCTTCAGTGAGTCCTAACAGTAACATCAAAGGTCACTGATTACAGATCCCCATTACACATACAATAATAATGGAAAAGTTTGAAATACTGGAAGAATTACCAAAACGCGACAGAGACACGAAGTGAGCGAATGCGGGTGGAAAAATGGGGCTGACAGACTTGCTTGATGCACGGTGGCCACAAACATTCAATTTTTAAAACAAAAAAGTAAAAAACCACAATATCTTTGAAGTGCCATCAAGCAAAGTGCAATGAAACATGGTCTGCCTACATTTACGATGGAACTTAAAACGACGTCCTCTTTGAACATGACTGTGATTTCAAGTTAAGGCAGCAGAAGGAGGGAGAGCAGGAGGGTTGAGGTTTGGCCACCTGTCACTTTGGGTTTAGCAGCTTTGTCTTCCAAGAAGGATTCTAGACCCCAGGTCCAGCATCAAAGCAAACAAACAAACAAACAAAAATCACCAGAACTCTAGTCCGGAATTTGGACATGAACCATCCCGGGTTATAAGGGAGTCACCACCTAGAACCGCTAAGTAGTAGAGTAGCTCTCAAGCCAAGGTGCACACCGGGCTCTGGCCAGAGATGTCTTCTTGTAGAAGCCACCTTCCTATCTAGCATCTTAGTTACTCCAAGTCTGACGAAGAGAATGCAGGAGATGTCGGCTAAGATCCCTTCCGGCTTCCACCATCTCTCTCTCCTTCATGCCCAGGTTTAGATGACCAGCACTCTCCAAGCTTGAGTATCTAAAGACAGCAAGTTGGGAGAAAGAAATCTCCAAGTTTGGGGGGCATAGGGGTGATGGGATGAATTTTTAAAGATCCATGATGAAGATAAGATGTCCTCAACAAGGTAGAGAAGAAGCAGAACTCAACTGCCACTGCTCTCTTTCTGGCCCAGAGAGGAATATGCTGCATGTTGGGTTACTTAGCTAAAGCCAGATACCCTGGAAGGTGATCATCTGCCCAATCACTGAACAGTGCATGAACGATTCTGCGGCTACACTTCCCAGGCTTGACAAGACCAAGCAGTAAAACTCTGACTTAGGTCCCTGCTAAGGTTGCCTTTGGCAAAACGCCTGGAAGCATGGCTGCTATCAGGCTTACCAGCTCACTTTTAATTGTAAAAGTCCAACAGCCACAGTCTACAGGACAGATCACTGAGGACACAGCTCCAGAGCCTCTCCCAGGAGGAAAAGCTCATGCACATAAATAAATGTCAGGGATGCATGCAGTCATGCATGGAGCATCAAGGTCAGCTGACCAGGGGTGGTGAAGGCCAATCACACTGGGAAGGTGGCCCAATGGCCCTGTTTTCACACTGTGGGGGCCCCTCTCTGGATCAGTTCTCTGGCTCCTGATCTACCATCTCGACCCCCGCCCCCCGCCTTCTCTCCCCTCTCTCATGCCTTCATGCACACTCTTGAGCCCTTATCTTTGGGTTCATAGGAACAGAGACTTGAGCTTCTTCCTACGAAGCAGAACTGAACTGGAATACTTCCGAAGGACAGGTGTAGCTCAGTCCGCTGCCTGGAAAGCACAGAGGTCAGAGCTGGAGCCCCTTGTAGGGTCAGGGTCCAACCAAGAACAGCCTCAGAAAGGGAATACCTATCTATGTTCTTGGACAAATAGAGATCCCGATCTGGCCCATGGCAGACGACCACGCCAAGGGAAGGAACAACGTCTTCCCACCCTCACAAACAGCTGTTTCTTGTGATGTTGCAGCATCCTCACTTTTGTCTACCACCCCTCTGCCCCCAGCACAATAGGGGGGCAGAAGGAGGCAGCAAACCGCAGGCCCTGGAAACAGAGCTTGGCTGCATGGGGTCACCTGCGTCCCCTCCCCACACACAGCGGGCAGCTCAGCGAGTGATGTGCTGGGGACCTCCTCCAACGGGAGTCAAGCCCTTTTTTATGATTCATTTCCTCATCAAAGATGGTAGTTCTTTTTCTTATCTGTACCTGAAATAAACATAATGTATTTCTGGCATAAGAAAAAAATTGTTATATTCGATGTCTCCTTTCTCTTTTTTTTTTTTTTTTTTGCAGTACTTGGGCCTCTCACTGTTGTGGCCCCTCCCATTGCGGAGCACAGGATCCAGACGCGCAGGCCCAGCGACCACGGCCCACGGGCCCAGCCGCTCCGCGGCATGTGGGATCCTCCCGGACCGGGGCACGAACCCGCGTCCCCTGCATCGGCAGGCGGACTCTCAACCACTGCGCCACCAGGGAAGCCCTCGATGTCCCCTTTCTCTTGGCAAGTGCTTTCCTAAAACGTCCACAGCAATCACTGTTTTCTTAAAATGCCCACAGCGATCATTGGAATTAGCTTCTGGTTTTGGTTTTGGCTTTGAGATATTAATTTAATTGCTTTAAAACAACATAACTCAGTGCCTACCAAATGCCCAAACCGTATCAATTATCGTTGACCTGATGGTAAAAATTAACATTATGTTTAACTTTTCAGCAATACAGAAAGCATTAAAAAAAAAAAGAAAAAAGAAGTGAAATTCCGAAGGAAAATAAGAAGAGGGGACACAACTGACTAAAGTTAATTAGTTTAAATCTAACCCCAGGATCCCAGTCTCAGAATCCCGCAAGGAGCTACAGGAAGGGTACAGAGAGTAGAAGACTTTGGGAAATATCACTTAAGGCAGCTTGGGGCTTAGACGTAAAGAAAATCAGTATGACTAGAGAGGAAAAATGGGGGTTTTTTAAAATTCAAATGATAAAGTCTTCAAGGATAGCAAAATTAGTGTGTTCAGAAGACAAAGTGGAGTTGGCCTCATAAACTAGGGCATACAAATTCTCTTTTCTATATATCCTCAATTTTTCAGCCAGCTTTGAAATATCCTAGTTCTGCACCGAATACATGGTAACCACATTTCCAGGCATAAATTCACACAGAGACTGGAGTGTGTAGCAACAAGGGGGGAAAAACAGCAGAACCTTTTAAAATTTGTGCATAAAATTGCAATGCAAGTTCCTAAAAACTACACTTGTGATAATCTTGGGAACCAAATCCAGAGAACATGTGTAGCTGATCTACCAAGAGGGGATCTCCTGGTCTCTTCTCTTTCCTGTCAGGGAATACCCAAAATGTTCCTAGCCAATGAGAACCCTCTATAAGGTGACAATTTATCCCGGCTTCCCCCAAGGCCGACCGAGGTGATGTCTGTTGTCTTGACACGAATGCTAAGAACGCCCCTTTCCCCTTCCTGAGGTTCTCCATTTGGATGATAAATGATACGGTCACCTTAGTTATAGATCAATTTCCCCTCATATCAATTCAGCTTAACCTGATTTCACTGTTGGATATCTAGTCAGTCAAAATGTAAATTCTGTTTTACATCTTTTTTTGTAAACTGACAGTTTCTAGATTTGTTACCTCTCCTGAAGCCAAAAGAATTTCAAAGAAGTTGCAAATTTCTAGGTGACACACTTCATGCCTCTCCTTCAAGGTCAATGACCCCAGACAGAAAGTGTGCCTGAATTCCTGCAGCAACGGCATAACGGATAGGACCCCAGCAATCAAGTCCCGCAAACCGGTGCACCTTTACATCTAAGTGGAAATGAAATACGCAGGAAGCCAATTTATGATTCTGCTCAGGAGTCTAAAGGATGACCTTTTGGTGGCCTGTTCATTCTAGGCTTTTTCCAACAGAACAGAGATCATCTCTGTTTGAATCTCTGTACTGTGAGCTCATTATGGTCTCTAGCCCCAGGCATCACTCCTGAACCCAGGAAGCAGCCACCCCTGATGCTGACGAGCAAAACAAATAACACTGCAAACCCATTTGTGTCCACTGGTAAGACAACCAAAGCACGTGCCCTACTGATGGTGGGTCAGAATTAGCACTTGGCTGTGAAGGCCATGCATGCTACATGGGTAGATTTCCTCTAGACCTGCCAGCGTGTTTCGTGCCTTCCCTCCAACGTGCGTGGCCCTTTCACGGTCACCCTAGGATTCCTGCACATCATTTTCGTTATGTTTTACAGTCATGCTTCTCTATAACGTGACTATAGCTTATTTAATAGAAGTAAAGCCAAGTTATAATTCCACACGTACACTGTGGCTTTGCAGTAGAAGTTTCAGAAATCCGGGCAGTATATAAAGAGAGGCAAGTCAAACTCGGAAAGGACTTCTGGGAATTCGAGTTCATGTGCTCACCTGGCCCTGGTAAAGCCTCTGCCTCATACCTGGCTCAGAGTCACCTCTGCATTAGTGTTTCTCCTCCTTACGTCCCGTCACCCTTTAGCGAACTCTAATGTGGCTCTGACGTCGACTCTTCCTGGTGAAGTGTCCATAAGTTTTTCCTCTCAAGGTCTCCAAAGACCTCCGTGCTGCGTAACCAGTGGACCTCCAACCTCACCTGACATACCCCCTCGGTCTCCTCCGTTGGAATTTTTTTTTTTTTTTTTTGCGGTACGTGGGCGTCTCACTGTTGTGGCCTCTCCAGCCGCGGAGCACAGGCTCCAGACGCGCAGGCTCAGCGGCCATGGCTCACGGGCCCAGCCGCTCCGCGGCACGTGGGATCTTCCCGGACCGGGGCACGAACCCGTGTCCCCTGCACCGGCAGACGGACTCTCAACTACTGCGCCACCAGGGAAGCCCTGGAATTCTTAAGGATCCTCTTTTTATCTGCCTTTCCTTCCTAGCTGTGAGCTGTCACTACTTACCTCTGCACATTATCTATTGCTAAGTACTCCCACATTTTCTTCCTGCCTGATCTTTCCCCCCCCCCCGCAGTGCCCCAGCCAGAGAGCTGACGTTGCCGCCTGGACATCTCACGGGTGCCGCAGCTCCGCAGGCACTGAGCCCTCACCCCGAGGAGCCTGTCCTTGGCTTACTCTTCTCAGTTAGAGAAAACGGTGTCAGTATTCAAATGATCGCTCCAAGAGCACACAACACAGACACCATCGTAATTTCTTCCCCACCACCCTGCCTGCAAACCAAATCCACCAGCAAATTCTGTATTTACTTTTGCTTTGCTTTGAGTATCTTTTGGAAACATCTACTCCTTCCTACCTGCCCCGCCAGCACCCTTGGCATTCAGAATAGAATGCTAACTCCTCGCCCGGGTCTGGATCTGGTCGCCCCTTTCAACGCTGGTGCGTCGCTGTCCCCTGTCAATCCTCCTGACGTGGCCACGCTGGCCTTCTCACGTGTCCCATAACCAGCCTTGCACCTGCCCATCTCAGGCTCCTTGGAGATGACTCTCTCTTGACGACGCAGCCTCCCTCCCATCTCTGTCTTCTCCTGCCTCTGGTCCCCAGCTCTTCACAGGGTCAGCAGTGCCTTCTCATCCCTTAAACCTCAGCAGAAGCATCACCCTAAGAGGGGTGCTCCCCACTGACCCCATGAAAGAGCAGTTCTCCCAGCTCATCGCTCCACAACTATATCTCCTCCTAATGATATAAAACACTGAAGACAGTGGGAGAGACAAGTAAATAACAAGCAAACAAGCAAATGAGTGAGAGGGTGCGCCCCTGAGTCCCTGGCGCCAAGCTTGGTGGCCAGCACACAGACGGCACCCAGCAACGTCTGCTGGGGGAAGGCACACTTGGTCATTCTTCAGTTTAACCCTGATGCGTCGCGCACTGCCCTGTCTGCGGGCCATAAGGAAAGAAGAGCCTTGGGTCTGGGACAAGGCAGCTCTGAGAAAGGAAGAAAGAAATCGATCACGCAGCCTGCTTTTGTAAAATGTCAGTTATTCTCGCTGGGAAAAAATGAGCTGCATCCCTAACACTCCTAAGAGCAAATGCCTCTGTGTAAATGTTGATCAAATGTGTAAGGAAGAGTTTTAAGACTGAGCTTCAATTGAATTTAGGCTAAATCAGGCAAATTCACAGGACTGCCTCAAACAAAGCCCCGGAGTTCACTCTGAAGGAAGAAGCCGCTCTGGCTGGGAGGGGCTTGGGGTGGGGCGGGGCAGAAGCTCCACGAGCAGATAGATATTCGCTGACGTAACTGCTTGACGTGGGTCAGACACAGAAGGCTTTGTTAGGGGAGGGCGACAGCAGTTCAGTCCGTTCGAGTTCCTGTTCTTTGTTAACAACTGGTTTCCCCCGAGACTCCTTTTCCTTGTTGTAAACAACCCCAGCGTGTCTGTCAGCTCAGCTCCTGGCACCTGGACGTGGTGCTGATTGTTTGGAAAAACAGCCCACGGGTCTGTCCCTGAGTGCAGCCGGCTGCTTGCTTCAGACCCACTCGATGGCTGCTGGGGGCGGGGGGAGCAGTGGAGGGGGAGAAAGCAAGGAGGGCCTGATGCTCAGAGGGGGGAGGGTCTGATGATGGGGGGGAGGGTATGATGGTCAGAGGGGGGAGGGTCTGATGATGGGGGGGAGGCCCTGATGGTCGCGGGCGGGGGACGACGGCCTGATGGTCAGGGCCCAAAGTTCATAAGCAAGACTCACAACCTAAAAGAATAGCTTTTAACGGTGGTAAAAATACAACTCTAAACGTGCTAAAGGTACATTATATACCAGGCACTAGAACAGTACTTTAAGATATTGTTGCTAACGATTACAGCAAATCGCTGAAGCAGGTGTCATTATCACTGCCAATGCACATGTGAAGGCATGAAAGCTTGCAGAGTCTAAGAGGCATGGCCAACGTCACTGAGCTAGAAGGTGATAGACAATTTAACCCCACATCTCTTTCCAATAACCTGTATTTATTTTATATAATACACAGGGAGGCATATATGTTAAAAGATGTTATTTCAAGATCACATCTTATGTGTGTTGCCATCTCTTGATTTATTTTCCTTGGTTTTACATGGTTTCCGTTGCAGTTTACACTTTAATAGGTTCTGGACCTTAAGTTCATTGAACGCTTTATGTTTCCAGGTAATGGTCTCATCCTCCACGCCCTACAACCTGTGGTCAGTAAACAAACACACAAGTGTGAGCTGCTCTCTGCAACTCAGGGATGGTGTGGTAAAGGGTCAGTGATGGGAATAATCATTTCTAATCATTATGTTTAACTTTGGGCTCCCAGAAGGTAATTACCTTTGAGCCAACCTACACAGACACCCCGAGAGGAGTCCAGTGTCTCCTGCAGCTGTGTTCTTCCTTAGCTTTATGTGCAAATTTCTTAATTGTATTAAATGGAAAATAAGACAAAATGATATTTCAGTTGAACAGAATAGTCACATGTGGTTGTTTTCAGTAATTAGTAGAATTGTGAGAAATACAGTCAGTTGAATGGTCTCTGGGTTGATAGGTCACTTTAAAGAGCGGACAGCCAAAATAATGTATGTTTATATTTGAATTTGGCATCTACATGGCTTTACAAATAGAAAAAGAAGAATTGAATTTTGTGTGTGTGTTATGTTGAGCTGACAGAGCGCTTGGCATATTCTGGCCTATGTTAGAAACTGGTCTGTTACGAATTATTACAAAATTTCTAGAGCTCTCCACCCAACAGCAGCAGAATACACATTCCCCTCAAGCACACATGGAAGATTATCCAGGACAGACCAGATGTTAGGCCACAAAACAAGTCTTAAAATACATTTTAAAAGACTGGAAGCAAACAAAGTATCGTTCCTGATCACAATGGAATGAATCTAGAAATCAATAACAGATGGAAAGTCATTTCCACACAAATATGTGGAAATTAAACAGCACACACATAAACAACCAGTAGATTAAAAGAAGAAACCACAAGGGAAATTAAAAATACTTTGAGCTGAGTGAAAATGAAAACACAACATACCAAAACTTACGGGATGCAGTGAAAGCAGTGCTTAGAGGGAAAATCATAGCTGTGAACTATATTAAGAAAAAACATCTCAATCAGTAACCTAATATTCCACCTTAAGAAGCTCGTGAAAAAAGAGCAAAATAACCCAAAGCAAGCAGAAGGAAGGAAAGAAGAACAGAGCAAAATAAATAAAATAGAGAATAGGAAAATATTAAATTAACGAAGTCAAGAGTGGATTCTTTGAAAACCAATGAAGTTGATAAACCTTTAGCTAGACTGACCATTATGAATTTTAATTCCAGGATGACTTCCTACAACTTCCCATCAAGTTAGTGTTTCTTATGCCTACTGATTCTAATCAACCATATATTAGTCTTTTAGAAACTTATTTGATAAGGATACACTTCTGTAATTCTTATAAAGCACAGGGATTTCTATAGATGATGAATTTCCAGCATTACAACCAACTCTTCACTTTTTAGTTCAAGGCACTAAGTTTTAGGAAAATCTCTTTAAAAATGAACATGTACAATGTAGAAAGGAGGTTGAAGAAAGGAGACATCTTAACACGGTAGGATGCAGCGAGACAATGGAACAAATCAAAAGTTGTATGAGTCAGAGTTCAAGTTTGGGAGTGAAACTCTGAGTATTATAGAGTAACATCTGTTACAGGAAGTAGGCCTTCCACATTTGTGGGGGCAGACGGGGAAGTAAAGGCCTGTAGAAGGGAGCTTGAAAGCATCTGGTGGGGACCCTGGGGTCTGGCAGTTGGGAAAGAGAGCTGGATGTTGGGCAGCGAAGGGCAGACCAACTGGAGCCTTCTCGTAGCTCCACGTCTGTGTCTCATCATCTCTAACGGCTACTTCGCTTTACCTCCCAAATCTCTCACAACTTCACTTTTGGCCAACTCTAACTCAGAACCACATACACACGGAGGAAGATCTGGGAAATTCCCAACATCACAGGTTGATGCTACGACAACGCATCACAGGTAAATTACTTAATATTTCTGCATTTCCATCTCCTCACCTGTTAAAAGGCTACGAATGATATTATCTATCTCACAGCTTTGCTGTGTCACATGAGATAATATAAGACTGTAAGTGTTCACAGTTGGTTTTTATTTTGGAGGCGCTAAGTCAGAACCTGTGTGTGTATATGTTGATGGATGTGTTATAAGGTCAGATAAGGAACTGGAGCAGATCCACCTCCACTTTGAGGGCACCGCGAAGGCTTTCCTGCCTGATGTGGGATTTGTCTGGGAAACATGCATTGAACAAACCTTGGAAGAGCTCTGCCTTCTTTGCTAGCTGACGAAAGCCCCTTCTGCCCTGCTTCCCCGAACTCCCATCATTGACCCACACGTTTGGTTTGCATGAATATCACTGGAGGGGACCACGTCTTGGCTGGCTGGCCACTACTCATCCTGATGACCACTGGCATAGGTCTCTCCCTTCACCCAGGGCAGGCATTCATGGTGTTCCCACTGTATACAACAGTACGTGTCCACGTGTCTATTAAATTGTCAAAAGTCACCCGACGCCCTCCACAAAAGGTTCATGACCTCCACAGGCCTACTGCCCCTCCCCATTACCTGTGGACCACTAACCTTCAGGAAAGTATTCATGTATTATAAAAATACCAGTGATCCTCTGGAAACAAGACACCCAGATTTCACAGCATCTCTGGAGACTTTCCATCCTCTGCCAAAAATCAATGCATTGTCATCTTCCTGCTGTCTCGGATGTAGAGCTGAAGACATTTCATGGAGATGCCATTTCAGATGTGAAGAAGGAAGAGATCTATAGTTGCCTGATAAACTACTTGTATTTCCTTGTTGCTTATTCTGAACTGCCAAATCTCTAAGAAGAGCTGTATGTCAGTCACACAGGTGACACTAGACACACTCGCCTTATAATCACTCACAGGTTTTGTGTTTTTCTTTCTGCCTCGCAGCTTCCATATGACATTCATGACATTTAGACACAAGCATCTCCTCTTTGGTCCCACTATCTGTGCCAAGCTCAGTCTCATCGAGATGACTGTTTTTCTCCGTATGCACGATCCCAGCAGGCTTAGCCCCTAAAGCAGACTGGCAGAGATAGGGATGTCACCTCCGTGTCTCAGTCCCAGAACTCGGCACTGGGCTCTATCAGGATGGAAAAACACGTCCATCAGGGGAGCTACGGGGCCATGCCATATTCCTCACTCGGAAACACTGTACGGGGCTCTGCTACTTGTCTGCTCACCTGTACCTTCTACATCCTATCCAGTCTTCTCCCATCCGCCCCACTGGGAAGATGAGATTTAGCATATGCTCAGTTAATTTAAGCTCATTAAACAGCAGTCTCTAGTATGAATCCCTCGAAAGCGCAAGGCGTTTGACATTCGTTTTGCAAGTCATTATGTCGCAGAGTAGTGAACTGGCAGGTTCCAAGTCACACTGAACAAAGAAGAAAATAAAGGTTTGCAAGAGAAGATAAAGGGAAGGACAAAAGGAATCTGAGTCTCAACTAGAATTGAGGTAAGAGTGTTTTTTGTCCTACTTTAGTCCAAAACCTAGATTCCCTTCCCCTAAAAGACAGATAAAAACACCAATGTGCTGAGTCTGTCAACAAGATATATGAGAAGAAAAAGACAAGGGCTATAGTACTTAGTCCTTAAAAAGGATGGATTAAAGATAGGCAAAAAGATAATTCCTTGAAGGTAATATATACGCCTCTAAGACAAAAAGCAGGGTGTCTTGTACACAGATCCTGCCAATAAATTATTTTGAGTGACCACTTGGTGACTCTCATGTGAAACTGTAATCTTTATAAATTTATCTTTTATGCAATTACAGACTGTCTTAATAGATCTAGTAAATGAAATGCTTGGGAAATGAGTGGAATAAGTGAAGTTTCTGACAGTCTGAGCAAGCAATCCCTGTAATGTATATTTTAGGTTAAGCATGCATTAATTCCCAGGATTCACCTTGCTGCCACAGAAAGCCAAAACCTGTGAAGAGAGGTGTTTTTGATGTCTCAGGATCTTAGGGAACCTTGAGGTCCTCATTCTGAGGAAGCCACTTCAACAACTTAAACTGAGCTGAAGAAGAAGGATTTCATTTGCCCTGGGCTCAGTCAGAGCTTGGGATTTGCTTATTTTTTTTCTTTTTTCAATTCCTACTACCTTATTTTCATAGAATTGTTCTCCAAGTTCACCTTCTCAGAAAAGAGACAGGTCTTGAACAATTTTGATCTCTGGATAAACAAAAGCTTGGCTGGGTTAATAAGTAGGTAAACAAAAAGTCAAGAGAGATGGATCAGAAATGATGTGAGAAGAAACCACTGCTTTGTAAAGGTGGGCTCGTCCAGCAGTTCAAGAGAGGTTGAGATGAAGGACTGTTTGAATCTCAAACAAACACGGAGCAGATAATTCTCAGACATCTGCTGAAGCACAAATGCCTCAGGTTTTGTTTTACTGAGAAAAGTACAAGTGGAACCGGTTGCTTCTCAGTTGACTTTCGGAAGAATTAGCAAATCTAATCATAAATGAATTGCTTCAGGTCAAATTTACCGAGAGGCCCCTGTGGAGCAGCAGAGGCCAGAACGTGGATGCTTCGTGTCCCTTCAACAAGGGAACAGGGACCCTGATTTTTAAAGGCCAGAAATAAGTAGTTTGAATCAAGTATTTTATGCATTCTTTTGCAAAACAAAGTTGAATATATAGGTTTTATTCAAGAGAGTAAATACCCATCCATCCATCCATCCGTCTGTCCATCTATCCATCCATGCGTCTATTTATTCAACCATTATTTATTAAATTCTTATTTGGATGAGAATTTTTAAAAAATTTAACTATAGTTGATTTTTTACCAACAGTGTAGGAGGGTTCCCTCTTCTAGAGGAGAAAATTTAAATGAAGCAAAAGACAGTCCCATTTATTTATTTATCCATCCATCCATTCATTCATTCATTCTAATTTTCGGCTGTGTTGGGTCTTCGTTGCTGCACGCGGGCCTTCTCTAGTTGTGGCAAGCGGGCGCTACTCTTCATTGTGCAGCACGGGCTCTAGGTGCGCAGGCTTCAGTAGTTGTGGCACGTGGGCTCCAGCAGTTGTGGCTCGCAGGCTCTAAAGTGCAGGCTCAGTAGTCGTGGCGCACGGGCTTAGTTGCTCCGTGGCATGTGGGATCTTCCCGGACCAGGGTTCAAACCCATGTCCCCTGCATTGGCAGGTGGATTCTCAACCACTGCACCACCCAGGAAGCCCCAGTCCCCAATTTTAAAAATTTATAATCTATTTGAGTAACTTAAGTGTGTAAGTCTTAGCTAGCATACCCAGCACATGCCCATATAAGAGTGGGCGTGTGAAGGAATTATGACCACGGAATGTTTTGTAAAAGGTAAGAATCTGACCATTTGCCACACAAACACACATTCAGCTTTATATCTGACTTTATAACTAAGTTGTTCGTAACTGGAGCGAGATCCTTTCCTTCTGCTTAGAATTTGAGCTCTCACGTAAGGTTACCTTTGCCTGGAGGATCGAATCCTGGTGTCCACCTCAGCCCTCGTCACTCCAGCACGCCAGTGAGCCTGTGGAGGCGGCCAGCAGCGCAGGACCAGGACTGAGGAATAATTCTTACCCTCTCCACCAAGCACACCTGCCTCAGCCCTCATATTTCCAGGCAAACTCGTCTCAGAAACAGACCCATGGCTTCAGGCTAGCATTCAGCACAAACCTAAACACCCAGTGTCACAGAATGTTCATGTACCTCAGGGCAGACCTTCTGGCAGCAGAAAAGACTGCGGACGCCTCCTGGACACAGGTGGAAACATCTAGAAAACTGAAACTCTAGGAGAGGGTTCACTGAGATGCAAGATTAATTGTATCATTAATACTGAAAGTACTGTCCCTGACTCGACTCTATTTCCGCTGCGGGGCGCCTGGGATTTTGGCAGGGAGGTTGGGAGTTTGGCAATGAAATTAATGTGTCTTGGCCCTATGGGTGCCCAGGGAGAGGGTGTGAGACCATGCAGTTAAGGCCCTCCTTCTGAGAAGATAAAACTCATGGGGAGTTTTTTTTGTTTTTGTTTTTTTTGCGGTACGCAGGCCTCTCACTGTTGCGGCCTCTCCCACTGCGGAGCACAGGCTCCGGACGCGCAGGCTCAGCGGCCATGGCCCACGGGCCCAGCCTCTCCGCGGCATGTGGGATCTTCCCGGACCGGGGCACGAACCCGCGTCCCCTGCATCGGCAGGCGGACTCTCGACCACTGCGCCACCACGGAAGCCCCATGGGGAGTTTTTGAAGCTCACTGGGAAATAACCTCTGTGCTGTGGTCTTCCACGGTCTCCTCCTTCCTCTACCTCAACAACTGAACAGAAGTTTTATTATTATGTGTCGAGCTCTCGATCTCATTTGATCTTTATAATACCCCTGTGGCGTAGGCACTGTTATCCCATTTTGCAGATAACCAAACTGAGATTCAGAAAGTTTATGTAACTCGCTCAAGGGAACTCAGCTGGTGCACAACTGGGTCAGGATCATCTAAAAGGGATGGTCCTGCTGCGGATAACTGAGAGTTTGCCGTGAATCTGGAAATGGTCTGGCATTTGTTGAGACCTGGTAGTGCGTCCAAGGCTATGCTAAACGAGACCCCGGCAGGAGCACCTCGTTACTGGCCAGAGAGAGAAATGATCCGAGTGCCTCTTCCAGGAGTGCAACTCTCGCACAATATTCTCACAGAGTATTTTGTGAAGATCAGAAAGTTTATAGGAACTTTCCCCAACACTTACTGAAGGATCCCTTTTATCTATTGTCGATGCATTCCTTGCTAAAAAGCATCACAGATTTCTTCATTCTTCCTTTGTTGACAACGTCATATTTGATTTAAATTCATCAGCTGGTTGGTCTCTCTTTGACAGCAAGTTCCCCGGTGCCTGATGGGAATTATGATGTAAATGTTGGTGACGGTTTCATTGTGACACTTGAGAGATACTGTCCACATTGTGTACGTTCCAGGCGCATTTCAGTTCAAGGATGTTGGACATTTCTAATTACTCCATCTTTGAGCATCCTTCCCAGCCTCTGTGATGCATTAATGGCCAACAGGCAAGGAGAATTTTTCGGAGTAGAGGAGGTTAAATTGGAAAACATGGGTTCTTTCACCCAGTCCCTGCCTATCTGGGCCTCAATGAAATTTCAGCGAAACTTTTAAAAAAATTTAGAAATATATGTGTTTCCCCATTTTTCTGTTAAGGAAAAGGATCCCGTCTTATGCCTAAACATATTTTAATGATGTAGGAAACTTCCCCTTAATTATACAACCTGCCTGCCATCAACACAGTATCCGTGTGGGGTTAGTCATATGCTCCCATCTTGACACTCCTTGGAGGTTTTCTTTAGTTATATTTAGGTGAGATTTTACGGTCCAGTGTGAGGACAAAGGAAAACAGATCAGAAGAGACATCTAATTTCACCAACTAAATCGTGCTTGCAAACAAACAAAAAACATACCTGCTTGTTGTTATTTTTACTGTCCCCTCTGGCACTACCCAGACAAGAAAATAACTGAAATAAGTACTTTTCACCAGCCACTGGCATAAATCACGATTCGCTCTGACAGATGCCTCAGCAGTATAAACACCTGTGATAATAATCATCTCGGCTAATGTTGCTTGAGTGCGTATTGTGTGCCGGGCACGATTAGAAGAGCCTGGCGGAGGTTTTCTTGTTTGAGGCTCACAGAGTGGTTACAAGCCAGACACAATTCTCAACCTGCGTTACAGGTGAGGGCACCGAGTCAGAGCAGGGGGAAGCACTTGGGCCAGTGAGCTCTCCTACCAATTCAGCTCAACTCCGCTGGCCTGCTCTCCACTCCCTGGAGCCCTGCAGGTCTGATGGGAGAGCCCTGCTCAAAAAATGTGCTCAGCTCCGCCGGTGATGGAGCTGACGATCACCGCACATCACAGCCAACGCAAGTGTCTGCCCCTCCAACGCAGCTCCCTCAAATGGCCACCCCCCTCCACCCCTCCTCACTCTTCTCTTGCTCTCCTTTATCCTAAAACTGCTCTCCCCAAGCCCTCCAGCCCACAGTGATCTCCCACTTTCTCTGGTTGCTTCTCCCTCTATCCAGACTCAGATGCCCCAGACCCTGAAAGGTTTTGTTTTGGTTTTTTTTACATCTTTATTGGAGTATAATTGCTTTACAATGGTGTGTTAGTTTCTGCTTTATAGCAAAGTGAATCAGTTATACATATACATATGTTCCCATATCTCTTCCCTCTTGCGTCTCCCTCCCTCCCACCCTCCCTATCCCACCCCTCCAGGCGGTCACAAAGCACCAAGCTGATCTTTTCTAACTTTGAATAGAATAGCAATTTCCAGCCCCTGGGGCCATGTCTATCTGCTCCACCACCTCCAGACTATGGAGATCTCCCTACCCTTTCCTCCTGGGGGGATGAGATTAACAGTGGAACCTTCCAAGAATCACTTACATAGAAGTCAAGGCCGGCTATTCCTGTGGAAACCCCCGCTCAACACCGCCAAAGCCCCACCACTCTTTGGCCCACCCCGTGTATTATGGACACGCACCCTCTCTCCTCTCAGGTTGTGCACGTTTATGAGAAGGGCCTGACGTCCCATCGTGGTTTTCTCTCCCCTTTTCTGTCCTTGTCTACCTGCCAGTCTCTGGCTGTTACTGCACGTCCACATGGTAGCAAACACCAGATTCAAGGGACAGCAGAGCTTCCTTCCTGACTGCCCAATCGGCGGAGAGATTCACCTGTGGAGTTTTCTGTCTCAGGTATCTCAACCCCTCGGTAAATACGAGGTAGGCACCTCGTCTCCGTGCTGCCGCAGCTGCACTAGGTGAGCTGAGTTGGCACCCAAGAGCACAGACACTTGAGTTGGATTGAATTGAAGAAACTCACTGAATTGAATATTTCTGCATCTGAAACCTCAAGGGGAGCGCAACAGGATGCAAACCTGGTCCCCCCTCCCCACCCACGTGGAGCCTGAAAACCACACTTGATAAACGCACAGCTTTAGAAAGCCGGCAAAACAGAGCTTCCATGCCCCCTACTTTGACTTCTTTGATCACCTACACTTCTCTTTAGAGCCATGTGAAACCTTCTGGTCAATTTTTGTCAAAGCATTAAATGCTGTTTTACCTTTTTTGAAGCCCACTTCTCCCCATCACAGTTTCAGGTCACGCTCTCACCCTCCCTTGGCGTGGACCCTCCAGGTATCTGAGGCTACTGGTCTTGCAGACCACCCCCCATCCCCATGAGGATCCTGAGCTCTGAAGGGTCCCCTCTCCTTGTTCTGCCATCAAAACATGGCCATCAGGGCTTCAATCCTCCGGCGCTTCAGCGTCCTGATGGCTGACAATGGGTGGTTAATCAAATCAATTAATTCCGACCATCTTTACCCTCTAAGAAGAATAACTTCCTACCAGAGATAAAATGTGCATACCACCAATAAAGCTTTGCAGGCAACTTAAAAAAAAATTATGTTGGTTAAAAAAACATTTAGAAAAGTAGACAGCACAGTCAGGCATAATTAATTTTCCTATTCCCGTCATCCAGATTGTGACAACTGTTCCTCATTTTGCACATTACCCTTTACCCACTTTAAAAAATGATTTCAAGTGAAAACATTAAGACATCTTCCCTGTAAACAGTTTAGCACGCATCTTAAAAAAATCCGTGTGGGGCAACTCTTAAGAATGGAGACCCTGGGCTTCCCTGGTGGCGCAGTGGTGGAGAGTCCGCCTGCCGATGCAGGGGACGCGGGTTCGTGCCCCGGTGTGGGAGGATCCCACATGCCGCGGAGCGGCTGGGCCCGGGAGCCATGGCCGCTGAGCCTGCGCGTCCGGAGCCTGTGCTCCGCAACGGGAGAGGCCGCAACAGTGAGAGGCCCGCGTACGGCAAAAAAAAAAAAAAAAAAAGAATGGAGACCCTAAGCCCTGTATATTTTGCCATATAACTAATTTAAAACATTTCACACTTCTAAAAAATGAGTATAATTTCTGAATGTCATCTAACTCGCACCCAAGAACTTCCCTAATTATTCAAGAACGGCTTTGTGGAGCTGGTGTGTATGCATAAGGATCTAACCAAGGCTCACGTGTTGCCCTTGGTGGCTATGTGTGTTTTAATTGAGGATGTGCCCACCCCAGTGGCTCCCAGCCCCCCAGCACATCACGGGGCTGTGGAAGAGAACAGGCCAGTTGTCTACCTGTGGATTCTTCGGTTGTCTCCTCCTGGTGTCCGTGTCGATTCCCTGTATCCATATCTCCTAAGAACTGGAAGTGAGACCTAAAAGCTTGAATTACGTTCAGCTTAAATCTGTCCCTTCTTGGCACGTGTGGTGCTGGCCCCTTCATGCCGCATCACAGAATCTGGTTGTCCTGCTGTTGGGAATGTGACGATTGATAACTGGGTCAAGGTGGTGATGGTCAGCTCTCTCCGGCAGAAGCTCACCCTTCTGTCCCTGCAACCAGCAAGTGAGCCCTAGGGTGATGCTGTAGCGCCATGTAAACACCCTGATCTACTCTTTCTATATCCATACGTGGCATTCGTCTAAATCAATTGTTTTAGTAAAGGCTCCCACGTTGTACATGCAAGGAAACAAGGGCGCAGAGACAACTGTTGGGCCATTTGGAGAATTGGTGACCGAGAGTCGGATGGGCAGCGGGCAGGCTGGCCTGCAGCTGGGGGAGGAGGGAGGACGTGCCCATCTCTGGCTCAATCCCAGGCCCACGGAAGTCCTGAGTGTCCTGAAAGAGTGAAGGCACCCCACCACCCCCGGGGTCTCATGAATCTTCCCAAAAGCAAGCTGGCCTGCGGATCGCAGAAGAAGGGCTGAGGCACACGGTGCCCCTTATGAGTTTGGGAGAACACATTTCCCAGCCCTCATGAATTACTTATTTGTCATTAAGTTCAACTGAATGAGATTTCAAAGGCAATGAAAACCGCTGAAGTTCAAATGAAATCAAATTATCACTATGAGCGCCAGTGGGTGTTGGAGGGCATGGAAACTCTGCCTGATTTTGTGAAGGGCCTTCAGGTGGGTTTTCTGAGCCTGGGTCTAGGAGGTCACCAGACGTGGAAGGTCCCCGGTCAGCGTCGGGATCACAGATCCCCGCAGCCGGAGCATCTCCGTAGCAGAGCCTGGCACTACGTCTGGCTTCCTGCCCCCAGGCCTGAATGCCACCAAGAAAGCACCAGCCCCTGCTTCGTCACACATGCTACCAAGGTGCGTGCCCCCAATCTCCACATCCATTCTTACAGCAGAGCCGACTCCAGGGCTCCCCTGTTCCCATGTTGAGTCTGTGCTCACAGACTCTCCTCTCCAGGCCCCTGACGCGGCCCCTGCATCCACCCCCTCCCCTGCACCTGTTCCCCCCCATCCACACCAGCCTCATGTCCATCCCATCAGTGGTCCAGAGGTCCAGGTGCCCTGCAGGTAAAGCGTTCACCTCTCCCTGGGTGACAGGCTGGTTCCGTCTTACCCTTTGGTCTCGGTTCATGGGGCATCTTCTCAGAGAAGGGACCTCCCAACCGCCCTCCCCCTCCAATCAAAGGGCTCTCCCATCCAAAGTCACTCTTCAGGCACCTGCTGAAAGTCACCATCACTTGATCGTTACTTTTTTCTCATTCATCTCCCACCTCCTACGGCGACGGGAACACAAACTGAACGAATGACTAGGGAATCACCAGCACCCAGCCCGCTACAGGGAACACAGCAGGATGCCTCCAAAATTATACGTCGTATAAGAAGGTCAAAGAAAAGGACTCTGCGGAGTAGGAAGAGCTCCGTGTCGGGGGCCCCCGACACCGCTCAGGGCTTGGTCCTCACGGCCGACGCTAAGAGGTGGCTATAGGGCAAAAGCATACATGACGCTGGGGTTTTGTTCTTCCCTTTGTGGCAATGACCACAATGGTTAATATATGTTTAATGGTGTTTGTTTGACCTTTAGCCAGAATACAATTCACGTCTGTCCTGTCCAGCCCTGAAAAGCCACCGTCCAGCAGCGTGTTCAGTAAACGCACACCGAGGAGGTGATGCCTCTCGAACCCTAAAAAGCAGCTGGAGATGCAGAGCCGACCAGTCTCTCTGTTCCTATTCTGAAGGGAGTGAGCCCCTACCAGGGAAGACAGACCGGCATAAAAACACGACTTGTACAACAGAAACAGCTTAAAGGGTGATATGCTCTGGGAGCAAAGGAGGAACTCACTGAGCCTGGGTTGCTCACGATGTTTTCTGAACGAAATTATCTCCGAGTGAGTCCCAAGGACGGGCAAACACAGAGTGAGGTGTTCACATCTCTCTTCTTCAGGGGCAGCACAAATGGAACGTGCAGAGGCACAGACCCGCGGGAGCTTCATATGTTCGGGGGTGTAGGGGATCGATAGGTTATAGCTGGATCTCAAGGTGCCTGTGAGGGAGGGGCGAAGGTAACATCGGAAAGGGAGTCGGCCACGTGCCGAAGAACAAAGGGCCTGTGGTAAGCAATGAGGACTCATCCTGGAGACTCAGCCTCTGGAAACTATGAGTGCAGAGGACCTCAACCTAGGACCTGGTCTTTGCTGGGTTGTCCTGAGCAAGGGCTGAGTGTCGCTCGTAGCCACGCCTCTGTCGCACTGAATCAGAGCTGAGGCCCAGCCACTGACGGACTGGCCAGGACCGGGACGCTCGCATTGGATTTTCTGGCCAACCGTCTCCGTGTGAATGACCAAACAAGGAGGGGGCAGTGGCCCATCACCTGGGCCTCACCCCCCGACTTGCCTTCTTTTATATTCTGACTCCTTAGATCATTCGTCGGGGAAGAAGGGTGGACCAGAATTTGATCTTCTTTTGGGTGTTTATCCCCATTCTTGATTATGCTTGGAATGCATTATTCATAGGTTAAGAGCTACAACATATAGAAGCAGATAAATGTCCAGCAGGGACCCGGGGACATCTGTAAAAGCAGAAAGATCCCTGAGGAAAGTCCCAAATGCGTCCCCTGTCACAGCCGCCAAATGAATTCACGGTAGCAGCCTGTTCCAGAGGTCACAGGAGCTTTGAAATATGAATACTGTGCCTTCAGAGTCATCACAACACACTCACTGGTGTCACTAAAGCAGGTTCCCCCCCGGGCACCGCACCTGACTTTGACAGAATGTGGAAGGAAGAGCTCATTATTCCTCCCCGGCCACACATCATGCGTGTCCAATTTTCCTAGCCACTGACAAATGATCTCCATAAAATATGACTAAATTGTCCAGGAGGCAACATTTCTCAAGGTCTAGCCGACAAATATCAAGAAAACACAATCCCTTCCTTGCCCTTCCAGCCAGGTGCCTTTGCGAACGGTCACCCATCAGCTGGAGTGATGGAAATCCATGCGGAGGGGCAGACCCAGCATGAGGAAACTGTGATTCTAGGAAGGCAAGGCAATATGGAATCTCTAAGGCCACATGGTCGTGTAGGGGCCAACGGAGGGACAAACAGGACGGTCAATGCACTGGGCAAGCAACATACCGAAACTCAGAGAGGAAGGAGGCGGGGTGGTGGGAGCTCTGCAAACCCCAGGATGAGAGGCAAGATGTTTAAATCCCCAGCATTACAAACACTTTCCCCCATATGGTCAATTAGGTCCTCATGCAGATGTTTACGGAGTGAATGAATGAATGGGTAAGCAGCAGGGTGAGAACCAAAGTGTTCAAATTCTTTACACTCCCAAGCTCCCAAGCAATGTCCCAATCATGAACTCTAATGACATCTCCTGACCGCACATTTCTGGCCTTTGTTATACAGCAACCGTTGCTGATCACTGTCTTATCTGCTTTGCCCTCGTCCTTTTGCTCTTACATCCTCCCATCTAAGCATCTCGTTTTGTTTAATTCTTCTCCTTCCACTGTTTGGAGTTATACCTGTGTGTGCTGAAAGAAAAGAAAAGGAAAGAAGGAAGGAGCAGAGGACGGGGTGGGAGGGAAGAGAGAAGAAGAGAAAGAATGAAGTTACTAATACGTCCTGAGCTCCAGCTGGGCAGGAACACAAAAAGGCAGTTTTGTTCTCTTTGATTTTTCTGGACCACATAGAAAACTACGCAGACTTTTTTTTTTTTTGCAGGACGCGGGCCTCTCACTGTTGTGGCCTCTCCCGTTGCGGAGCACAGGCTCCGGACGCGCAGGCTCAGCGGCCATGGCTCACGGGCCCAGCCGCTCCGCGGCACGTAGGATCTTCCCGGACCGGGGCACGAACCCGTGTCCCCTGCATCGGCAGGCGGACTCTCCACCACTGCGCCACCAGGGAAGCCCCTACGCAGACAATTCTTAATACAGAGTTATGTGTTGTGGTAGAAATAAGCACAGGATGTTACTGGGCTCACAGGATGAACAATTAATCTGAATTCGAAGTGCCAGAGGAAGAAAAGGACACCCAAACTGAGACCTGAAGGATGGGCAGGATGTGCCTTGTGATGGGGGAAGGGTAGGCGGAGATTCAGCTAAGCAGCCAGGGGGTACGAAGACCCAGCGACAAGAGATGGCAGAAGAGGTAAACACGCAAGCGCCCATAACACAACCAGACATGCTCTCACAAGGATGACTACAGTGCTGCAGAACCAACAAGGGTAGACCAGGGATGGGTCCCGATGGAGGGCCAAGCACAAGGCGGAAAGGTAGCAGGAGCCACGGTGGGCTTCGCGGAGGCTGGAGAAGCTGTGTGCTGAAGACCCAGCAGGCTTTCTGTCGACCAGTGAGCAGAGGCAGGAGGGAAAGGCCATGTCAGAGAAAGCAGATAATCATCAACAGAGAAACAAAGGCTTGACTTGCCTACTCTGCCTCGGAATCCCACCGACTGGGTCTCGAGTCACTCGCTGGGTGTGCTGAGTGATGAGGCTGTGAAGGGACACTGGGGCCAGATAGAGAATGACCACTAGACCACTCCAGGGAACGCAAGGTGATTCTGTCACCAAACAGCAACTGCTAAAAGTCTAGTCTAATTCAGTTGAAACGTTCCCCTGAAATCTAGACTCATCCGCTGACATGAAGACTCAACAGTATCTCAGAAATGTACAGTCCCAAACCTACCCCCAAACCTGGTCCTGCCACAGTGTCCTCATCTCAGAAAATGGCAATTCCATACTTCCAGGGCCACAGCCAAAAACATGACTTCTATATTCCCTCGGACCCCTCCCCCCACCCCATGGAATCTGTCAGCAAATCTTGGCAAGTTTAGTTACAAAATTTATCCTCAATACGGCCACTGCCAAAACCTTGGGAAAGTCACCACCAAATCTTGCCTAGATTCCTAACCATCACCCTTCTCCCAGGGTACCAGAGGGATCTCAGTAAATACTTGTCAGATTAGATCCCTCTTCCCTCCCACTCTGCAGCAGCTGCGGATTCACTCTGGTTAAAGGCAAATCCCTTAAATAATGGCCCAAAAGACATGACCTGATCAGGATCCTCCTCGTGCCCCTGACCTTCATCCAGCCATGATGGCCTCCTTGATGTTCTTGTAATAGAACAGACCCTGCTGGCCTCAGGACCTTTGCACATGCTCTGCTCTATTCTTGGAACTGTCTCCCCTCATGGAGCCCACGGTTCGCTCTCTTGCTTTATTCCGCTCTTCGGGCAAATGTCAGCTTCTCAGTGCGACTTCCTTGGCCAAACTTTTTATAATTTTGAGCCATGCCTCTCAAACCCCCTATATTCTTTCCTTATTTTTTCCCTTAGAATGCATCACCAGATAATATACAGTAATTTTTACTGAATTACTTTTTTGCTTCTTTGTTTGTTTTTTGGTTTTTACCTATTAGACTATAAGCCCAATGAAGGCAAGGATTTTGGTTGTTCACTGCTGTACCCAAGCGATTAATGTAGTGTCTGGCACATACTGAGGACTCAGTATTTACTGATGAATAAACGGCTTATTTTATCGCTAACATAAGTTGATATTGCTATAATTTGTAGACAGGCAGATAATGGAGTAGATTGTTTTCCATTCTCCTCTGAGTCAAATAAGCCCCTCCCTTACAGGCAGCAAACTTCTACTTTATTTCACTGGATATACATGTTACTCTGTGCAAATATGTGCTTCTGTTTCGCCGTTCTCCCTAATCATCGTAACTCTTTCGTCTATATCGGTATATTAGAACAAGTGCTGATGTAAGTGTTTGCAAAGCAAACCTAAAGGCTGTTTACAGTTTCTCTCTATACCTCCAGCCTTGCACGCTTTACTTTCCGAGTACAGAATGAGTTTAGAGGCTTGTTTTGTTTATACACATGTTGAGAAGTGGACAAGTTTACTGGTGCAAGTGGCATTACCAATTCCCTGTGAGGAAAAGCTAAGGAACTATATACATCACTGCCCAATGAAGCAGCCTAGCGGTGGTTCCCATGACAGGGCCGACCTTCTCCTTCCCCTTCTTGAGCTGGATGGCGAGATGCAGGTGAACTACAGACATCTGCTGTCTTTCTACCCTCAGCATCGCAAAGACAGAGGAGACCCATGCTGTGGTAAACTGAGCCGCTCTTCCTGGAGCCGAACGCCCTAAGCGAGAGGTAGGCGGCGCCCCCTAGAGGTGTGTCTCCAGAACACGGTACGTTAGCAAGGCCACGTCTGTGTTACTGCTCAGAACCCACCAGACACCAGCACCTCGAACGACTTACCTAAACTTCAGTCCTGCTTAACTGAACCTCCTGAAACTTCGTGGTGATTTTAAAAGTATGACCACCAATTCTCTGAGATCTCTCCTTTCAAGGGGTGGCGACTCGTGCGTGGCCTGGAGCTTGTGACTTGCTTCCAATGAATAAAGACAAGTGACCGAGAACAACTTTGGGGACGAGGTCATCAAAAAGCACTGCAGTTCTGTCTTGGTCAGTCTCTCCCCTCGTCCCCCTCCCCTCTCTCCGATCTCTTATCCTGGAAGAAGCCAGATGCCACGTCATGAGGAAGGGCCCATGTGATCCCCAACGGAGGCCCCCTGATGACAGCCATGTGGATGGGCTTAAAATGGGGATTCCCCCCACCTGGGATCCACCCACCCACCCCAGTCGGGCCTTCAGAACGTGCTGCCCGTCCAGCATCTGGGCTGTTCGCTCCTCCCAGCTAAACTTTCAAATTCCTGGTCTCCAGACACTGTGAAAGAATAAATGCTTGGTTTTTTTAAGTAACTAAGTACTGGGGTAATTTGTCACAGATCCGTGACTATCTAACTCAATCTTCAAATAGAGATAGTGCTATATTTTAAAAACATAATCATTCTGCTAAGCACAATCATCTAGTTCACAGAGGAACTTGATTGGTGCATTAAATACAGTTTTATATTTCAAAGTTTAGCGAGCACGTCCTGGGCCGGAAGCATCCTGCTAAGGCAGCCTGGAGCTATGGAGTTGACCTGCACGTGGTCCTGCGCCCAAAGTGCTTACAACAGAGCGGGAGAGTGGAGGTGTGCCTCTGCACAGGGCTTTCTGGATGAATGACTGCAGTTCTCACTGCTGTTCTGTTGCTGCTGTCAGATACCACCCCTTCTCTCCCGGGAGACCAAAGTGAGCCCACCTCTGCAGGTGTCTTTAGGGTGGGAGCTCGTGAGAGGCCTGCTAGGAGGCTGAGCGGCTGTCTGCAAGTGGGGAATGACTGGCTGGTTCCCGGTGTACCTAGGCTTCAGGGAAGTGTACCCAGAGCCAACAGAGGGCCATGAAGGGAAGGGTCACATCACGTGGAAAATGGACAAGACTCCTAAGAGGCCAGAGGGGAAAGGCTTGTTATTCCCTGGGGCGACCCACGGATGTGGAGGCCTGTAGCTGTGGTAGAATCATCATCTCTGGACCCACCCCATCACTTCCACCCAAGGAGGGCGGCGTACTGTGAAACCCTCACAAACCATCACATCCTCTCAGAGGTGACCTGCTTCCCAAGCCAGTCTTGCCGTAGAACCATAACTACTAATACCTGCTTGTTTGCCTTTTCAATTAAGTATGTTGGGGTTCTTCGGGGGGGTGTTATAAATGTAACTGATGCTTATCGTGAAGTATCTGTAAGAACACAGAGTAAAATAGAATTACTATTTAATCATAATCTCACCCTCAGGGACAGCCAGGATCAGAGAGTCACTATGTTATTTTTTTCCCAGTATTTTTACGATATTTGGACTCTATATCTAGCTTCAGATTCTATTTCCCCACTGTTTTCACTGACTGTTGTAATATAGAGATTTTCTTCTGTAATGAACAATGCTTCCAAAATGTGATTTTAAGGATGACATAATATTTTATTATACGGACAGAGCACAAATACCAAGGGTTACCGTATTTTCCTTTGAAATCCACCAAGCGCAAATGATTGCCCCGTAGTAATTCACCCACGTTAAGGATTTCATTTTGCCAACTTGCTTAACAGATACACAGATATTCTTATATAAACACCCAATGTTGGTGTTCAATTCTCATCATTTTCTAGAACTAGAAGTACTGGGTCAATAATCAGAGAACCTGATCAAGTCATTCAAGTCTCTGGGAATTTTTCTTTTCTGTCGAAGGTGGGTATCAAATGATTTATAACTTTTCACTCAAATACATACAACTGAATTGATCTCATGGTGCATAAATTTCCGTGCACACAAAATGGCACAGTGAGGCTTTGACCCAAATCCCTTTCACTTTCCACCACACCCCTGCCTTCTCGTTCTATTTAATATACGTGTCATTAAAGGTCTCTGGAGAAGCTTTAACTATCACCTCTGACTTCAGAACAACCTCCGCCGTAACCAGGGAAACCTCAAGCAGCACCCCGAGGCAGCCGGGGGTTCCACCTGTCTGCACTCACCCTGACCCTAACCTGGGAAGCAGGGGACTGGTCCAGGGGATGTACTGCTGGGGTGAATCACTCCCTGACTCCCTGGTAAATCTGCTTCCACGTGCTGTTCTCTAACCATCTCTCTCCTCTGTTGCCGAATACAACCTGCCACTACAGCGGACCTTTCGGACGGAGCCAGACACACCAGAGAAAAACAGAGCGTCATCAGAGGGGTTCGGGGACAGGCGAGGGCTGCTTTCCAGGAAAAGACGTTGTGAGGAACCCTTATTTCCCCTCAAGGTGGTGTCTCTTACTTTGGCTCCTATCAAGTTGGGGGTTTCTTGGAGGACAGGTGACCACACAGGTGCTGAGGGTTCCCCTTCTACTGTTTTTCTATTATTTAATGAGAATTGACTATGAATTTGAAAAACTATATATATTATTTAAGAACAAAGAGGCTGTTCTTTGCTCTGATTCTCCAAGTGGAGAATCTCGCCAAGTGGAGAGATTCAAAAGTAAAAGGTTGGTGAGCCCCCCTCACTCAGGATGCGTTTCAATCTTGTGCCATCGCTCCTGGCAAGCTGTTATGGAAAAGCCTTCTTACCAGATGATACGTCCTGAATTTCTGCCACAGGCTCAGGTAACGAAGGCGTATCCCACACCCATGAGAAAGTGTGGACCTTAGATCCCAAAGCCCCGTTCCCGACTCTGGTCTTGGGTGTGTGATTTAAGCAGCGGGGGCCTTGGTTTCCTCACCCACAGATTTGCAACATGGGAGTTATCTTTAGCCTCTAGAGATGAATGAACGTCTAAATCACTTAATGCCACGCCTGACACATGAAAGGCCCGTTCTCTCCCCTCCACGGGGAGAGATGACAGACACAGGCCAGTCCTGGGCCAGCTCACTCTCACTGGAATTGTGTTTCCATCCAAACGGACTCAGAATGGAGCTGCCCTTGAAGTCCTGGCGGATTTCGACAGGTCAAGAGAGGTGAGGGAGTCCTCTCTGAGGGAGGAAGGATGCCCTACTGAACAGAGGTCCCTGTGGGTGAGGTTGTAAGGACATCACCCTCATGGGTCCTGCCACCAACTCACCCTCAACCAGGAGGTCCCCTGCAGGAAGGCCACAGGCTGGGTCACATGGCACCTCCCTGCCTGGTGGCGTGGCTGGTGTGGGTGTCAGAGGTCAGCCACACGGGGATACTGCTGACCCCAGAAGATGACCTTGACAAAGACCCACCCACAAGCAGCTTGTCTGCTTCCCCCAGGGGACGGTACGGCACCAGGATTTCACACCCCCTCCAGCTCTACCAAGTCCTCTCAGCCACACCCTCTTCTCCACATCCCCGAGATCATTATAAAAATAATTCACAACACAGAGCCCAAATCCTTATTTCCGGATAACACGAGCAGAAACACACAGTTTTCCTGAGAACCGAACTGAGTCCCACCGACTGTGCAATACGACAGCAAGCCAGGGGAAATCGCACGTGAGCAGAAAACCCTTCCGCAGCCAACATCTCCTCCAGAAGAAGTCACCTGCCTGCAGGGCAACCGTCTGGCTGAGCTGCATTTTGATGGCAACGTCCCCCTCGGCCCTCCCCAGCTTAAATCAAGGTTTATGGATCTGTATTCTAAAACATTCCAGGAAAATGCACACTAACAGGCCAGAGAATGAGCCTGCATCTATTATGATGCAAATGGCCCATTCCTCAAGGAGGACTCCTCTCAAGGGATTATATATAGGTATATAAATACAAACACTTATATACAGGTTTATATATATAAATTATATATAGCTAGATATTATATATATAGCTAGATATTATATATATAATTATTCTGTCTTTTCAACATTCTCATCCCCAGAATCTCATTTTCCAGACCTAGAAACTGCTTGGGATAAACTCATTCTTTCATGCCAAGAGGAATGAAAGGAAATGACCTTGGCCAAAGCATGAAGAGCACTTTAATATGAAACACAATGAGATGGGAAAAATTGAGCTAGGAGTTAGGAGGGTCTCATGCTACCCAGCTGTGTGAATTTAGGCCAATGACATAAAAAATCGGAGCTACAAACTTCCTCACCTCTAAAATAAAGGAGATTAAACTTTAGTGTGTACCTCAGTTTCGCCATCCGTTAAACGGGGACAGTTATCTCTAATTCACAGGGTTGTCATTAATTGTCATTAACGAGAGTAATCCATGCAGAGCTCCTAGAACAATCCTGGAAACGGTGTAAAAAAAAAAATCAGGAAACAGAAACGTCAATTAAACAGAGCGGGGAGACCAGCAGGGGGAGCTCTCAGGCCCTGCGACAACAGCAGAGGCCCGTCAGGAAGAAGAAAGCCCCCTGTTCTTTCCCGGCCAGGACTCCCCCCATAAAAAGCCACGGACTCTGTTTGCTGCCTCCTCCCCACTTCCTCTTCCCCTGTATAAGAGCGTCCTCCTTCCTGCGCCCTGCTGGGATCTGCGTGTGACTTGCCACCGTTACAGACCCTGAATTGCAGTTCTCTGCTGATCCCACACAAACCCACGTTTGCTGAGAAAATACCTGGCAGTCTGTTTATTTCAGGTCAGTATCAAGCTGTAAGTAATCACAAAAATGATGACGATGATAGCAACTACGCTACGGCTGTTGTGAAATACACTGAAGGCGGTATCACCTGGGTATTAAGAGAAGGATCCGTCTGTGGCAAAATCGCAAGGGCGAACACCCCCTCCCCTCTTCCACACACTTCCACCGTCCTTTGCCATGACACCCCTTTGCCTGGGAGTTACCCAAAGCAGGATCAGGAGGGGGAAACTCATTCACACCATCCTGTGAATCCAGGAGGCCCGAAGAGAGAGCGAACAGGGGACCCTGACATGGGATCTGACGCACTTGAACCAGGACGTGCTTTCCCGCGTTAGCAGCTGTGTGGTGTCCTCAAATCTCAACGAAAGGATGATCGCCCTCTTTACTGATCCTGAGTGCCGGGCCTGAAAATACTATGTTCGGAAGAGACAGAAAGAGAAGAGTGGTTCCCCTGCACTCAAGACAGAACAAGCCACCGCTGTCTACAGAGTGGCCAGCCAGCCTGCTACGTTTTTGGTTTCAGCAGAATCTGAGTGATTATAAGATGAGAAGAGATGGGCAGGAGGTGCGCCCGGAAAGGGAGATCGTGCGGAACAAGTTCCCCCACAGAGGACCTGTGGCGTCTGTCTGGCCAAAATTCTAATTATGAGGAACCATCAGACAAGTCACATTGATGGGCATGGTACAAAAGAACTCGAAACTGTAAAGGTCATGAAAGATAAGAAAGACAGATGGGGGAAACGGTCCAGCTGAAAGGAGATTAAAGAAACAACAACTAAATACACCAGTGAACCTGGATTGGATCCTGGAACAGAGGGAACCATGGATACCAGGAGCAGCACCGCCATGGAAGAACTGAAATTAGCCTAGTGATGGTGGATCAGATGATACTGTATCGACTGTAAACATCCTGATTTGGGGAATTGCACTGTGCCTCTGCTGGCCCTTCTTACGAAATTTACAACTAAACACTCTGGAACATGGAACCTTACACACATAAACCTTGTTGGAAGCACTGTGATGCCCCCAAGTTGGACAGGCCTGGGACCCACCCGGCACGGTGGTTCTCAGCTTCTGTGTCACAGCATTCGATAGCTGTGCAGTGCCCTGTAACGAACCTCCTTCTAGTAATGATTAAAGTAATCATTAAAGTAATGATTCTGTAAATAGTTTATTTTTAAAATACATCCGAAAGGATGAAGGGTTATCCCTATAATAGCACCACCGTCACCCTCATTTCCTTGCATTTCAATTCGATTTCTTGAGCGGGGTGGAGTTTTAGGGAGTGCATGGGACCTGCCCTAGGAATGAACTGGCTGTGAGGAGGTGTCTGTCCAGCGCAGCCAGGACCAGCTGATTAGGAGGGAGGACGGAAGACAGGTGGACTGAGCGCCTACCGTGCGTGAGGCCCTGCCCTTGATGCTCTGTATTTGTTGTCTCACTGGATACCCCAAGTGGCATTTTAAGACGATTATCCTTACTGTCTCCATTTTATTTAGGTGAATTTTGAGGGGACTAGTGAGTCCAGCGTATAGCTGGAAAGTGACAGTACTGGGATTTGGGCCAAACTTACTGATTCTAAAATTCCTGTTCTTTTGCAAGACACGGCACTACCTCTGTCGGGGCAGGAATACCAGCCCTCCCCCCCAACCCCAGTACCTCCAGTAACTGCATACCAGTCTATTTGAACGCCTCGAATGAAAGAACAATCAGTTCCTGAGGACATCACTCACATTCTGCTGTCTCAACAGTTCTGATTAAAATGTTGTACTTAACGCTGCGCTAAAACCTACTCCTTTTACATTCCTTCTGTTAGTCTGAGGCAAGGTCTCTTGAGCCCCTGTTGAGAAATCCAATCCGTGTGAACCTGACTGGCTACCAGCGCCCAGGTAAACGTTGTTTCTGGGTGTACCTGTGAGAGTGTTTCCAGACAAGACGCGCATTTGCATCAGTGGCCTTGGTAGACTAGATGGCCCTCCCCGCGGCAGGTGGCCACCATCCCATCTGCTGAGGGCTGAACAGCGCAAAAATCACAGGAACCCGCCCTCTTCTGCCTCACTGTTGAGATGGGACGTCTCATCTCATCCTTTCCTGCCCTCAGAATGGGACTCACACCATCAGCTCCCCTGGTCCTCAGGCGTTTGGACTCAGACTGAATTACACCCCCGGCTGTCATGAGGCCTCTAGTTTGCAGACAGGAGATCGTGGTGATTCACCAGAGCTCACAAGACTCACCCTTCTCTTCCCTTCTTTGTAAAGCTAATCACACAAGAGCCAGTACAGAATTAAAGCCAAGGCAAAATACACCTGTAACCCTTCCACACACTCTGTCCACCAAGCCATGTTTTCCTCCCCCATCACTCATGCTTCAAAGTCCTCCCGTGCCCGGAATGTCTCCCCAAGTTGTCCAAACGTGCTCACCCTTGGTCTCTCTGAGATTCTGATTCACTATGAGATTCCCATATTTATATTCACTGCATCTCAATCTGTCTCATATCACCTGGATTCCAGGTTCTCGGGGACAAGAAATCACAGAGACTCTATGTATCTATTTCCAAATAACTCGCACAATGCAATGTTCTCTTAAAGCTTTAATCAAAGATCTGTATTTTGCTTTGCTTAGCAACAAATGCTAAGCAGAATATGAAAGTTAGAATAGAAAGCCATGCACAAATAGAGACACAGATGTAGAGAACAAACTTACGGACACAAAGCGGGGAAAGTGGCGGGGGGCGGTGGTGGTGGGACGAATTGGGGGATTGGGGTTGACACGTATACACCGATGTGTATAAAATGGATGACGAATAAGAACCTGCTGTATAAAAAATGAATAAAATAAAATAAAATTCAAAAAAAAAGAATAGAAAGCCATGGCTTTTTTTTTTTTTTAACTTTCTGATTTTTAACTATGCCATACATTGAGGCCAGTTTCTCAATTCCTCTCTGCTTTAACTTATGTAACGAAACAATGTAATTAAATCTAATTAAACAACACAGTTCTGGAGAAGAGGAAGTACATCACAGAACACGTCCTAGTCATTCAGCAAACTCTGAAAGCTTACTTAGGAGGTAGCATTTGATAAAAATGATAGAAATTAAAAGGAGATGTAAAATGCCCATGATTTCGTTGGCAAGACACAGTGAAGATTAATCACTATATAAGAGATGCCACGGAGGTCATTTGGGTCAAGTTGACAAGAAGAACAGAAGAGGTGGACCCTGTGAAATATCTGGGAAGGCTTCAGAGTGGGGAAGGGGCATGCCTGGGGATGGGAAGGAATGTTAGAATTTGGATAAAATGAAATATGAAAGAACATTCCAGACAGAGAAATATTATCAACCCAGTGTGAACTGAGTCAGAACTCCTAAATGCCTGTCCACGGATCGCTTGTCCTTAAGACTTTGTCTCAACTGGTGGTAACATTTTAAAAAGAGAGAGAGAGATAATGTGTGTTTTGTAAATATAAGGTTTTTTTCCATTTAAAACCACGGTATTTATTTGGAAAATATGTTCTTCCTGCATGCTTTTTTATGTTAAAATGCCCTTTCTTTTATAAAATTATGGTGATAAAAGACAGCAATTTGGGTTTCTTTTCCAGTCAGCTCATCAGGAACCAGCTGGCAATGCCAGGTGAGGTCTACACTCCCAGAGAGTCTGGAAAGCACTCCGGGGGCCCCAGGGCTGGGGGCTGGGGGCGGAGGGCATTCATGGAGCTGGGTCTTTGGACGTGGAAGCTGGAAAGGCAGGGTGGGAGGAAGCTGGGGGCCGGGCTCTGAAGAGCTGGACCGAGCTTTCCCCTTCACTCCAGGATTACAGAAACGCTTTTGAGAAGGGCGTCCATGATGACAACGGAGTTTGGGAGAAACCCACGGTCTCCTTGGAAGACATCACTTTCACATAAATCTCACTGATGACCCTCGTAAGTCAAACAAATAGGTTTAGACAAAACAAATGTGTTTTGTCTGTTCCGTGTTATCCTTCCCATTTTCCTCCTGTGAGATGGAACCAGCCTCCCTCTCCGCCCTCATCAAAGGGTCCAACCCAAGCCCCCGCTCCCTTTGCACTTCCTCTGGTGCTTCAAAGAGCCCTGCACTTGGTTACAAGGTTAAAGGTTCGACTCCACCATATCTTCTGTGATAAGATGCAGTTCCGCCAACTGCACACGGGAGAGAATCAGGTGACGTGTCTTTTACAAGGTACAGAAAGTCACACCATGAACTCGAAAGCACCGTGTTAATTACAGCACGTCTCTTCCTCGGACACAGCCCGTTCTCAGTCCTGGCTCCTGGGGTCCAGGTAAACTGCCCAGTGTGTGAGGCTGCATATCTCCCATCCCCACCCCATCCCTCCAAACCTCTGATTGAAGAACCTCAGGCCAGTCTGAATGGAGGAAGCTAACCGGCCCGGGGAAAAAGGAAAGGCTGGAGGGGCTGCCGACACCTGGACTGTCACCGATGGGAAGATGCCTGCATGACTGGAGAGAAAAGATTAGGTGTATTGCTTATTCTCTCCTTCACTGAAAACTTCCCAAGCCAAATCCTTGAGATGTTATACAGATATCCATCTACGCCTGGATCTTAGAAAACCTGAAGACAAACAGTGCTCAGAATTTTGAGCTGTGGCTTTGAGTATTAGAAACAGAGGGAGAGAGAGGAAGGGGGGCTGATGGAGACCTGGGTGATAGAAACCAAAGACTGAGAGTTGGGGAAGGAGGCTGGGGACGTTATCTCCTCCAGAAGGTCCGTGTTTATAGACCTCTCTCTCCATTTCCCGGCACCTAAAGAGAGATGAGCAGAGGGTGTTTATTCAGAGCCTACCTACCTGAGCGACTGGGCTGTTTCTCCTCCAAGGAGGGCCTCCTGGGCCCCACTGCTCAGAGTAGGTAGTAAGAATCAGATCAGTGCAGCAGCTGAGTATACTGGGGAGAGGCACGAAACTAACCAACCCTTCGCTGTTCAAACTAGCCGGTCACAAATACACACGTGGCAAAATCCTCAACAGACAGGAGCTTTTCATCTCAGGGCTCTTCCTCCCCGGGTTTGTGGAGGTTGGTCCTCATGAAGCAGGAGTTCTGATGGCAGCAAGACCAGGCCTGAGCAAAGTGGATTAGATCAACGTTCGATCGTGAGCTGAGCTGGGGAGGGAGTGCCAGCCTTGGGTGGCCTGCCTGGGTTGGGCACATCCTGCCCGTCTCTCCACTTACAGGAGCAGAGCACGTGCTCTTCTTTCCCTTCCCCAGCTTCCTGCCTGCCCCTCCTCTCTGGAATCACTGGGATGTGAACGCCCACTGGATGACTCCAGAAGTTCTTCTCTCCATCCTATGAACTCGGTATGCAACACCGGATCAACTTCCCAAACGCCCCGGGATTCACTTTTCTCCTCTATCCATTTGGAAGTACTGAGAATATCAAAACTAGCCCTACAACAAAACTGCAGTGAAGATGAACGTAGAAGAGATAAAAAGGACTCTTTGCAGAGTTCTACGATCCAAGCAGGTGCTAAGTGTACACGGACTAAGGTTCGTTCACTCCTTCATTCTTTCAGTGCTAATCCAGGGTCAGAGGATCTTTGGGGGGTGGGGTTCCCACTCTGACAGCACCCTCCCCGTGAGACAGTCAGTCAGTTACCTGCTGTGCCGCTCCGTCTGCACCTGCAGAGGAAGGTCTGTGCTGTGTGGACAGGCTCCGAGGGGCAGGCGTCGCCTGGACCCACTGTACGTCCGGGACCGCCTCTAATGTGTTTCGTGGGAAGGCCACACCTCGAGCTGATTTCTAATATGAGGTGATGGGGAGCCCTGTCCAGGAAAGGTGACCCCAGGAAGGCTTCAGGAACAATCTTGAAGGTAAACATCCATTTTGCGGTACGTGTACCAAACTACTGCAGGATACAGGACGTGCAACCACATTTGCTCACATCCGGAGCTGTCACTTTCTACAACAAACTACAGCCACAGAAAGATGCATTCCCTCTCAAACTAGCAGGCCCTGAAACGCTCTTTCTGAAGGTTTTGGGGTGTCGCTCAATAGCACATCTAGCAGACCTGTTTGCTTCTCTCCAGGTAGTAAGAAGTTAGTAATTTGCTCCTGCCATAGCCTGATTTTCACTCTTGCCTCACCGAATCCCACCACTCAGTATGCCAGAGCGCATCTTTTCTAGAATGTTCGATGGCCAGCCTATCCCATGCCACATGACTCCTCCACCCTCCAGCTTCTGATGGCGCACGTGGTGGGGACAGTGTGATTGAGGCGGGTGGGGAAGGGAGGCAGAGAGAAGGGTGACCACATGCTCCCACTTTGCTAGTCACAGTCTAGCTTATGTCTGGCTGGTATAATGATTCATAGCACATCTGCCCTCGTAAGTGTCCCAATCAGGACACTAAGTTCCGCGGTTTTCCCCGGCACCGGGCTGAGAGGTGCTGCAGAGGCTCAAACCCTTCCAGGTTCGTGTGTACTGTTGCCCTACGTAGGAAATGAGAGGCGTAATTTAACCGGCTGCCAAGCTCCGTGTGTCCCCAGCACGGGGTCCTCACCAGATGAGGGTCCTCCTGCTTCCAGCCCCAGCAGATGGTGCCCTTGGACCACATGCACAGCCCCCACCTCGCTCCCCGGCTTCCACGGGATGTCACGTGACGTGATGTGAGCCAAGGGTCGGGCAGCAGGAACCCAGCAGTGAAGGCAGGTGTCCACGTCCCAGCCCCTCCCTGCGGGGTTGCCCTCACTGCCTGCAGCCCTTCTCCCTCTGGCTTCTGATGACAGTCCTCCCATTTGTCCCGTCTACCTGGGGTGGCAAGGGACCCAGCGTCCTGCACCATCCCTTGTGGCCCCCCTGCACCCTACGCCCACTTCGTGCCTTTGAGAAACTCTCCTGAATCGCCCTGCTGTGGGTGCCCCGTCTGTCACCCCCGGGACCCTGACGGATGAGCCACATCACAGCGCCTGGCACTTTCTCCAGGTCTTATGCCGGCGGCACAGGAACCAAGCTACCGCTCAAGCGATGCTGGATGTGACTGTGGTCTGGGGGCAGGGTAGTGGAGGGCGCAGGGGTGAGGGGAGCGCTGGATCGTCAGGGCAACAGGAGCCACGTCGCGGGGACAGGCGCTCCTGACCCACCATCAGAGAAGCTGCTGCTGTCACGGATCCCCGTGCCAGTCTCGGACCCTGAAGCCACCAACACACTCCCATCTTAGCCTCCAGTCTCCGCCCACATTTTCCCAGCCCCACCCTCCACCCCGCCACGTGGGTCTCCTTCTCCACCCTCCATGGGCCACGCTGCTGCCTCTCACTGGGTACTACCCTGTCCCCGTCCTGCAATCACCCATGCCTACCTTCTCCAGAACCCTGTCAATGGAGAATTCAGCCTCCACCAGCCTCCTCATTTTAAGCCTTCTTTTCTAAGCCGTGTTCATTCTCCCTTTAATCACTCGTACCTTCCATTTGCTGACTACTTGAATTTTCTCCAAGGGCTCCCAAGAGCTGTTGATATTTAGTCAACTGGACAGTAACCTCTTGAGACCAAGGCCACGTGATGTATCTTCTTTAAAAGCAACTGCTGACTAGATGAAGGTACTTAATGAATAGCTGTTAGTTGGCCTTTAAGGACAGCTACCCTCAAAACAGCTTCCGGGGCAATTTTGCGGGGCGCGCAATTTCGTGGGAGGTGTGGACAGAGGGCCGGCACTTTGACATGGAAAGAAACTGTCTTTGTTTCCTTTGGGTTTCCAGTTAGTGTTCTGAATTTTAAAAAAGCAAGAAAACCCTTTTTCCTCCCTATAATCATTTGAAAAGGAAAAATAGAGTTTGTTTTATAAATCATTTTGGGTGAATTTCTCTCTCCAAAATTAAAGTTGAAAACCAGGTGGCTTCCTTTGATTCCAATCCTTTTCATGTTCTTCCGTGTGTCATGTGAAAGCACGGTTACCATGGCAACCACTCATTATTTTTCAGGAGTTGGCTAGATATTTTAACAACAACCAAAAAAAAAAAAAATCTCCAAATCTTTCTAGCCTCCAGATAGTCTTAATTTATATCCTATACCAGTTTCTAATTTTTACAATTCCTTAATTAAGCACTTTGCAGCAGCTTTAACAAGCCTAACCAACCTACAACTTTGTCCCTAAATGAGCTTTGGGGAATAATTCAGTCGCTTGACTTTTCCCAATATTGGTCAGAATCTAAGAGAATTTGAAATCTGTCTTACATTTTGGAGCCTTTCTCTGTCTTCAAGGTGGAAGATGTATGTAGGTTTAATGAAGCCTAAAGAGTGTGGAGTGTGTGTGTGTGTGTGTGTGTGTGTGTGTGTGTGTGTGTGTGTGTGGTTTCTGCAGGTACCCTTCAGTTGGAGAGAACTGCAACATGAATTAAGGAAGAAAGAATTTCTTCTTTAATCATTCTACCTACGTACTCTTCTTCAGAGCATTTATCATATTCTCAGCACGGTGCGAGAACGTCTAAAGGATCCAGGAGAAGCAGGTGATGCCATTCCTATCTTCAGCATAATTAATATCTGGATGGAAAAAGTATATCAAAATATTCCTTCCCGATACAGACAGATGAGATAGACAGTAAGGCCAGGAGCTATTCAGATGTACATTTCAGAAATCGCAGCAATAACTAAGGGAGGAAGTGGTTGCTGTCAGCGTCTGTAAAGGAGTAACAGGAGAGTGAGATCCATGCGCTATTCGGGGCTCTCAAGGGAGAAGGTCTGCATTCTCAGCAAATGTTTCCTGAGCCCCAGTTATCTGCTAGGCAGGTGCATTTAAAGGCGATACATCACATGACCTTTGCTCTCATGTGGTTACTGGCCAGTTGATGAAATAAAAACAACTCTTGGAGAAAAACTAAATACTCAGCAAATGAAAAGGCTTTTTTTTTTTTTTTTTTTTTTTGCGGTACGCGGGCCTCTCACTGTTGTGGCCTCTCCCGTTGCGCAGCACAGGCTCCGGACGCGCAGGCTCAGCGGCCATGGCTCACGGGCCCAGCCGCCCCGTGGCACATGGGATCTTCCCGGACCGGGGCACGAACCCGTATCCTCTGCATCGGCAGGCGGACTCTCAACCACTGCGCCACCAGGGAAGCCTGAAAAGGCATTTTTGAAATGAGGAGCATTTTCAGTCAGCACAAGGAGGGCAAGACTCAGCTGGCATTTCGAGTAGAGGCCGGGGGGGTTCTCCATCCCAGCACCATCAGAGGCCATGTGGCTCATGGGGTCAACTCACAGAGGGATAAATCAGTGGTACTTCAGTGCATGATACTGAAAGATTTTATAAGAAAATAAAGGGCCCAAGGACTAAACAAGCTAGTTATGAAGACAGAAGCTGGCTTCCTGGCCCTATACATCCTGTCTGGTTAGTATATTGTGGCAGATCCAGCTACAAAGGGAGTAGCTTCAGCTCAGTCGCCCAGTTACCACACAGCGAAACCACCTAAAGCGACTTTACATCACCTTGGTTACACGTGAACAGCCTTAGAACCAAACATAACTCTCAACTGAAGCACACGAAATGTAGAGGTCTCAATAATTTTGTTAGGAAGGTTGTTTAAAAATATTTCATAGTGTTTCCTCCTATATGGTTGAATATTATAGCACAGGGATAAATCTACACTGTAAACATTACATATTGAAGTTATTTGTTGGAGAGGGCGAGTTGTCTCTTGTTTTTCAGTCCTTCTCTGATAGGGTCCTTTGCGCTGATCACACAACTGCTCTGTTGATTTGTTTCTTTATCCAATCCATGATGTGTTCCCCACTGGGTAGCAAAGGATGCCGTCTCCAAGGCCTTATTAAGTGCCACAGACAGAATGTACACCCTGACAGGTGGTGAGATCCCAGGGAGATGGCCTCTCCACCCATCCATGCCATAACCACAGAAGACACTGGTTTGACACCACGCTTGAGAATGAGACTTGATCATCGTTGAGATTCTCAGACCCCACTCTCTCCACCCTGATAACATGTAACTGTCTCGCGAAGCAGCCCTTACTTCAGCAGACTACATCCCTCTTTCCTTTTCGCATACAAATGAAACAAGTCTATCATTGCTTATCCTGACACTTTTCTTATTCTTATTATAAGAAATTCTTATTATTAGGGTTCGTCTGTATTATCTGCTCTTTCCTTTTCCCAATTTCTTATGCTTTCCGATCTTCTTTCTGTTCAACCCAGATTTATTCTGTATATGCAGGATTGAGCTGTGACTCCCTCACATAGCCGTTAGTGCTGTAGCAGGACACCACTGGCATCTAGGGCCTGAACACTTACCTGCCGAAGCACATATTACTTTACTATATTTACTATATTACTTTACTATATTTACTTTACTATACTACTTTATATATATATACTACTTTATATATTACTTTACTATATTTACTATATTACTATACTATACTTTATTTTATATCACCTATATTGGATTTTGGGGGAAAACGGTGTCGTTTTATTATCTAGGCACTAATTTAAGTTAGGAAAGGGGCATTAAAATCATTTCCCATAGCAAGGGGAGCATGGGCTCAGATAGAGCTCTCCATTCCAACACATGCATCTCCAGGTTTGCATTTCTTTTCAAGAAAATAGACCTATTTGCTCAGGGCCACCCTCTAATTATAGGACGAGGGGGAAATAGCCCCGGTTCCTAGCTCTCGACCCTCCCCTCCCTCCTTGGCTGGTTTCTTTTGAGCATCAGGCCCTTGGACGAGCCACTGTATGAGGCCCTGATACATGCAGCAAGCTTGTCCCCGGTAACCTGAAGGGGGAAATGATGCACTGGCAGGCTGCCAGAACTGAGAAGCTCTGGTCAGTGTCTCAAGTGCCAAGGCTACTTCAGGAGGGCCCCTGCTGGTCAAGGCCATCCCCTTCACATTGCCCACGGCTCTCTGCACACACACCACCCTGGACAAGGGACATTTCCCTCTTCTCCTTGAAACCAACAGTACTTGACATGAAGATTACTACATTTCTTTAAAAACTCACCTTCACTCTTTTAAAATTATGAAATAGAAAATTATATTTCATATGTGGAATACAACATACGTGTGGTTTAACATGCTATCGCTTGGTTGTAGTTCAAATAATATTTTAAAAATAAAACTCTGTGCAACAGTTGAAGCTCAGTACCGTCCACAATGCTCCGCCCTTTTCCCTCCCCAATAACCTGTAGCCTGGAGCTAGTGTGCATCTTTTTATCCTGTGTTTTTACACTTTACCTTCATATGTCGGCAACAATAAACAATAACTGTTCTGTATGAGTTACGTCTGCCCTAGGTGATATCATACTATATCTGTAATCTTTATCATAAGGCAAAGCATTGTTTCTGAGATTTAGCTATGGTGCCTCAAAATATCTAGTTCATTTATTTGATTACGGTATAGTATTCCATTTTGTGAATACGCTACTACGACTTACACGTTCCCTATTTACAAACACTAAATTGTTTTGTCTTCTGTTATTACTAATGAATATTTCTATGCATTAATTCTTGCTTGTGCATCTCAGTTTATTCTAGGGACTAGATCTGGAGGAAGAATTTCTGGGTATAGCATATAAACAACTTCAACTCTTATTATATAGCATCCTAATTAGAGAGAATTCTAAATTACTTTCAAGAGTAGCTGTACCAACTTCTTCTATGACCAACAATGTGTGTGAATTCATTTTTCTCCATATTATCACATTTTATCAAACTTTTAGATGATATATATCCCCCCGGTCTACTTATATGCATTTTTATCAAAGTATAAGCACATTTATGCAATTTTTTGTTTACTCATATAATCTTTTTTTTTCCCCAAGGACTTGCTACCTTGATTTAGAATCAGCTGAAGTTCTATGAGAAAAAAAAATATCAATTGAAATTTTTATTGAGAAAATTCAACTTGATCAAATTGGTATGGAACTGGGTGGCATATTTTAAAAACAATAACATATTTTTAATAAATTAAATAATAACACATTTTCCCATCCATGAACACCAGTTTCTCCTTAGCATCCTTGTCCAACACGAGGAGCGTAGATCTGACGGATGGTGGGAAATCTGAAGCCAAGAACTAAAGGTCTTATTCCTCATACTGGCCTTCCCATGACAGGGCTTTGACCGAAGTCCACTCATTTATTCATCACAAGGTGTACTGGGGACCAAATTTGTGCAGAAATAAGCATGAAATAGCCTTTATCCTTGAGATTCTCAAGGGCCGGTGGGCATGGCTGATACTTAAGAAAATAATTGTCCACACAGACAATAAATGCTCTCATGAAACAACTCAGAGATTGTGGGACAGGGGAGGCAGAGAGCCTGAGAATACTTTCTAGGGGGCGCAGATCTAGGGCAGAAGAATGCGGGCCAGTAGGAGCTCAGCAAAGGAAGGACACTCAGGGCAGAGGGGAAGGAGACCATGGCAGGTACCAGAACAGGGACGGGAGCCAGGCGGCGCCGAGTGCCCAGGCTGGGGAGAACATGCTGGCCACACTTAACGCTTCCACGTCTCAGCTCTTCCTTGTACGGAACTGAGGGTCTTGGCAGCGAGTAGGAAGCTGACGGGCGGCCACACTGAGGTCTCCAGGTTAGCACGACCCAGGGATGGTCATAAACTGGGGACCGGAGGTTAGTCAGGAAGGGAGACAGACACTCCCTGTGTCCTCCTGGTCATCAGGGCTGTCACCGGCAGAGCCTGTGGAAGTGAGGGGGCCCAGGGTTCTCCCCTCCAAGCCTAAGGTCCCCTGAGAACAGCACTGAGCACGGCGCAGACCAGAGGCAGGGCTAGTCTGGCTTCTGACCGATGTGTTTGTCCATCAGCACGGATCAGGGACCAGGCGAGCAAATCCACGCCCTTGAGCCCACGAGCCTGGCGCTGGGGCAGGTCCCCAGGTAAGTAAGTGCAGGTGACAGCTATTCTTCCTTACCTCGGACTCAGTGCAGCCTAGCAACCCTCGGTGGACAGTGAGATGATCCAGTATACTTGCCAGCAAGAGGCTACTGATAACCAATAACACTGGGGTAGGCAGCTACCTGCGCCTTTGCAACACGGGCCGTTGTACTTCAAGAACATATTGGAAATAATGACACAACCTGCGATGTAACCTGGAAGCAGGGCAGACCTGCACATCACAAATGCACAGCCAGGGAATGTTCTCACAACTTAGCAGAGTCAAATCCTGCCTGTTACGCATGATTATTCTGTCGGGTACGCAGCGAAGCTGGGAGGTTTCTCAAAGAACCTCGCTCAGCTCAGCTGAGCACCCCCCCACCCTCCCTCCTGATGCTGTGAGCATGGTCGGGGGCGGGGGCAGGCCTCTGGACAGGGGCTTTTGTTTATCACAAAATAAACAAAGGACACTAAGAGACATTTGATTCTCCAAAGAAGAGCCCCTCTCATGAAAATCCCGAAATAATGTACAGAATTTAAAGGGAATTAACAGAAATGCAACCTGATTCCAGCCCTTCCATCTTGCTCGCTCTCCCCGACATAACAATTTCTCTCTCTTGGCCTAGGGAACAATTTTTTTGATACACGGCTGCTTTTCCTCCTCAAGCCTCAGCCCCGAAAACAGAATCTAATCAGTAAACTCTGCCCTCTGCTGTCCACACTTAAAAAGTACATAACCCCATTTTTCCCCAGCATGCGTACCGGGCGCATGGTAAGCTACCCTAAGGGGATTATATGTGTTTCCTTAAAACTGCTGATTTTTTTGTTTTCAAGGGATTGAGGTTTTTAGGCTAATTTCGCTGGCTGGATTTTTCCCTGCAATGCCAAGAGAAGTTGAAGAAAGGAGAACCACGCCGCTCCCGCCCACCCCTTTCCCCCAGAATCCGTTTATCATTCACAAGAACCGTTTTGCACTCTCACATGAAGACATTCTAGAACACAGTTTGTGTCAAGGCTTAGCATAAAATGGGACACAAACAGGACCACAGCCACCAATGTAATGAAATATTTTCAGTGGAAACAACATGGTATCTCTGATTTGCCTTACGATATTAGTAGTGGTGAAATGGATGAAGCAAGATTGACTGACAGATGCTTGCTACGAAGCTGGATGATGGATGTGATGAGTTTATTATATAATCCCCTCTACTTTTACATATGTTTGTACATTTCCATAAGTTTATTGCCCTCATCTTACTTTGATGAAGACTCAGCAACTGGAGCTGAAGGATGAAGATGTGACATTCTGATGTAGGAACCAGGGAAGTGGGAGAAACATGGGTTTTAAAATCAGAAAGTTCTGGGTTCTCACCGTGCTTCTGCCTCTGACTAACTGGGAGGCCTTGAGCAGGTCACTTAATCTAAGATTCAGTTTCCATATTTGAAAAATGAGTAATAAACCCTACCACATGGGGCTATTATGAGGACAGAGTAAGAGAATGTATTAAACTACAGATCATTCACTAATGTTCAGAGATTGGTCCATGGATAATTCCCTTCATTAGAAAGCCTTTGAGTGAACATTACAAATCCAGTTTGCCACACCCTCAGCTAACCAAAGTATCTGAAGAGTGCTCCGTGCTACCAATTTTAATTTTCTGTTAAACGAGGACCATTCTTGTTTAAAATGGATTCTAATGAAGAAAACTGACCTGGTTATTTTCTTTAACAGTTTTGTATGACCGCAATAATTAAATATGTCATTCAGGAAACTAAATGCAAATGTAAAAGTTGAACGAAAGCCTGAAGGCATGTGTATCAGATCTAAGACATCCACCTGCTAGCGTGTCATAGAACTGATACTGTAAAACACCCAGAAGTTTTCTGGTCCATCTCCCAAGGCAGTAGAAATAAAACCAAAAATAACCTTTTCCTTTGCATAGCAAAGGAAACCATAAACAAAACGAAAAGACAACCTACTGAAGGCAAATGATGTGACCGACAAAGGGCTTAATTTCCAAAACACACGAACAGCTCATACAACTCAACCACAAAAAAACAAACAACCCAATGGAAAAATGGGCAGAGGAACTATAAAACAGACATTTCCCCAAAGAGGACGTACAGCTGGCCAAGAGGCACATGAAAAAATGCTCAACATCGCTAATTATTAGAGACATGCAGATCAAAACTACCATGAGTTTATCACCTCATGCCCATCAGAATGGCCATCATTAAAAAGTCTATAGGGCTTCCCTGGTGGCGCAGTGGTTAAGAGTCCGCCTGCAGATGCAGGGCACACGGGTTCGTGCCCCGGTCCGGGAAGATCCCACATGCCGCGGAGCGGCTGGGCCCGTGAGCCATGGCCGCTGAGCCTGCGCGTCCGGAGCCTGTGCTCCGCAACGGGAGAGGCCACAACAGTGAGAGGCCCGCGTACCGCAAAAAAAAAAAAAAAAAAAGTCTACAAATAACAAATGCTGGGGAGGGTGTGGAGAAAAGTGGACCCTCCTCCACTGTGGCTGGGAATGTAAACTGGTGCAGCTGCTATGGAGAACAGCATGGAGGGTCCTCAGAAAACTAAAACTAGAGTTGTCATGTGACCCAGCAATCCCACTCCTGGGCATATATCCAGACAAAACTATAATTCAGAAAGATACATGCACCCCTATGTTCATAGCCACACTGTTCACAATAGCCAGGACATGGAAACAACCTAAATGTCCATTGACAGATGAATGGATAAAGGAGATGTGGTACACATATACAATGGAATATTACTCAGCCATTTTTTTTATGAACAAAGATATGCCATTTGCAGCAACATGGATGCAACTAGAGATTATCACAGTAAGTGAAGTCAGAAAGAGAAAGACAAATACCATAGGATATCACTTATATGTGGAATCTCAAATATGACACAAATGAACTTATCTACCAAACAGAAACAGACTCACAGACACAGAGAACAGACCTGTGGTTGCCAAGTGGGAGGGAGGTGGCGGAGGGATGGATTGGAAGTTTGGGGTTAGCAGATGTAAACTATTTTATATAGAATGGATAAACAACAAGGTCCTACAGTATAGCACATGGAACTATATTCAATATCCTGTGATAAACCATAATGGAAAAGAATATGAAAAAGAATGTATATATATATATGTATAACGGAATCACTTTGCTGTACAGCAGAAATTAACACACTGTAAATCAACTAAACTTCAACAAATAATAATATTTTTAAAAAGAGAAATCTCATAAATTATTGATATATCACAACTTCCCTCTGAGGAATGCATGTATTAACTGGTCTCATTTTATAAAGGACAGAAATGAACTGAGGCTTAAAGATTTTCTTCCGTGTAATACATTTGTGGTAGAGCTGGGATTTGAACCCGGGATTGGACCTGTCTGACCAGCTCTCTTCCTCTCTCACCTGTGCAGAGTGAGAAGCCCGAGGCATGATGGGTAGGTGATCACCTGTTCCCCAGGCAGGGAATGCTGGGGGCATTTTTTCTTCATTTTTGCTGCTTCAGCTAAAATCCTGATATCAGCTTAGTTGAAGTATGATCGGAATCTACAGATGCACTGCATTTGAGAGAACCAGGTATTTTTTTTTTAATTTATTTTATTTATTTTTGGCTGTGTTGGGTCTTCGTTTCCGCTCGAGGGCTTTCTCTAGTTGCAGTTGCAGCGAGCGGGGGCCACTCTTCATCGCGGTGCGCAGGGCTCTCACTATCGCGGCCTCTCTTGTTGCGGAGCACAGGCTCCAGACGCGCAGGCTCAGTAGTGGTGGCTCACGGGCCCAGCCGCTCCGCGGCATGTGGGATCCTCCCAGACCAGGGCACGAACCCGTGTCCCCTGCATTGGCAGGCAGACTCTAAACCACCGCGCCACCAGGGAAGCCCAACCAGGTATTTTTTAGGTCCTCCAAATTATTGGGCATGTGGCAAAGCTACGTTTCTATTTTTTTTAAGGCCTCTTTAAGGAGGAATGAAGTAAATGCTGACTTAATTCATCTGACTATTAAACACAGGACCATTTGTACATTATTAAATAAAATATCATTAAAAGAAAAGAAAAGAACCAATAGTCCGTGACCTTTCAGCGGTCAACCAGGTTTAAATGTTTTAAAAACAAAATACTACTCTGAGTTCCAAGTGAGTATTTCAAATATAAATCATGGGCCAAATACTTTCATAAATATCATCTGAATATTTCCCAAAATCGTACTCTTCCCCTCAGGCTCTGGGGTTTAGATACTGGGCCGGCCAGAAAATGTGTTCGGGTTTTTAGGTACCGTCGTACGGAAAACCCGCACGAACGTTTTGGTCAGCCCAATATCAACCCTTTAAAAGTGTCCTAACAGAGGAAAACCCAAGCAAGTTAGTCATCTTCTTTGAGTTCTCTATCTTTATAGTTTTATTTCTATTTCAAGATATGTCAAAAATAAACTATGTGTGTTTTCAAGGCAGAATATGGAAATAATCCGGAATTTGATTTTAAGTGACCCTCTTCACTATTTTTCAATCTAATGCTTGACTCCGGCACATGGACCACAGCCCAGTGTCTTACTCACAGGACGGGCTCTGAGATGCTTAGGGTGTGCGTATTCGCCATGGCTGATTTCTGTTCTCTCTCTTAAAAGAGGGGTGGTGGTGCACGCACACACACACAGTACACACTTGTGTAAGTGCAGGGAAGACCAAAATTCCTTGTTATTTGACCATTCTCGTTGGTTAATTTCCAATCAAGAGACGGCACAGCAGCGAACTGAGTCCCTGGTGACCTAATTTACTAAATTTCCAACTGTCAACAGTCTGGTCTCGTGCCCCTTGGACCAAGGAGGTCCTCTGTACCACACAGCTGAATGTGTCCTCAATCCCTTTCTTTATTGAATGGCATCTTCCTGGCGTCTGCAGGCTCTCACCAGAAGCTGCTGTCTGGGCATGAGGAAATAATGCCCAGTTTTGCAAGAAACTTCCAGTTTCTTGCAAGAAAACCAGAGACTGCCCCTGTCGCTCCAGCTTTGGTTCACCTCACTCCTCAGGGTTTTATCAATCGCCCTCATTTTCCGGTTAGTGAGGTACTAACTACTAACCAAGCCCTGTGCCTTGTTCGAGCTGTGGCCACCTCCCCAGCCCCTGTGCTCCTAAAACCAGTCTGGCTGTGGACACCAGTGATGCCCGCATGCCGAATCCACTGGGCATTTCCTGCTTTCAAGGGACTTGCCCGGTGTGGAGCTGCCTCCTTATCTAAGAAGCTCTCTTTCCCTTGGGTTCCGTGACGCTGGTCTCTCCTTCTTCTCCTCTTCAGCTGCTCCTGCTGTATCGGATGCCTCTGAACACCTTCCAACATCTTGACTTGGTCACCTGCCGCCTTTTCCACCCATTGCTTCTGGGCAACGTCTTCAAGCCCCACAGCTTGAAACATCCCCAACAGAGTAATGACTTCAAAATTCGAACTTCTCCCTCTCAGGTCTTCCCCACATCAGGCTCTTTATACCCCAAACTGATTCCTCTTGTCTCTTCCACTGGTTCTGCCCCCACAGTCCCTCTTTCAGCACAGATGTCACACCCTGAAGCCCTCCTACCGTCTCCCTTTTCCTGACTGTGTCAGTCCACCGTGGCTGCTATAACAAACTACCGCAGACTGCGCAGCTTACACAGCAGACTTTCACTTTCTCCAGTCCTGAAGGCTGGAGGTCCAAGATCAGGGTGCTGATCGTCGCGTTCTGGCAAGAACCCTCTTCCCAGCTGGCAGACAGCCTCCTCCGGGCCGTGTCCTCACGTGGCAGAGAGGGCAGGAACACAAGCCATCTGGTGTCTCTTCCTACAAGGACGCTAATCGCATCATCAGGGCTCCACCCTCATGGCCTCATCTAACCCTAACTACCTCCCCATGGCCCATCTCCAAATACCATCACATTGGCAGGCAGGACTTCAACATATGAATGTGGGGGGAGAAATCACACATTCAGTCCATAACACTCACCAACCTCACCTTTCAAACCTAATCTATCACCACGCAGCCTCTTAAGAATCTCTTTCACTTGCCCCCCTTCTTTCCAAGGTTGCTTCTGCTATTTGGAAAATACTGAAATGGAAATGGAAAAACAGAAACCCACGCAACATCACAAGCAGAGCTAACCTGCACTTGTAGTATGTGTAACGCCTTCCACTTGCTGTTCAACTTAGCGCTTTTGTAGGAGGCGACCATAGCCGTCTTGGCAAGAGCTCCGGGCCGACTGTCCCCGAACTTCCCTCTCCCTCAACCAAACATTCCCGGTCCATTCTCCAGCATGAACTCGGGATGACTTTTTTAAAAAAAAACCTCAAGAGGACTTTGCCACGTGTGTACTTCAAATCTTCCCATGGCTTCCCATCACCTTGTAAAGGGCCATCTAAGGTCTGAACTCCACGTAGGAGCCCCATGACCCCTACCCATCTCTCTGCTCACTTCCCATCACTTTGTCCCACAGACACTACTCTTCAGGCTCACCTAAGTACTGGGATGCTCTGAGCTCACCTCATGTCACTGGGCCTTTGAAGGGGCTGTCACCTCAGCCTGGAATATCTTTCTCCTTCTTCCTATGGGCTACCTCCTACTAATCTGTCCAGAATCATCACAAGCACTCATGTCTCCCAGGAAATGCTCCCTGACACCCTGGAGAGGGAATTAAGTGTCTCTCCTCTCGCTCCCACAGGGCCTTTGCATATTCTATCAGATAATAATAAGGTCACGTGTTCAACTTGAGGGCAATGACTGTTTTATTGATGGAGTGCCACAAACTGAACTCCTTGTACTGGAAAAGAGATTCATATAGGGGTTTTCAAACAAATGAATAAATCAACACATCTTCCTATTACTTGACTACAAATTTCTCACCCTGATCCCACAGGCCTGTGCTATCCAAGATGGTCGCCACTATCCACCTGTGGCTATTTAAATAGGTTAAGATGAAATAAAATGTAAAATTCAGTGGCACAAGCCACATTCCAAGTGTTCCACAGCCACAGCGGGCTACTGGCTACAGGGCTGGACAGCACACATGTCAAAAATTCCCAGCATCACACAAAGTTCTAGCAGATGGTGCTGCTTGGGACGCTTCCTAGGATGTGCCCAAGCCACTTCCTTGTGTGTCTGTCTCTCCCACCAGAATGAGAAGCTCAAGCACTCCCGTATCCCATGGCAGCAGCCGTGCACTGGGCTGCAGCTGGCGTTCAGTGAAAGTTTGTGATACGAATGAATGGTCTCTCCTCCACGATCCCTGCTATGTATTATCTGGTCAGGGGAATTTCCTCACCGCCGGCTCCTTTCCTATTCTTGGATAGGCGAGGATGCTCATTTGCCAACCTCTACCTGGAGGGTGGACCTGCTCAAGGACCCCCTTCTCTTGAGCTCTCCCACCGCTTTCCACCTGAATGCCGGTAGGTTTTAGTCCAGCACCTCCTGGTCAGCGGGCTTCACAGCTGCAAGAACAAACGCGCCGACCTGGCCCTAGAGCAGACCGGCAGAGGGCGCTGCTCTGAAGGACCAGTCCATGGGATTCCATTGTGGTGTGATGACAAGGAAACTGGAACCAAGTTAGGGCGGACATTTGCTTCAGCGGTTACAGAAATATTAAGATGAGGCTTAGAAAAGGATGAGGGTTTCCAACATCGAAAATGTGGATATTCGGGGTGTGCTTACAGCCCCTGGGACACAGGAGGGCTGCACAAGAGGATAAAAGACAACCCCCGCCCTGCAGCCCTCACGCGGGCTTCAGGGGAAGAGATCCTCACCCCCAGGCTCTCACCACCCCCTGAGCAGAACCTGGCCCGACCCAGGCCTCTGTCCCATCTGATGTCCACAGGGCAGCAAGGCTGGGGCCTCTGAGGAGTTACGGGGGTCGAGCGAGGACAGACAGGCTTATTTTGTTGACCCCCCTGACCTGGTCCTAATTTGCACCCTTTCTCATCACGCCTCGGGTGCTAACACACTTAAAAATATTAGTCTGCAGAGGGCGATGGGGCCAACAGTGTAACTATTCAATTCCTGGTACACAGTGGGGTCTGCCCTGTGCTTCCCAAGGTAGTGAGAGGCATGGGACGTACAGGAGGGGCTGCATCTTACTGCTGGTTCTGTGTCTTTCAGGCCCTTCCTGTTTTTTTCTTACTCAAGGAATATCACAGGAACGGGGCTCTGGGAACTCGTATTTTTTTTCATTCTGTACCGTGACCAGGGATGTGAGGCATCCCCCCATCTCCCGATGCCCACACAGCCTTTCCTCCCTTCTTTATTCAAATTAATTTCTGCCTAATTTGGGTTTGTTGTTAAACAGCAGTGGTGGCTGCCCTCAGCTGCCGCTCACACAAGGATCTGTGGTTCAAGGCAAAATGGTAAGAAAAGAGAGAGTGACAGTCTTAGCAGGGCTGTGGGAACCCGGGCACAGGAACCATCACACACTCAGGAGGCAAGACAGGCCAGTGAGATCATCCTTTGGGAGCCGACAGCATTAGAACAGGACCTGAGAGGATGGGTGATTTTGAGAGGAAGACATTATAATGACAGGGCATTCAAGGTGCTGCTAAGTCCTGAGAACTGTGTGTCCCGATGGAGCCCTACTGCTGGCCAGTCCCCCTGTCTACAGGGTAGACTCATGACACAAGCGTGACAACAAGACCGATTCCCAGTTCCTGGGACACGGGACCAAAGCTGGCTGCCTCAGAAACCTGCAAAGAGATGGTACACGTCGTCATCAGGAAAGAGCAAACGTTTACCGGTCCCTGGACCATACCGATGACCTGGAAGTCAGTTTTATCTAGATCTCTCCTAGTTTTATTAATGGTTTCCTGTTTCAGAAAACAGAGAGGTGCTGACATTTTAGAAATAATCCAAAGCAAGATGTCTCTTCCACCAGTTCACACGTTCTGCCTATACTAACACGCATTTGACACGTGCTCTGTTTCAAGCACTAGGTATCCCCAAATGAAAAGACACGCCCTTGGCTTTAAAGAGCTCTGACCTAGTGGCAGTGTTCAGTGCGTGTAGGGATCATCCGTCACAGTGAGGATACTTCTTGCTTTGTGCTTGCTTTAGGGAGTGGTACCCTAGGGGCAGAGGGGAGGGAACTTCTGATTCTCCCATCCCCACCTCCACACCCAGCAGACAATGTGACACTTGTGCTGTCTTGAAGGACGTCTAGACTTTGTCCAGAAATGGAATGGGACAGAGGGGCAGTGGATAAGCCTGTGTACCAAGGCATGGAGGCAAGACAGAGCCTGCGTGAGATCCTGGATGTTGGTGGAAAGGTCGAGGGTCAGGTAGTTGAGACGCAGGGCTCAGGGAAGGAGGCGTCAGGTGAAGGAGTGGCTGCACGGGAAAGACACCAAGCTGCGAGCCAGGGCACACAGATGAAACTCGAGTCCCAGCCAGGGCAGAAATGGGTCATCTTGGAAAGCAGACTTGTGGCAGTGATACATCCCTTGAGGTGACACTAAGTCACTTGACAGACGGCACGGAAAGGGCAGCAGAGGCCACACTGCTTTTAATAGCTTGTGGCATTTGCATGTCTTTCTTTCCCAGCTAATCCCTCCCCTTTTGTCATTCATCCCAGGCAGGGCTGTTACCCGCTGCCCTGGAAGGGACTGGAAACGCCAAGGGAGAGGTGGCCACCGCTTTTGGAAAGGACACATCTTAAAAATAAACTCATTTCTTTTCAATTGGGCACAGCATGTGAGGAGGCATCTGGGAAGGAAATAATGAATAATGGAGAAATGTCAGCGGCGGGGCGCCCATGGACCAGGCTGCTGGACAGCTTCCTGCCTCTTCTTCACGTTCAGCCTCGGGAATTCATCGTTTCGCATCCTGGACTGCTTGTTGGCAAACTAATGAATAGATGGCCTGACAAGCAGGACGGACCACACAAACTCTTAGTCACGACCACATAACCAGCGCAGGGCTGGACCTCGGAGGGTCCCGGAGCATGTGGCTCGGCCCCTGACCTACAGACGTTCAAATTCCAGTGGAAAAGAAAGAAAAACTGGCCATTTCCTCTGTGGTGTGATAAGCGCTCCCCCAGCTGTGTGCAGAGGGCATTCCGGGAGCCTGTCGCAGTGACATGAAACCCAGATTGGGGATCAGGGGTAGGAAGAGGGGCCATAAAATGAGGTTCCCTTCCCTAAAGATTCTACCAAAAGAGCAGAGTCTGAGCTGTAACCCCATGAGCCAGGGAAGAGGACGAAGCGTCACTCAACAAAGAAACCTCTACCCACATACTTGCAGCAGTAGCAACTGCAGGGACACTGCGATTAGCCACAGAGGGACAGCAGTGACATACGGCCAGGCCCGTGGAGAGAGGCCTGGGTGGTGCCGGTGGAAGCAGGTCCCTAAGAACCTCTCCTCACCGCGGTTCTCACCGGAGCTCCCGGCGCTTCAACTCCAACCCTAACCCCACGCGGCATCAGGGCTAAAAGTCGGGGCGGCATCTGGCACCACCAGCTACTCGTCCGCACGTAGGTTTGGAACAGGTAGGTCAGGAGTGGCTTCCTAGGAACCGCCACTGCTCACGTGACTGCCCGGTACGCACCTGTCTCCTCCGGTTCCAGGGAGCCCATGCCCCACTCTCGAGGGGCAGGAGGAGAAATAATGAGGCCAACAGCCTGGCCCCCAAGGACGCCAGTCCTGATTCTAGGCAGCGATAAGGTGGCTGGATACCTTCAAAGCACCAGGTTCTAGACACCTTCCTGTTCTCACAGCACAGAATACACAGCAGTTTTCTAGTCACCGTCTGGCAACTCTCTACGTTTATTTTCTAATTTCCACAACTCACGTCTGCAATCTATCTGGGTTAGGAATATAAATAAAGCCAGGCACCCTCCGCCAACGGCAATCCTGCCAGAGGCCGGCTTGCTGGTTCTCGGAACAGGACGACAGAAGCAGGCGTGTATGTCCCGGGGCTTCACTGTCACAAGATTAGCTGGGCCAAGGTTCCCAGACCAACAGGGCGTGCAGCGTCCTAGAACAGGACCAATCAGAAGTCTCTGTGGAGTGAGGGAGTCATCTGGAGAAAAGAATGGTTTCCACACCTCTGGGTTTGGACCATCCTGGTGCCATTCTCTGGAGTCTAGTGACACCAGCTAACCGGTGATTATCCCCTTCCTGTTTAATTTATCCAGCCGTGATATGCCCCTGTTTGACCACATATCCCCCAAAGCACAATGCACGATATTCAGTATCTCATTATTTTGGCTTTCCTAACTATTTACATCAGAATCAGTTTCCTCCCCCAATTGCTTTCCCCAAAGGAAAAGTCACCAGGAACAGTAAGCACCCATAAATGGGCAACAACGATTGAATCATGGATCCACTACGCAGAGAAGACGAGTCAAATTTAGTGACAAATACACCGGTCCTTAAAATTCCGATAAGCCAGGCATTAACCCTCCCAATAGTTTAAAATAACCAAAAAGCTACTTGCTTTGAGAAAATCATCAGTAAGTCAGTGTTAAGAGTTGAATTGGGGCTCCCCTGGTGGCGCAGCGGTTGAGAGTCCGCCTGCCGATGCGGGGGACGCGGGTTCGTGCCCCGGTCCGGGAAGATCCCATGTGCCAAGGAGCGGCTGGGCCCGTGAGCCATGGCCGCTGAGCCTGCGCGTCCGGAGCCTGTGCTCCGCAAAGGGAGAGGCCACAACAGTGAGAGGCCCGCGTACCGCAAAAAAAGAGAGTTGAATTGGGTTCCCCAAAGAAGATATGCTGTCCTAACCCCCAGTATCTCAGACTGTGACCCTATATAAAAATAGCGTTGTTGGAGATGTAATTAGTTAAGATAGAGTCGTGCTGGGGTATAGCGGCTCTACATCCAATATAACTGATGTCCTTCGAAGAAGAAGGGAAGGGACACACAGAGAGAAGAAAGTCATGACAATGAGGCAGAAATAAAAGTGGGCCACCAGAAGCTGCAAGAGACCAGGGAGGATCCTCCCCCACAGGCTTTGCAGGAGGGTGGCCCTGCCGACACCATGGTTTTGAGCTTCTGGCCTCCAGAACTCAATACGTCTCTGTTGGTCTAAGCCACCGCATTTGAGGTGTTTTGTTACAGCAGCCCTGGGAAACGAACAGGATCGGAGATAAACGGACTTCTTAACCTGGATGTGATGCAAAGTAACCAGAAGAGTCTGCAGGACATTTCCTCCTCCAGCCCCCAAAATACTGCCGTTCCACAAACTGACATAAAGAGGGAGAAGTCCTGCCGTAAAAACATCTACTTAACATGCTCATGTTCACTGTGAAGCTCTTATTTAAAGCAAATAAGGTGACCTTTAGTAATTCAATGTTTTACTGATGGCCTGCAGACACATGAAAAGATGCTCAACATCACTAATTACTAGAGAAATGCAAATCAAAACTACAATGAGGTACCACGTCACACCCATCAGAATGGCCATCATTAAAAAGTCTACAAACAATAAATACTGGAGAGGGTGTGGAGAAAAGGGAACCCTCCTATATTGCTGGTAGGAATGTAAATTGGTACAGCCACTATGGAGAACAGTATGGAGGTTGGTTAAAAACCTAAAAATAGAGCTACCATATGATCCTGCAATCCCACTCCTGGGCATATACCCAGAGAAAATTCTTATTTGAAAAGATACATGCACCCCAACGTTCATAGCAGCACTAGTTACAATAGCCAAGACATGGAAGCAACCTAAACGTCCATCAACAGATGAATGGATAAAGAAGATGTGATATATAAATGCAGTGGAATATTTCTCAGCCATGAAAAAGAATGAAATAATGCCATTTGCGGCAACATGGATGGACCTAGAGATTATCATGCTAAGTGAAGGAAGTCAAACACAAATATAAGATATCACTTATATGTGGAATCTAAAAAAAATGATACAAATGAACTTATTTACAAAACAGAAACAGACTCACAGACATAGAAAACAAATGTATGGGGGAGGGGGGAGGGATAAATTGCATCTCCCTTCCACCCTCCCTATCCCACCCCTCTGGGTGGTCACAAAGTACCGAGCTGATCTCCCTGTGCCATGCGGCTGCTTCCCACTAGCTAGCTACTTCACATTTGGTAGTGTATATATGTCCATGCCACCCTCCCACTTCGTCCCAGCTTACCCTTCCCCCTTCCTGTGTCCTCATGTCCATTCTCTATGTCTGCGTCCTTATTCCTGCCCTGCCCCTAGGTTCTTCATAGCCTTTTTTTTTTTTTAAGACTCCATATATGTGTTAGCGTACGGTATTTGTTTTTCTCTTTCTGACTTACTTCACTCTGTATGACAGACTGTAGGTCCATCCACCTCACTACAAATAACTCAGTTTCGTTTCTTTTTAAGGCTGAGTAATATTCCACTGTATATATGTGCCACATCTTCTTTATCCATTCATCTGTTAATGGACACTTAGGTTGCTTCCATGTCCTGGCTATTGTAATAGAGCTGCAATGAACATTTTGGTACATGACTCTTTTTGAATTATGGTTTTCTCAGGGTACATGCCCAGTAGTGGGATCGCTGGGTCGTATGGTAGTTCTATTTTTAGTTTTTTAAGGAACCTCCGTATTGTTCTCCATAGTGGCTGTATCAATTTACATCCCCACCAGCAGTGCAAGAGGGTTTCCTTTTCTCCACACCCTCACCAGTCAGAACGGCCATCATCAAAAAATCAACTATATTTCAATTAAAAAAAGAATTCAATGTTTCCCAAATTTTTTGACCAAGTGCTCTTTTCTGCACAAGGAGACAGTTAAAAAGGACAGCTTGGAAGGTGCCCCTGCACGGTTTCCCCTGAGCTCTGTTAACAAGGACCCAAGCTTATTGCAAAGGAACTGCAAAGCTAACAGTTAAATATATACACACTCATGATGTGAAAAGAATTAGATTAAATTAGATTCTTCATAACTGTATTTTTAAGCAAAATTTTATATTTTACTAGTCAACAGATTTTATTTGAACTCAATGAGTATGAGACCAGGCCAGTCCTGGAGCCATAAAGACCAGGAAAAGTGCCAGGAGCTGCGATTATTCCCAACAATCAGATGTGCTCTGACTTTTCGACACTGAACTAGAGTCATGTCATTAAAAAGTGCTCTCCCCCAAAGCAAGGCTTTCGGAGCTATTGGGAGCTTTTCTGAAAGTGGACACAGATATTCCCTTCTCATTCTGGCCTGGCTTCACTAAAATTTGCATCTCGCCTCTCAGTTGAGCCGGGCTAATTAGAGATTTTCCTTCCGTATTTCCCTAGATATGTTTCTGCTCTCATAGTATTTTGATGTGTGTCCCCTTGGGAAGGCCCTTCTTTGTAAACATGAGCACTTGGGAGGCACTGAGCTTTGAGAAACACTGACCCAGAGAGCCCAGAGATGTTACCAGGTCCTCCTGACTTTCTACGTTACACCTGCTGCATATCAACCCCAGTAGGGTGGGTGGTCATGGAACCATTGATGCCCACAGCCAACCTCAAGATGTTTTAGGCAACACAGTTGACCATCAGGTATTTCAGGTACACGATACCTTTCCAAGGTTTTCACTGAGCCACTGAGTCAGTTTGGGAGTATTTTGATCTTGAAGGTTGCTGAGTTTGTAGAAAACTCTCCAAGGTCTCCTTGAATACAACGCTGGCTGTGATTCATTTTGGGAAAGCCTTCCATTCATATTCTCTCCCCCACCCCTTCCAGTCTCCAGTGGTGTCGCATTCTCTGGCACATGTACTGGTGAGCTTTCTGCGACCAGCAAGCTCATGGGGACTGCTGCCTACGTCCAAGAGAGATCCAGCACCTTGATGTTGAGTCTCTCTCTTCACACCATGGGTTGAGTTCTGGGAAATCAGGCAGGTATCGTGTGCTCTGGACCACAGCGGCGACCAACCAGAGTCTGGGTGCTTGAGTACAGCCTTCCTCACCTCCGAGAAGAACGTTTCAGATGAAAGGCTTGACAAGCCCTGGTTTAAAGGGTAGCACATCTGTTGCCTTGGGTTAGCCACCGTGCTGGACATTCCTCTGTCTCTGTGCTTGGTGTGTGTGTGTGTATGCATGCATGCGTGTGCGTGCGTGTGTGTGTGTGAGAGAGCGACAGAGACACAGAGAGTTAGAGAGACAGAGACAGAGAGAGACACGAGAAACCTGAAATGGACTAGGTAAGCTCAACGTGAGTAGAAGAAATATAATGGCTTCCTTGGTTTGCTCTTGACCAAGAAACATCACCACCGAATCTCCAAATACCCCTCCAACTGCTGAGGGTAATAATGACAGTCTCCCTGCCGGGGGTGGTGAGGACACTTCTCCACCCACATAAAGCAGCAGAAACCACTTCAAAGGCACATACGCCTTCTGTTCTGACAATTCGATGGTACACCCAGGTCCCCATCCACCTGCTTCTGAAGCCTGAGTGAAGAGACTTCCGGAAGATTTTAAATGAAAAGAAAATGTGCCGACATATTTGCTAATAGAGAGAGATGTAATTAAGAGGCAGAAAAAAAAAAAAAAGAGGCAGGGATTACGCTAAAGTGAAATTTTACAAGAATCATAAAGAGAAGTGGGTTCAACACTTTTGTTTACAGTTAGAACACTTTTTTAATTACTGTAGTCAAATCCATATCTGGCCAATCTTCCACTATTTTCCTAAACAGCGCCTCCGATTCCATACTTTCTTTCATTCTGTTTTATGCGGCCATGTTTGCTAGCCTGTCCTTTTATAATAAATCCTCAAGTTGAAGCCCCTGTGTTTATGCTTCCCCTTCCCTAGCAGCCAGTCCCTCAGCAATGTTTTCTGTGTCTTTCAGTTGGACCTATTCTGACCACTGCTGGGGAAAATCTATTTATTGAGCGTGATGTTTCAAATTCTCAATCACAGGACGGTCTTCAAGAGAAGTCATGTTTTTCAACCACCGTTTTCTAGTTTAGTTTTGAGGCATCAGGCTCCAGAGGGTTGCCGTGAACATCTGTGTCGAGATGACACCATCCCAGGAATTAATCCAGGGTCAGACTGTACTTCCTCGTTTGTTCTCCTCTCAGGAGGGGAGCCTGACCTAGGACCTATGGCTCCAGCCTCCACGTTTCCTGCACGGAAGTCAGGGCAGGGGTGTGAGGGGCACAAACCCACCCCAAGGGGATTCCTGATTAACTCTGGCATCACTGGCTCCTCCTAAAACCATGGAGCCCATTGGTCCAGCTCTCTCATAACCAAACCGCTCAAATAACCCACATATTGGGATCACGGTTAAGTTATAAATACAAGGGATTACAATTAAATAATCAGAGCCTATGTGATCACTGGGGGTTTATCACATTCCCTTCCTTTCCACAGTTCCAGCCCCAAGACGCTCCTCCGAGAGGCATAGCAGAGTCCTCCACCCTTCCTTCTCAGAACAATTAGATCTTGTAATAAGGACTTCATGATAAAACTGCATTGATTTATAGCGTGCTGGGCCCTGTCCTAAGTGTTTTACATGTATGAACTAGAAGGTCAAAATAAACCAATGAGAACAATACCGTAGCATAATATTTTCCCCTGAACTTTATAAATGAGGAAATTGAAGTCCAAGGAGAGTTAAGTAACTTTTTAAGGCTAAACTACAAGTAAATGGTCAGTAGGGTCCGCGTTCAAGCTCAGGTGGTCCAGACCCAGCACATCACCCACTGCAGTGCCCTGCCTGCACCATGGACCATCAAGCGACCGCCCAGCCCTGTGCGCTGCCATAACGGCGTTGGGTGGACACGTGACCGATTCTATGTGCCGCGCTTTCATAGACCACAGCAAGATGAGGTCATGAGGAAGTCCTCCCAACATCTGTGAGACACTTGGATAACCGGGCTGTCACTCAAGAGCTCAGTAACACCCACATCCCCTTTTTCATGCGAAACTGTACGTACACGTAAAATATTTTAAAAGCACAACTGCTCTAAGGAGGGGATCAAGTTCTGGAGGCTCCATCCCACCCCCTCGGTGACTCCAATCAGGAACCCATGACTCGGGGAAGCACAGCTCGAAAACCACAACAAATCCAAACTAAAGCCTGGGGTCTGGCTTCCATGAGCCAGTTAAGGGGGACACGCTCTGGCCGACAAGGCATCAAAATGACGCGCTACCACGTAGACCTTTGACCTCCCTGGCTGGATCTTATTCACCCCAAGTTGCCAGAACCTCCCGTCTGCGGGCCGGGCTGGGCTCTGCTGTCTTCTCTGAGGTTCCCCTCTCTGGACCCCTGCCCACATACCCAGTGGCCTCATCTCGGGCCATCCGTGTGCCCTGGACCACTGGCATCTGGCGGTGCTCTGACAGTGGCTGGCTGATGCGGTCGGCCCGGGATCGTCCCTAGTCCCTGACGCTCAGAGACAGAGGGAGGGTGGCGGCCCCGCGGGGTGGAGCCCCTGCCTGGGCTGCTCTTCGGGCGGGTCTGCAGGGGTCCAGGGCTCCCTGGGTCCTCTCAGGTGCAGAGAGCCAGGGGGTGTGTAGGAGAGATGCCTTTTCACATGCGGTGTACACCCCTCGGGCTCCCTGCACTTGAACCAGGGTGCTGCGCTTTGAAACGGTGTGACATTAACTCGCGTTCCTATTCTTCACGAGATGATAGCAGAAAAGATGCTTCTGTGAGTTTTTTGGCCTTAAGCGTACAGAGGCACTACTTAAATCCAGTGGTCAGAGAGCCGACTGTCCAAGGCTACGCATCTCCTTATTATCTGCTGCGTTATCTTTATCTAATTTCCTGCACTCTGGCCCCATCTGACAAGTCAGGAGCTACACATGCTATTAGCACGTCCTTAGACGAAGGATGGAGTGCCCCTGCCGGTCCCCGATGACCGTTCAGAGTGTTGCCCGTGACAGACGGTATTCCAAAAGGAGGGTCTGATGGGATTTCTCCAGCGTTGTGAAAAGTGCAGCCCAGTCTGATGTGGGTATAAGAGCCCTCACAACATATATTCGCATTCCAACCCTGTCTGGCCACAGAAAAAACAAAACTGCACGACTTTATTTCGCATAATTTATTTAAGGAGTCTTGAATCAGTCTTACTGCAGCCTTGGGACAGCCTCTGGAGGGCAGTGTTGCCAGACCAGATTGCAGACGGGCAGAAAAAGAAGGTAAATCAGGGTCAAACCTAAAGATCTCAGCTGCCTGTTCCCCCTCCATCCTAAGCGCCAGGTACCTCTGACTGTATCATCACAAAAATGTATGCTGTAGGTAGCTAAAGCGCCCCTGACAGTTTCAACTAGATTATCGGCTCCAGGAATATTTTTTTTCTGTCAGAATCTGTGCATTTTGGTCTGGGAACTTTAGTTTTCCTCTAGTGATATACAGTTCAAAAACATTCTGATTTGACTTTCTACCTGCCAGATAAAGACATGATCACAGTATCACAGAAAAAGAAGCTGTGATCGTTTTCTTTCACTTAAATTGAGAATTAGGTAATGCAAATTTCTCATCAAAAACAACTTATCGCATTGCTGTATTTATAAGAATCTCTTCTTCTCAAAGATTTGCATTTTCCCTAATGGGACTGCTTCCTTTGATAACCACAAAAAAAAAAAAAGAGAGAGAAAAGTCAGCAGAAACAGTTATATATAGAAAATTTAACTCATACTTTTTTACTGAATGATTCTTTAAATTCTATAGTGCTTTACAATTTTCAAAACTTTCATGCACATGATTTCATATAATCCCATAAAACCCCCTTTTTAAAATCCCCTCCCCCTTACTGGTAACAACCAGTTTGTTCTCTATATCTGTGTCTGCTTTTCTTGTTTTGCTCACTAGTTTGTTGTATTTTTTAGATTTCACATATAAGCGACATCATGCACTATTTGTCTCTGACTTATTTTTAACTCGCACTTATTTTTAAACTCAGACAAAATATTACAAATGCTAACTATTACCCATCTTACGCAGGTCCTACAAAAGTAACTCCTACTGTTTCCTTAATAACTATTCTGTCTTCTCAACTGTTGCTCAGAATCAAACAATAAATGAAATCCTGAAAAGAAGAGAATTCATTTGCAGCCACTTGTAAGTGGCCACGCAGGAGGTCCAGAGTTCTAATTTCAGAACTCTTTCAATTAAAAAAAAAAAAAAAAGGCTGGAGAAGCGTGATTATTCAAATAGACGCGAGCAGAGAGTTTTTTCAGGTGAGATGCCAATCCTTCACCCATTCCTTCAACAAAGACTTATTGAGCACTTTGGCTGTACCAGAAGCTGTACCAGGCAACTGGATACAGCAGCAAACAAATCAGCCAGAGATCCTGACATCAGTCAGCTGATACTCTATAATAGGGGAAGACAAAAATAAAACAGGCGTAATAAGAAAATTATATAATATATCAGCAGGTGATAAATGCCATATGGTAAAAGAAAAGCAAAGCAGAGCAGGGTGGGGAACATCGGGGTTGATGGGCGGGGGAACTGCAACTTTAAATAGGGTAGCCAGCGTGGACCACTGAAATAGTGACACTGAAGCAGAGATGCGAAGGGCAGGAAGGAAGGACGTTCCGGCAGAGGGAAGAGCCAGTGCAGTGCCTTGCGGTCGTGGCAGGGACCTTGGCATTTGCTGAAGGAGTGAGGAGCCTGTGCCCAGCTCCCAGCCTCGGAGCAGCTCTGACCCAGGGCAGGGACACCCAGAAGGGCAACTGTCTGTAGTGAGGTGAGAAGACAAGGAGGTGCACTGGCCTCGCGGCAGGACAAATCGGACGGGGGCAAGAGGAAGCACAGCTTGGACGATGGTGGGAAACCTCTTCCCGGGTGTCTGTCAAAGGAGGAAAATGATTCTCAGGTGTCTGTAAGAGGGAGTGACAGACACCAGGGACCCAAAGTGACCCCTCGAGCACTCCCCTGCTTCAGAGACACTGCGATGAACGCCAGGAGCACCCAAAGGCCAGAGAACCAGACTGTGCTCTTCCTATGGTTGTGATGAAATAAAAGACCCACTGGAGCAGAAGCAGCAGGATTAAAGGTCATGGAAGGCAAGCGCAGGAACGTCAGGATTCTGCCCAGTGCACTCCCTGTGCCCGTGGAAACAAAAGCCTCCGGTTGATAGGATCTCCCCAGAGCTGCAGGACAGCAACGAGGAAGCATGTCAGTGATTGCATGCCCAGTAAGGATAGTGCCAGACAAGGAAACCAGACCTCCCTGCTTATCACAGTCAGCTCCTGTTGCTATAGAAACAGTGCCCCGTCTTCGACAGCATCCCCCTCTCCCTTTAATAGGTAACCAGTCATCTAGGGGCTGAATTTTCTGTCCATTCAGAGGAACTAAAAATCTGGGAAAAAAGAAAGAGAAACTAATGACACCTTTCTAAGTATAAAATGGAGATGAACTGATCACAGGCAGGACAGGAATTGGAGAAAGAGTATCGCGCTAGAGCTGGGTGTTTCTGATAACATTTCCTATCATGTAGATGAAAACATGCCCTCTTCAATTCTACGTTGTAAATAGAGGCTCCGTGTAAAATGGATTCCAGGATGCTTGTAAAATGAAGAGCAGAGCATACCCAAAGGCAGAGCCTCAGGATGTCGAGGCTTCCCTGTGTGAACCTCTGATCCCCTACTTTTCCAGCTTGAAAGGTTTCCAGTCAAAACCCCCAAAAGCTCATTTCTAAGGCTGACCCTTAGCAACATCCTGACGGCTGCTTTCATCATTGTTATCTAGGAACCCGTCTGTCCACTCCTCCTGCCCAGTCTCTCCCTCCCCACCCCTACACCCACCACGAATGCACACACTGTCTTTAGGAAATGGGTCCCTTCTTATCCTTTCCCGTCACCCAACAAACACGCTCCCAAAGACAGGAAATGAGGGAACTGATAAGACTCAGGCACTCCAACATCCGTTGCCCTCCCAGGGGAATTTCCATTTCAGTCTTTTTTTTTTTTTTTTTTTTTGCGGTACGCGGGCCTCTCACCGCTGTGGCCTCTCCCGTTGCGGAGCACAGGCTCCGGACGCGCAGGCTCAGCGCCCATGGCTCACGGGCCCAGGGATCCTCCCGGACCGGGGCACGCACCCGTGTCCCCTGCACGGGCAGGCGGACTCCCAACCACTGCGCCACCAGGGAAGCCCCATTTCAGTCTTTTTGAGAACTAAAAAGTTTTAAGAGAGATGCAGGAAGGTAGAACGAAACTTCCTGTAGAAGTTGAGAAAGTGCTGATTTTGCCCAGAGATGACGATGCCGTCAAGGTCCAGAAATGATGAATGGTGACTTGTCCACATGAACACGGATTGCCCTGTGCCCCTCAGCTCAGGCTAGGTGATACTGTCCTAACGCAATCTCAGTGGTTTACAAACATAAGTTTATATCTTTCCCACTGAACGGCCACCACCTGGAATATTGCTCGTTTCTACGGCAAAAGGAAAGAGAGAGCGCAGCAACTCACGTGCCAGCTCGTAAAGCGTCCACTTGGGAGAGCTAGCCTCACCTGCAGTCCATTCCAGCAGCCAAAGTCAACCACGTGGCCACACGCAACGCTAAGGGGAGAGGAGGACAATCCCACAGGTGCCTGTGAGGCCCACAAACACGTGCAGAGCAGCACCAAGGACCCTCCCCCCGCCGGGAACACTTAGCTTGAAGTCCAGCTCGAAAACTCTGAGCCCAGCTTGACTCCCCTGCTCCGTCCCTCCACCTGCACCCACTGGTGACCCCTCCGCATCCTTCCACCTAACGAACCACCGTCCTCATGCAGGTTTCAGCTGAGCCTCTGCTCCTTCCGAAGGGCTGTTCTCGCCAGCAGTGCGCTCTGGGGTGAGGCTGTGAACAGACGGGTTCACTGTGGATTCAGCGATTCGCCTGCAGCACACTTCCGTCAAACCCGGCACGGGGAACACACATGTGCACATCGGAAAAGACGAAATGAACGTGATGGAGAAGACCTAAAAGTTCACCTGGGAAACTAGCTAGGTGTTCTGTAACGTAGCCAAGCGGTCCAGAAAATGGCATCCAACCTCTTCGTGAATGTTCCCGAGACCATGTGGCAAGGTGAGCGGGGACGAAAGTCTAACCTTTGAGGCAGCCTGAGGAATAAGAAGGGGCACGGGACCACATGTCTCCATCGACTTCAGATACCCGGAGGCAGCAGTCTTTCCTCAGAAGCCGTGGAGATGCTGGGGAAGGATGCACAGAAGCAACAAGGGGCCCTGAACAAGCAATGCATCTCCAGGGCTTAGAGCCGTTCACCTGGGGGTCGGCTACCTTGTGTGGTTGCAAATATCTCGCAATTCTAAAAGCAGAGCAGCTAACTTCACCTCTCAGGACTTTTAGAGAGGTTTCTCTTTTTTGTTTTTAATTTGCAAATTACTGGATGGCATGTTGCATGAAGCATAGGAAGGGTTTGAGTACAGTTTAGAAAATTGAACGTTTTGGGGAAAATGATTAGGGAGACTGGAAGCCCGTGATTGTCTCTGGCATTCCTCTACCTCTAGTTTCTGCTTTACCTTCCCCCCGCTTCCCTTGTACAACTTCTTTTGTTCCGAGTTCTTCAATGCTCCCTTACTCCATTCCTGTTCCCCTTCTGGCTGATGTCACCTTAAAATATATGAGGTGCACCATATATAAAATATAATGGATATACACAATCCTATAAATATATCACAGATAATATAACGAAGAGCCCATTGCTGTATGAAAGTGGCTGTATTAATTCCAGTAGTTCTGTCTTTAAAATAGACCTTCCCAAATAGTAAACAACAGGAGATAGAAAGGATTAATTGGTCTTCTCAGTTCCAAACTGGCGAAGATGATAATATCACCTGTTCCATTTTTTTTTAACAGAAGCATATTAAAACTGACCCCAAATCACCTAAAGTAAAAGCTGATATCAAATGAAATCTGAACACTAGAGGAAGTTAAAAATTGATTTTGACAATGACTGTGATGCCCTGGGAAATCCTTAAGTTCCTTTTGAATTAAAAGCCGTGTGTGTGTGTGTGTGTGTGTGTGTGTGTGTGTGTGTGTGTGTGTGTTTCATTTCCATTGGGCATGGTGCTAGGATGCTTTTAATGCATTCTAAATGCCTTCAAGGTGTTTATCTACACACTGAAGGGATGAGTGAAAGTAAACTTGTTTGTCTTTTTTGAGGGAACGACTGTTCCAGGACAGAGTCTCCCTCTTTCCTGCGTCCCTACAAGAGCCCAGTCCCTGCCAGGTACTCATCTACAGCGTTCAGCCCCCAATGCCTGCTGCTCTCAACTGAGATGTTCCCTAATCTGGGAGGCACGGTGTTCACCACCTGGAATTCTACCATCTGGACCTTGTGGGCTTTACTGGCTTCTAGGCTTCCTGAAAAATTACCTATATACGTTCCTCCATCATGGGACAAAAGTGAACATGTCCTGCGCTTCAGAGGGATCTGGATGTTATTAGAAAACCCAGGAAGAAATACATGGAGGAAAAAGAGTAAAACTATTGGGGAAACCCATTCAGGGCAAAGATCGTATACTACTGTGGCAAAACTGTTTTTTCCTTTGGCAATTAGCATATCCGTTTAGAACCAAAATAAGTTAGACCGTTAGATTTCATAATGTTCATACTTTTGAAATTCAGTGATATAATTAAGTTAATTCCTCCACTCGATTACGGTACCACAGAGGATACTGAGAAGAACACAGGAGAGAAGGGAAGGCTGAGTTTCTCTGAGGTCCAGAGAACACAAGTGATTTGTGGAATATTATTCACATAATTACTTGTAGTCTTCTCATTTGTAAAATGAGATGTTATCAAATTTTTAAATGTTCTATTTCAGATAATTTCACGATGCTAGATCCTTCTAAAGATAAATGTTCCAAAAGTCATTAACCAGAAAGGTTGAGTGCGTTTTTTTTTTAATGTACATAAAATCAAACCAATGTGCTTATTAAAATGGAAGAAAAGCAAAATATGGTACATGGGCATTCAATGCCCTTAACGCTAAATTTATTAGAATTTAATTTTTTTTTACATCTTTATTGGAATATAATTGCTTTACAATGGCGTGTTAGTTTCTGCTTTATAACAAAGTGAATCAGTTATACATATACATATGTTCCCATATCTCTTCCCTCTTGCATCTCCCTCCCTCCCACCCTCCCTATCCCTCCCCTCTAGGTGGTCACAAAGCACCGAGCTGATCTCCCTGTGCTATGCGGCTGCTTCCCACTAGCTATCTATTTTACGTTTGGTAGTGTATATATGTCCATGCCTCTCTCTCGCTTTGTCACAGCTCACCCTTCCCCCTCCCCATATCCTCAAGTCCATTCTCTAGAAGGTCTGTGTCTTTATTCCTGTCTTACCCCTAGAATTTAATTTTAAAAGGGTTACTGTACATATTATTTTTATAGGCAATGCTCTATGAAAGGGATCAATATTGTATGTTGCAGAGAAGCATTCCATATGTACTTGACAAATGCACTGTTATCATCAGAGTAATTAAAAGGAACAGGTTTATATACAATAAGACTGTACATCTTACTCAGCAACTCCTGCCAGATGCTTGCAAAAATTAAACTCATTAATCATTCTGACTCTATTAAAGGAGGGAAAGCTTGGGGTATGAAATAAAAAGCTCTATATTATGGAGGAAAAATGTCCAAAGCCAACATCTAGAGAAAGTCCTGTCTACAGAGTGATACTAGGATATTAATCCCATGTGGGAAAATGAGTGGATTCCATTGTCAAAAATATAAATTGATATTATGTTATTCTAATACTCCAGACCTCCTTAAATCTACAGTTAACATATACAAGTAAATTATTTAAAAGTGCGCACTGGCAGGAATAAAAGAAAGCATGCCATATAAAACAGGCTGCCGTGCCCACTTCCACATACCTTACTGCTACACAGAACTCAAATTCACTGACAAGGCAGAATGCTCATTTTTCGCAAATTCGGCTTTAAGCAAACATGTAGGTTTTCGGCTGACTCAGTTGTTAACAGATTGAAATTTATTTGCTAGAATTCACAGTGGACAATTGACTCATCCAAATGAAAAAACGTAGGCTTACCCCGATTAATTTTTCAAACCAACAGATTAGCTCTCTGTTATGGTTCTCCCCAAGCCAAGGTAACTATGGAGGTGAAATGAGATACGCGTAGTGGTGCTTTAAAAAATACAAGGTGCAATGCGGAGGCACGGTATCTTTGATGCTATACTTGGTTTCACTCATCAGTCAACTAGCCCTTAATCCTTGTTTATGTCACCATTCTTACTTCCTTGTAACACAGACAACTTCCCAATGATGACTACATGCTCTGTGCTGAGACAGTAAGCAAAATTTTGTATAATTTTGTTATATATACTTTACCAAAACATTCACAGAGAGACTGTCTTAGACAGTAAACGCTTCTCATGTGTTTAACATTGTTCTGCAGTGCAGAAAATAAACTTTTCATGAGGACAACTGTTGTGTCCAGCAGGGCATTATGATATGGTGTTACAGGGCATTAAACCCATAAGGATACCTCAAAGCTTATCTAGGGAAATACTTAATGTTATAAGAAAGAAATCAAGATAGTGGGAAAATGTAACTGTACGAGCTTATGTATATTGTACGCCACGCTCAGAGGTGGAAGGGATGGCAGTACTAGAAGTAGAAATAAGGAGATTAGGCAGAACGTTATTCAGAATAGGGAGTTGTAAGGAGAGGGGAATGACAAGTTTAGGGATATATTCTACGCGGATATCTTGGCATCACCACAGAAATGGTCTAGCGCCCAGCTGCTTGACATGTGGAACAAAAGCTGGGAAGAGAAATCAAGATGGTGACTGCCAAGGTCCTTCCAATTCTCCAGTTCTCCAATTCTGTAAAACAGGAAAGCAAATGATCTCCACAAGAGATGCTAGGACATGTATACCAGAGGAATAAAGCTTAACTTTAGCCATCTGCTAATACAGAAGCTGTGAAACTGACTCAGCTCCCTTTTATCTTCATTCTAATTTATCCCATCACTAATTTATCTTAAAAAGAAAGCATGGAAGGGAAAGAACAGAAGAGTGGAGACCAAAACCTTGGAGTGTAGGTTCCCCCAACCCCCTGCATGAAAGGGAGGAGGAAAGAATGATTTACCAAAGAATTCAAAGGCCAAGGTCAGAGAGAGGCAGGACATGAATTCATGTGGCATCATGAAAGACATATGAGGCAAAAAGTGTGAAGCGCAGGGTGATGGTCAACAGGAGGAAAAGCGATAACGACAAAGACTGAAGAGGAGCCAGGCCATTGTCTGAAGTAATTAAGGGGACGCTGACGACATTTGTGTGCAGTTTCTGCAGTGAAGACAGTAAGAATGTGAGTCTGTTGTCAAGCTAAATAAGGAAAAGAGGATCCTCGGAACAAGTCAGTGGATTCAGTCTTAGACCACTTGACCGAGAAGACGAAACCTCCGAACAGCCCTATGACATCCCACAGCTGTTCTGTAGGTGAGTTACACTAAGCACTGTCAAATTCGTCATGAAAACAATGGGATCAAGCAGGTGGATGAAAGTTTCAGCCTTTTTCTCAATATGTTAGGAAGATACTATGAACCTAAATATTTTTAAAAGCATTTGAAATTGGAGCAGAAGAAAGGAAGAGGGGATATAAACATTTCTGTGGAGCCAAGCTGCTTAAAAAACTTAAAGTTGATAGACTCCAAGGAGAAATTAACAGGATATTGGCATCATACCGGTGAAAAATCAAGGTGGAGAGGAAGAAGAAGGGCTAGTTGCTGCAGACATTCAGGAAGATGAAATACAACAGGAGCAGTGACAGCATGCGCTGATACACAGCGTAAGCAGCGATGTTTGCTCAATCCCTGTTTCGGCCAAATCGCTGTTTGAAAATCCTGTTGTCATCACACTTGTATTCTTAGGAAATCATGTGCCACTAAAAATGAAGAACACAGGAACATGGTGATGTGGCCCCAACAAGACCGCTGCCCTGACAGTTACCCATGTCCTCCTAAAGTCCTTTAAGAAATCAAAAGGAAATGCTCAAGCAGGGGCGTGACAGAGTTCAGTATTCTAAAAATAATTGAAGTTAATTTCTATCGGAAGTTACTAAATTCCATTAAAAGCCACTTCCAGCAACATTCCCTTTAAGAGTCAACTTATTTTTAAACCTACAAGAATGAATTTTAAACCAAAATAGCTATTGATTCCTCAGAGGGGTTTCCCAAGTCATTGACTTTCCCGCTGCGGACGCGCAGGCTCAGCGGCCATGGCTCACGGGCCCAGCCGCTCTGCGGCACATGGGACCTTCCCGGACCGGGGCACAAACCCGTGTCCCCTGCATCGGCAGGCGGACCCCCCAACCACTGCGCCACCAGGGAAGCCCTAGTCATTGACTTTATACTTAAATAAATCTAAGATTGATGAGGAAATTCTAATAGAAAAAGCGCTCTGGCTTCCCTTCTTTTTCAAAGTAAAACTTCACATTTTAAAACTGACCCACCCCAAGCACGCTTTTATGCGGTGCTACACAGCAGAGAGGTCCCTTACATGTGTAGTTGGTGCAGATAAGTAATGCATTCCCAGTCAACCGCCACGCAACTTCGGCATTTGACTTACCTCTTCTAAACCTGATAACTACCTTCAATTTTATTTTGTGAAGAATTGCCCGTTCTCAGTCATATTCAGGCATGTGTGTGTACACACATATAGAGGTCAAGAACTACATTTTATTTCCCCGTTTCTGGATGGAAGGACGAGGCACAAAGTTCATTGGATTTTAAAGGTATGGTGTTTACCAGCATCTCAGTGACCAAGGTGGGAAAGCTGTTTCTGTTCCATGGAACAGACAAGCCACAGAAGAGCAATGACACACCAGCCTTAGGGTTGGGACTCCAAACAGAAGTGCCGAAGATTTCCTGTGCGCTAATGCAAAGGACCCTTCAGGACCTCGGACAGCTCCCACCTGTGCCCAGCGGACGCCCAAACTGCTAAAGTACATGTTTACGTGGCCGCCCCAAGATTCACAGAATGATACGTAACGTGTGCCTAATCAGTTGTATATCTTCATGTTTAAATTTGAGTAGCAGGATGATTACTCAAGATTGTTTAAATCTTGACAAGGGCTGGTATCAGAAAAGCAGTTCTTCTCTATCTACTTTCTTTAGCTAGCGCTCTTATCTTCAGCAAACGGCAGCCACTGTGCCTGGAGGAAAAGTAATCTGTTTAATGTGCACTTCTATCATTTAGCACATTTTTAGACATAGTTTTTTCAATTCCGAATATTTTTTCTGAGAAAAGCACATAAAAGTTTTCAAGCAATTGATGCTACATTTACCCGTGTGTCATTGTTTAATCGTACATTTTAAACATGATATATATATATATATATATCTCATAAGGATACGACATACACATACACTATATTTATACCTACACCTACACACACACACCCTTTTTTGTATTTTCCAGGAAACAAAAAATTGATGTCAGGAGTTAATGAATTTAAATTACATATACTGTTCAGAGCCATTTCAGCTGAAATCATTTGCAAATGTTAAATTCATAATTTGCTCGTCGGTTCAACCCTTTGGCTTATCTGAGAAACAGTTCTAGACATATGTCAAATTGAAAAGGAGGAATATATGCTCAAAGCTAAGATGAGGAGAGAGAAAAAAAAAATGATGGGTGGAGATGATCTAAAACAAAATGCAGAAACTCTCCCCTTTCCTTTCCCCTAGCGACACCTAGAGCCTATTAGGAAGAAACTGCTCATGGTTTTCACTTCAAGCATAACACAATCCAACAGTTTTAAGTCAGATTTGAGGCAAAAAGTGCATCATTTCTGTCTGCACTGCAGCTCAGTGGTCTTCCCCAAGATTCTCAGGAGTTTAATCCTCTAGAATTTTTCAACCGCCCCAATGAAACTGCTCCTCAAAGATTCTGGCTCCTTGAACCTGAGAATTCATGCATTTCCCTCAGGACCTGACCCACTGAAGTGAGGGACATCTCTCTGATAGCTCTCTTTTAACCAGGGGAGTCTAGAAATAACCCAACATAAGAAAATCTCATGCAAGATCCGATACAGGGTGTGCGTGCACGCGCGCACACACACGCACACACACACACACACAAATGAACCACATCTCCCACAAACTTCTGTCATGTCTATTACACTCTCCACATCCTCCACTGATAAAACAAAAACAACCAGTTCATTGGATTTTAAAGGATTTTAAAGTGATCCCAGGCAGGACATGTTGAATGACCACAGCCTCCTGCTGAGGGCAGGGACATGAACTGCCGGGGGTGTGTCGGGGTAGGCCGTCTGAGAAGCTTGTGTGAGGACCTGTGCCCAGGTGCCCCCAGGTGGGAAACTCTCAGAGCTACACACAGTGAGCTCTAGGACCCAACACCGCCAGCCAGGGGCTGTACCAGCCAAGCCAGCCCTGCCTGCCTGCCTGAGAGCTTGTCTGGGATTTTTCTCTTTTTTTCTGGGAAGAGAAGGTCTCAGAAACATCACTTTCCTCTCTCTGTGGCCTTCCCTGGCCCTCTGAACAGATGGACAGGGTCAACAGAGGTGGTTGAACTCATCCATCTCTGCAGCCGGCTGGTGTCCTGCCTGAGTCATCAGTTACTAAGGTGATATGCAAATCCAAGCTTTGAAACCCAGGCTGCCAGCCCCATGAAGAGTGAAAAACGTGCTGCCCGAGAAGTTTTCAGCTCACACAGCCTAAGGTGGTTGCTAGTCCAAGGCTAGGTGTGGGCACAGGCAGGGCCTGACTCCCACCAGCAAAAATTGGGCTGGGCCCTGGGACAAGGGCTTGGGCCTCGGATGCTAGCGCTTTTATTTTATTTTTCGGAAAAGAACACCACCACCAGCAGCCCTGGGGGGGGGGGGGGAGGCGAGGTGTTGGAGAAGTGAGTGAAGGGACAGCGCCCCGAGGCAAGGATTCCAGTGAGAGGTGGGAGGGGGGAGAAAAAGAGCCTGGGACAGTCTCCTCCTCGAGTCTTAAAGCAGACAAAAGAAAGAAAGGCAAGAAAAGAGAAACCAACTTGTAAGCACAGACAGATCGAATTCCCTCCTTGGCATGCAGAGCACCAAGCAGTTAACACCAAGCATCCGCACGCCCGTGAACCTCCGGCCAATTCCACGCCCCAGCAGCGCAGCTCCACCAGCGCCACCAACTCCTGGCCGCCGCCGCCGCTGCAGACAAGGACCCGCTCCAGGACAGCGGTGACCGAGATCCGCGCGAGGAGTGTATTTGCGGGCGCTCCCGGGAGGGGTGGGGGAGGGGTGGGGAAGGAGGGCGCCCCAAGACCATCGCAGACGCGGCGCGGGCGCGTCTCCCCCGGGCTGCCCGGAGCCCCGCGCGCCCACCCACCCACCCACCCACCCAGATGCTCTTACGTCCTCGTCGTCACAGTCGCTCTGCGCCTGGTACTGGAACCGGGGCCGGCCGCCCGCGCCACCGCCACCGCCGCCGCCGCCGCCGCCGCGCTCCGGGGGCGCCGCAGCGGGCGCCTGGGCTCCGAGGGGCTTGGGCCCCGCGCCGTCCTCCTCGGGCCCCTGGCCGCCCAGGAGGCGGCTCGCCTCCGGGGGCGCCGGGAAGGACCGCGAGGTGTTGATCTTGCCCGTGAACCTCTGGTACAGCGAAGCCATCGGTCTCCGCGCGCTCTCGCCGGCTGTCTTTGGGGCGTTTTGATAATGGCTTTCCCCCTTTCGGGTTCCCGCTCCCCACCCCCGCCGGGGGAAAAGGGGAAGAAGAACAGGAGGAGGAGGAAGAAAGGACGGCGGCCGCGCGGCCGCTCCTCCCGCGCGCCACTCTCAAGTCGCCGCCGGGCGACTGCCTGGCTCAGCCTCCTCCGCCCCCTCCCCCGGCGGCTCGGCGAAGCCGGGGTCTGGGGGTGTGTTCTCTCTCGCTCGTCTTTTCTGCTTTTCAACTCCTTGCCATGGCCACGTACGGCCTGCTCAAAGCCATCGACAGAAAGAAAACAAACAACAAAAAACCATAAAGGGAGGGAAGACGCCTAGGCCCCGGCATTTGGCACCCCGCCTAGAGACCAGCGGGCATCCAGAGCTCATCTCCGCGCCCCGCCCCCGGCCCCCCGCGCGGCTCCTCCTCCCCTGCTCTCCCCACGTGGCCCCTTCACACACCCCCGCCCCCGGGAACTGCGCCCGGGTGGCCAGGGCTGGCAGCGAGGAGGCGGCGGGGCCACGCACGTCTTGGGTGCGGGCAGGGCGCGGAGCCGCGCTGGGGGCTCTGGGGCTCCGGGCCACCGGGAGGGCGGACCCGGCGATACGCGGGGAGGGAGCGTGCGAGAAGAGGCCCGCGATGGGGAGGGGCGTCGGGGACACCGAGGGAGGGGGCTGGCCCCGAGACGCCTGGCCTCGGCTCGGCGCGGGGCTGCGCTCCGCGTCCACGCGCTCGCACCGCGCGCAGCTGCAGCCCGGTCGCCCTCCGAGGCGCTCCCCCTCGTGTTTCCTTCCCAGCTTTTCTTGCCTCACGTGAAACAGCCACGGCCGAGACCCCCGGCGGACCTGGGGGTGTGCAGGGGCGTGATGGAGAGCAAGCTACGGGGCTGCAAGGGAGGGGGCTCGGGGGTCACTGTCTCTGACGAGCCCCCTTCCCTCCCAAACCAAGCTCTTCTCCAAAAACAGATTCCTTTTCCTTCACCTGGTCTCAAAAAGAAGGCAAGGAAAAGGTCACGGAAGGCCAGCGAGGGCCGGCCTGGTGGATATGCCTTCAGAGCAACTCAAAAGGTCCTCCCCGTACACCCCACGCATTTGTCTACATCGCGAACTCCATTTTCATTTTCAACAAATGCATCCCCGCCAGCGGAGGCTAAAGCATTTGTGAGGCCGGCCACTTCTCCAAAGCTTGCTCCGCGCCGCCCCCAACCCCTCCCCTGAGAGGACCTGGGAGCGGAGATACGACACCAAAGGGGCGCACGGGTCAGGGTGCGCGTTCACTCCTCTTGCTGCAGTCAAACGTGCTCCAGCGCCCCTGTGTGGAAAGACACCAGCTGAGCCTCGGCGCCGGGCTCCGACTCCAGACCGCAGGCGGCCTGTCTGGTTTCTCTCCTCCTTTTCCCGGGGTGGATTCCTCCCTCCTGGCCTCCGGGGACTCTCGCGGGCTGGAACCCGCGCCCCCGTCTTTCTCGAGGAATCGGGGCGCTCTTCCTTCTAGTCTCCTTGTCCCCCCCCCCCAACCCCGTTCTTCTTGCGCTGCCCTTTCCCTCTTGTTTGCAGCGCTTCCGGCTGCGATGGACCTGTCCCATCCTGAGCCGACGAGGAGCCCAGACTCCGGAGGGAGGGGCCGGGTGGAGGGCTCGCACCTGCCCTCGCACTTCGCTGCCCCTTCCACTCGAGGTCGACGTGGGCATCTTCGCCTTTACCTTCCAGCGGTGCTTCTGCTCCGCCACGGTTTCCGTGACCATCGCAGAAAAACGGGCGAGGCCTCGGCCACTCAGAGGGCCCTACGGCAGGCTGCCGGCCTTTGCTGGATCTGAGTCCAAGGCCATCTCCTGGCACCACTGTCCAAGCCCAGAAATCCCAGAAAAAGAGACCCAGCTGTTCCTGGTCCTAAAAATATTGCCTCTTCCCGCCGTGTCCTTAACTTGGGGGGAGAAACTGAATGCAGGTGAATAAGTCTCCTGGGAGAGGACCCCTTCCAATCCTTTCTACACTCTTCCCAAGCTCTCAACCTAGCAGGTAGTCTTGTTTTAATTAAAATTTATACCACACCACCCTCTGTTTAATCCACTGTGGTTTCCTTCCGCTAAGAAGAAAAGCGCATCTTAACCGTAGTTCGAAAACGTTTCCTTTACAGAAACTATAAAAACACGTAAAATCAGCATCTCGATAGCTGGGAGGCTCCCCGCGCCCCCAAAAGGCCTGTTACCCAGGCAGGTGTGCCAGCCACAGCGCATCGCTGCGCCGCTTGACTTGAAGACAGAGGCAACAATTACAAGGGCCATAAAGCCAAACTTTAGAAGTCATCGCATTCAGGTAAATAGGAAACCTTGCTCTCATCCCCCCTCCCCTGCCCAGCTGTGCTTTAGATCCTTGAAGCTGCCTTTCCAAACCGACTTAAAAGGAAAGCCCCCGCTGCCCACTCTGGCATCTAGATCTGCCATTTCACTAAATATAGATGCTGTTAGGGTCTTACTTATGTACTATACATACACACATATATATGAAACGTGCGTGTATATATTTACACAAATTCTAAGAAGAAGCATGATAAAACTATTTCTCGTACCAATATAGTTTATACGAAATAGAGTATATGGAAATAGTGTAGATATCATACACCATACTTTATAGATGTGTGTGTATAAAGGAGACTAGATTGAAGAAGGGAGATAAGAAAGGCACACCTACCCCTCACTTTTGAAATTGTATTCTCAGGCGAGCCTGTAGGTCTTCAGATTACAATCTGGTCAAAGTTAAAAACCCTAACTAAAGGATTCAGACAAGATGCTAAGCAGTTTTATTTAAAATTATTTGTAAAGTGAAAAAAAGCTATAAAATTCAAACAATTGGGGGAAGAGCTGAGGTACAGATCTGTGTTAACGGAAGCATATCTGAAAATTAGACGGGACAAATGGAGGGCAGGGGGCTGTCAGGGTGCACAGAGCCCCTCAGAGGCCAGTGTGAAGGGCAGGAGACACAACACTAATAAAACGACCACCCGCACGTGCAAAGCTTCTCCGGTGCCGTCTAGATCCGGGGCCCATCAACTGACTTAAAAAGAATCAGGCTACTTTGCTCCACCTGCACACTGAACACAACTCATTTTAAAGAATGCTCTAGACTTTTGAGTGTGAGTCTGTGCGCCCATGTTTGCAAGCGTGTAGGCACTCACACAACCAGATTTGCCTTAAACTTTGATACACACGTTGCGGTGTCTCTTTGGATAGACTGTCAGGACTCCGAAGTCCCTAATGCAAAGAGGAAACTAGCTAGTATTTTAGGATGAATGAAGTCGCTCAGCTGCAGAGAATCGCAAGCGGTGGCACTGTCCGGCGCCTAATTAATTCACTTACTGCCTTCAATAACCTTTTCAGAACCCCATCCTCTAAATGAGGAAAAAGACCTGAAGAGCACCAAAACTTCCCAAGGGGCATGTAAACAGCGGTGCAGCACTGCAGAAGGAAACCTGTCAGTCCTAACCCTAACCCTTCACTCAACCTTTAATACTCGAACATGTTGACTACGCTCTATTGAAGCAGATTTCCATTCCTGCTCATTGGTTAAGTATGGGGAACCATTTTTGAAAATATTTTGTGGGTTATTTCATATTAAGATTTTAATTCCTCCATATGGCTTAAAACCCTGTTCACCGACCCATTTTTCCATCTAGTTTCATATGATTATTTATTCCCTGTTTATTAAATAAAAGTGGGAGTGTGTGTTTATTTTCCCTGAAACCAGTTTACAAAACAAATATAATTAGGCAGATGCTGCAAAATATAGCGGATAGTCATTTTTATAAATGACAATAAAGGGAACTTTTTGGTCTATATGCAAGCTAAGCATTGTAAAAATACCCAAAGTATATTGAGCCCAGCAGCCTAAGCATGATTTTTATTACCCAAGAGGTTTTCTTATTTCTAGGAGAGAATTATGCCCTATAGTTTACTTCCCCTTTCTCTTGGAGGAGAAGGAGGAGGGAAGGACCCTGTTTAAGATATTTATTCTTTTCCAAACACTGATATTTGGAGAAATGCAATGGCCAATTGAGCATACTCCGACAGAAAGGCTTCCCTAAAACACTGGGCATCAGTGTTTTTTAAATATTATCACATTGCATTCATACAAATGGGGAGAACTAAAGCAAGTATTTAGGGAGCTTGAGAAAATACAGTACTAACTACATAAATACAGAGCAAAAACTCTCTCTTGCTCTCTTTAAAATAATTATTTCTTTGCAAGATGACGACCCATACGGGTCTGCGTGGTAAGACTTCTTTACAAACAGGAAACGTCCAGCACAAGAGACAGGAATTGCCACTCCTGGCTTTAACACAAAGTTAAAGTACGAATTAACTTGGAGCTTTTCAAATTGATACTTACAGATTCATGTGTTTGAAAGAAAAACATTTATTTTAACCCAACCAAAAGGCTTATGCTAAAATTAATACAGTTAAAGGTTCATTTCCAGCAGCACACTTCCCTGCATTTTAGTGCTGACGTTACGCATTTGCCTGGTTTTTACACACAGTTTGAAACACACGTACAGCCACCTGCCCCAGCAGTGGCTGTTCACACGGACGTGGTCATCAACACACGTGGTAAAGCTGAGCTGATCGCCAGGTATGTGAAACAACCGCGGATTCAACTGAGCACACGTTTTCTTCTTAGCCCACTGGGGCTGCGGGAACCCACCCTCCCTTCCTTTAGGGATCCCCTCTCATTTGTCACCTCCGCCCGTGGACACTGGACCGTGACCCACTTCCTCGTTCCTCCCATTTCTCACCCTCCTTTCTTCCCTTCCTTTTTCTGCTCCTCCGTGGCGTCTTGCTCTGGACCAGTATCAGGAGACGGTATATTTTGCTTTTCTCTAAAAATTCCTTGCTGCTCTCTGAATATTTAGAAGACCTCACCTTCCACTGCCCATGATGCCTCAGAAATTATCTAAATAATCACTTTCTAGAGGAGGCACCAACCTCCGTCTGCTCCCATTGTCTGGTGATTCGATTGTAGCTTGCACCATGCTTCCCAAGGCTCCTAGGGTTTTTAGAGCATGAGACACAGAAGAGAGACTGTTGTTTCTGTCTGTCCCTGGTGATCACTGGAGAGCAACCATGTCATCGGCCGAAATGTCTTCATTCATACATCACACGTTATTAGATTAAAGGGGAAGTGACTCCTGCTCTGAAATGCCCCCAGAGCTCCTTGCCTTTCACATCAGGCACTTCCCTGGGTCCCGTGAATTAAGTTGAATCTGCTTCCCTTTAATGTGAAAGTGACATTAACCAGCCTCTGCAATTCAGCGTCTCCCTTTCTTTAACCAACAGAGGTGATGGCTGTGTTTTGGAAGAAGAGAAAGCTTTTATCTGCTCTCTCTTGTGACCGATGGCGGGCATTTCAAAGGACCAGTTCTGGTTTGGCCATAACACTAATTGTAAAACAGGCCTGGAAGTACAGGGCTTTAGACCCTCACTTGTTTTAGGTTTTGCTTTTTTTTTTCTTCCATCATGTCCTGAGAATCCAAAGGGGTTCTTGGGTTTTCACTGGAAAGGATCAATGCAATAGAAAAGAAAAGATAGAAGCAGGGTCATTCAAATGCAGGGTCTTATTCAGATAGTAGAAAACAGAGCTAGTGCTGATTCATTCATCCCGCCATGTACATTCTACTCAACTACAGGCCAATGGAAATCGTTACAGAAAGTGAAAAATCTGGCTCCACTAGAAACCACTCCAGTTATAAGGAACAGAAGGGGATATGATGCATTCCTAGAATGTACGGCAGGACGGAAATTTGGGCAAGGCTGGGTGTGCGGCTGATTTAGCCCACCAGCCAGAAACAGCACAAGAAGGTGAGCTAAGCCCGGGAACTGGCGCCCAGGTCCAGGCACCGCACGTTCCGGTGCATCCTTGCATCTGCCTTCCACACACAAAGAGGCAGGAGAGAAGAGGACCTCCTCTACACAGCAAATAGCGACAATGAGATGCCTTAGAGAGTCAGGGCCAGAAGCCATCCCTGAAGCAGGTCAGGGAGGGGGAAGAGCCACCTGCTTCCTGGACATCTGTTCGGTCAAATTTGCAAAAGTCTCAAAAAACCCTGTCGCTCTCCATCTTACCCCGTGTCAAACCCTGCCGGAATTAAGACCATTCCTTTGAGTTCAGACATTGTCTGGAAGAGCATCAATAAAAAATAATTAAGAAACAACAGAGACCTGAGTGAAAAGAAAAACAAACAAGCCTCAGCTATGGCACAAACACCAGAAGACACACCACCCTTTCAAGTGTGTGATGGGGCAGTTCCGGCAACAGCGGCCTCTTCCAAAGGCACAAGGGCACAGCTGGACGCATGACTACATCTCCAAGCCATGAGTTTCTGTGTCCTGATGATTCACTTTAAGGTAAGCCACTATTCCCAGATTCAGAACTGTGATGGGCTGGAATGTTCGGAAGATATCCGCTCACCCCGGATGCCTCTTTAGCTCCACTTCTGGCAGGACTGTATGGCTCGCTTTGGCCAATGGAATGTGAATGGACCTGATACAGGCAAAGGCCGTCAAGGTACCTGGCCGACCTCTTGCCCTCACTCAGGTGACCCACCCTACAAGAACATGGCCTGGGTAGCTGCAACCACTTCAGCTTGGCCTCCAGAACAAACACGCTTGGAGAGACTTGAACCCAGCCCATGGTTTGGAGTTAAGCTCAGGGATCAGGGAACACGAAGCAAAGCCACCCAGCTGAGCCCAGGGCAGACCAGATATATCACAGCTGACCAACAGAAATGGGAATCTTGATCTTATGGAAGCCACGGCGTTCAGGATGATACAGCATGCTTGCATCATGGTATATGTCATGTTCTAACTCACTAAAACTAAAATCAGATCTATGCGTGAAAAATGGTATAGCTAATGTCAATGTTTGTTGGAAGCATTTTACTTACTTATTCAGTAACTATGTGAATGCCCACCACGTACCAGTCATTGTTCTGTCTTATGTGCTAGGGATGAGACGAACACCTAAAATGAACATAGTTCTGGCTTTCATACAGATTATAGTCAGCCCTCCTCTCAGTGGATCAGGGCTGATGCTCTGAATTCCTTGGCCGTATCGATAAGCCCTTCCTTTTCTGAAAAGGTGTAGTTTTCTCAATTTATTGCTCATTTTGGTACACTTACAGCCCACGTAGTTTTATTAGAAAAAGACTGTTAGAGACCTAGACCACAAATGTTTCATAGTAACGCCCTAGTTATCTATTGTAGGAGCACAAAGCAGCAGTTTCAAGCCCAAAGCACAGTGGCTCTCAAAGAACTGTCCCTGGACCAGGAGTGTAAGAATCACCTAGAAATTTGTTAGAAGGAAAATTCTGGGCTCCATCACAAACCTACTGAACCAGAAACTCAGGGAAGGGCCCAGCCATCTGTATTTTAATAAGCCCACCAAGTAATTCCGATGAACACTCAAGTTGGAGAAACCAACACTGCACTAGAATAATCCCGAGAGCATTTTGCTAAAAGGCAACCAAGGTGAACTGAAAGATACTCAAAATGTTTGCTGACTCTCAGGAAATGGCTCACCCATTTAAAGTATTGAACAGAGATTCTCCAGGGGGTAAGAATTTTTCCAGGATGTACAAAGGCCAGTCTTCCTCACTAAAAAGGGGGTTATCTTAGCAGTTTATTCAAAGTCAAAAATAGAATAGAGAGCAGGTGATCTTTTCAGAATGCTCTTCCACCCGTGAATTGAGATGTTTAAGGCTCGTCTCAGGAAGAAGGTAGTGGCGAAAAGGGAATTGACAAAGCAGACACCAACGATGTGGTCAAAGCTAAGATACCATTCCTGTTGGGGCTTATCTCAGAGAGACTTTGATTTGGTATCTTAGCAGACAGCCTCTCCCACGTTGCCTGAATATATGCAATTTGGCAGACAAACTCTGCAGAATTTCAAGAAAGAAAGGACCTTGCTTTCAAAAATTGATTTCATTAAAAATGCTCAGTGCCTCTGGCTTAGCCTCATTGCTTTTTTAATGCAATAAAAAAAATCTTGACGTGAATTAAAAATCAATGAAGTTAATAAACAGGTTGAAGTTGAAAACCAACTTTTACGAACTTAGTTTTCCTGAATCTACTCCTTTAAGACACATTAAAATGTTCAACATAAAACCCATTTTATTTTATTTTTCACCGTCACTTAAGATTTCTTCCAAATTCCCAAGGAACATACAAATTTTAAAATAGACTGATGCGACTTTATGTGGTTCAATAGTTTTTCTTGAGTTTTAACACATTCTCTGACCCACATGCACACAGTTAATATTTATGGCTAACTACCAATGTATATACACAATAGACCCTATGAAGCATGGGACCTAACCCAGAGGAAGAAAATAAACTTCAAGCCCGATGCTCTGTATCTTCACATTGCCTTGAGCAAATGCAAGCAATATCAACGCAAAACCTGGTTCTTGCGTATATGGGTATGTCAGATGTGAGATGCAGAGGACCCTCATTAACGAAAACAGATTATATTAGGGCAATAAAACTGAAATGAAGCCACTCATTTGCTTCACGTGGGTAATTCAATTCACTCTGCACTGTAACTCTATCAAGTCCGCTGCTGTACCCATCTCGGAACAATTTCCTTCTCGTAAAGGGGAGAAATAGCCTTTTCTATACTACTAATTGCATTTCAAATCATTTTAATTTGGAACTCAAAAAAAGTAATTCTCCTAACAATCGCTTCTATTTATGTATTTCTTGACAGGTAAACAAAAATTGCCCGTTGGCTAAATAAATCCATGAGTCATATAAACCTGCAATTTGAACAGATTTTTCCTCACTCACAGCAAAACCAACACTGACTCTCTGCTCCAATAGGATGCGGTGGGTCTCATTCGTTCCTCCGACTGAGCTTAAGTCCCTGACGGGTCCCATCACCTCATCCTTCGAGTTGCAGCCATAATCCCCACCATTACTTTCTTTATAAGCCAACAATAAACGTTGTTTATTGTTGACACAGAACCTTCTCAATCTTCATGAGAAAGGATGGATACATGGATGCTTTCAAGGGACTCTGAAGAACTTCTTAGCCATCCTATGGTAAAAGAAGCAGCAGTATAAGGCCATGTGTACATCTCTGTTTCAGCATCCCCGTATTCCTCTCTCTCTGAGACCTCTAATATCCCACACAACCTCAGTTCAACTCTGAATGAGATGTAAATGGTTGGTTGTAACCTAAATGAATTTTGAGTTTCCAAATTGAGCTATTCAAATTCATAAGAGAAATATCTTTCTTGAGTACTTAACACAAAGAAAAATAATTTACAATAATTAAATCCAAATCTACTGTGCAATAGAATAGAAGACTCATGAGCTTGCTAAGATACAGCGCAGTGCTTCAGTTAAGTTACCGACTTACATCAGACGCTCAGGTGGGATACTTGTGCCATGATGGGCACTCTCACGGAAAACCTCGGAATAGGTACTAGTCTAACCTTATACCCACTGATTACATCTGCGTTTTGTTGGTTGTTTTTTTTTTTTGCGGTATGCGGGCCTCTCACTGCTGTGGCCTCTCCCGTTGCGGAGCACAGGCTCCGGACGCACAGGCTCAGCGGCCATGGCTCACGGGCCCAGCCGCTCCGCGGCACGTGGGATCTTCCCGGACCGGGGCACGAACCCGCGTCCCCTGCATCGGCAGGCGGACTCTCAACCACTGCGCCACCAGGGAAGCCCTACATCTGCGTTTTACTCTTTTCCAATGATATAACGTAAACTTCAGGACCTGAACTTAGCAGATAGCTACCGACGCCCTGACAAAGCAGGCAGTCTGCTTGGATTTATCCACATGATGCAAAACAGCCCCTTGATATGATGGCGCCTCAGAGAGCAGACCGACTCGGTGTTTAAGCCACTCTCTCCACTTCTGATTTAGGTGGAATGATGGTGATTTCCTGCACCAACTGGCACAGCTCCAGGGAGAGGTTTAAAGCAAGCGATCCACAGACTCTTCCATCTCCCTTTGATGTCAATTGTCTTTGAGGAAAAAAAGATCATCATCCCTAAGATTAACGCAATTCTGGTTTTTTAGCTCCTGGAACCATATCTTATCATTTCCGTGTGTGATACTGGTCAGATTAAAGAGTTCCCCAAAGACGTATCCTATTGTCCATTTACTTAAAAAAAAAAACCCTAGACTTGTATTACACTTTATACTGGGAAAAGGCTGGATTTTATTCATTAAATTAGTGCTTTGGAGAAAGCCAAAGCTTTTTTGTTTGTTTTCCAGCGGAAATTACAGGAAAAATTTCTGTAAGCATCTTCTTACACACACGTCCTTCCCTCTCAGTGGTGAGAACTGCCCGTGTGGTTGACTTTTGGTTCCCCAAAAGTTACACCCCTATTCCTTCTCACTTTCTGCCCATCAGTATAGAATTTCTGTCCTCACATGGTGTCTACTTGGCTAAAGAAATGGATAACGTTTTATGGGCGGCATTGGAAAGATTTTTTTCCTCTCAGATAGAAGACAGAGGTATGAAGAGGGACTCTTCCCTGTCCCCCAGCACTGCCTCCAGTTTTCTGTCTCTGAACACATCTGTGTGAGGATCGGAAGGTACGGAGCTACTGCAGCCTCTTTGTGACTATGAGAAGAAGGTCAAATGCTTTTGCACTGATACAAACCCAGAGCCCCAACGGCATGGAGCCACTAAACAAAATTCAGAACAGCCTCCCAATTAGAACCCCTGTTTTAGCCCCTTTCAGTCAGGAATAGTTACGTAGCCCAAAGTGTCCCCAACAGATACAATCAGACCCCTGGCTCTTCCTCAACGGCTCTTGGCATGAGGAGAATTCACTAAGCGTCAGTTTTCTCATCTACAGCATGAAGATGATAAGCGAGGTTATTCCCGTCAGCTTTACCTACAACACAGGGCTCCTGAGAGATTCCAATGCATTATTATTATAGGGAAACCCCAAAACTTCTTATATATACCTAACCTTTGGGAGAATGGGGGCTTGCCCATAGTTCATACTCTACAAAACACATCATTCAGCTTTTTCATCTGATTTTTCCTTGTTATTGTCTATGATCCAGCATTTAGACATCTTGTTGATTGTGACACATCCTTCCAGCTAGAGTATTTGGAGGACAATGTACTTCAACTCTCGAAAGCCTCATGTATGTGAAGAAACATGTTCCGTGAGATATTCTCTATCCAGGGTTCCTAAAGCCACAGAGAAGACTAGTGTGGGTCCAAAACAGGGAGGGGAGAAGGGAGGAGAGAGTCATTGCTTTACCAAATTAAATACTAGTAACAGAACTCTTAGGCTGGTCAGCACTCTATACTTAAAATATTGTCCAATATGCAATGTCATCACCTCAAAGACGGTCCTAAGAAGCAAACCTTGACTTGGCGTCAGAAGAGCCAGTTTGGAACCCACTCAACCAGGGCAGGTTGTGCCACCTGCAGGCTGGGCATGTGTCCAGAGCGCTAGGAATCAGAGTAGGAATCAAAAACACAAGTAAAGGTATTCCATCTCCAACAGACATATAGAACTTTGCACTCAGACGATCTGGGAAGAAACCTAGTTCAGCACACATACATGTTTTTAATACTTTACAGAATGAAGGTCTGGAATTTCCTTTTGGGATTGCACGTGGGAGGGGCAATGCCTTTGCATCTTTAATCCAGCCTGCAGAGGTGGTGACCCCTAAAAGTTAGTTGAATATAAAGTTTGCTCCATGTTTATCAGCCTCCTGTTTATCAAAGGCAAGGACCATTAATATTTCAGATGATTTTCCTTTTTTTTTTTTTTTTTTACAGAACTCAGAGTTGAGGGAAGAAAGCATGAAAAACAGGCTTATAAAGTATGTTGCCTTTATCTTGCAGCCTGTTTTTTGATTGTTTGGACCTTGCGTGTTGTTTGTTCTTTGCCTCAATCCGGGGGAAGGAAAGAACACGAGGAAAATAGACAGAGACATTTCTCTCGGTCTCTTGGGTCTCTCTTTCACTCTTATTTCTTCTCATAGCTTCTCTCCACAGACCTTCCACACCAACAGTGCCCTTGAGATAGCAGCCCTGTCATTCCAAAACAACTCGGCACATCCTGTTCCCCTACAGCTTTTTATTTCGATGACCCTTTGATGCATTCAATCAACTGCAAAAACAAAAGCAACACAACAAACAACAGAAAAGACAAGGCAAAACAAAACCAAGAGTCTTGTGAATGTGCTGGTTCTGAGCACACGGAGAGCAGCTCAGAGCTTGACGTTGCCGCTTGAGGGCGCTATGGGAGTTCAGAAAGGCAAGCTGTGCTCGGCCCTGGATGACTAAGGGCGGCCCTTCATTCTGATCACACCATCTCTGTGTTCAACTGAGCGCAGGAAATGAGGCAGCCTCTTAGAAGACTTTTGTTTCCTGTGAAAAGGAAGTCTGCTGTTATACGTTTTCATGCCTTAACTCTTTTAAATGCTTTCAGAAAACTAAAATCGAGTCAAAAATGAACCATAACTCTTGTCTTTTCGTTTGTTGAAGGTTCAGATATTCTGCGGGGGGAGGGAGAGTGGGCATATTAATGTGCTACATTCCCATTCATCATGGAGGACAGCTATGTCAGAAAGATGGTTTGTGGACCAAGAATTTCATGGTTCAGAAGGGGTCCTGGATCACCTTTGGTCTTTTTTATCCACTGTGCCCTCGGTGTATGCGATACCAAACCGGCATGGCTGATGTGTCAGAGCAGCAAGGGAGCTACTGAGAGGGGGTGATGGACTGGATTATACACAAGCATTATTTGGTCTAGACTGGCTTATTCCACCTATCACTTTCTTCTTCTCCCCTCCTCCTCTCCCCTTCCTTAAAAAAGATAAAAAGAAATCTAGAGAGAAGAAGCTCTGCTACGATAGCTGACACCCTTTCCAAAACGATATGAAATAAATTCAGGACCTCGGAGAGCAGCCTTACAACGGTCATGGCTGCACAAGTCCTCGCGGAGAATATGAATTTTATGATCTTTGAAAAGTTATTCATTAATTTGGAAAACACAGCGTTACAATTTATTTATTTTCAGTCAGATTTTAAAACATGCATGTTTTAATACAAACTTGCAATGGATTTTGGAAGCTAGGACATCCATAGGTCCACTGACACCTGCAAATGAACTTTGAATTTCTTTTGTAAACATTCAACCCATGAAGGGTTTTGTTGATTATTATTAATAATAATAATAGATTCAATTGAGGGGGAGATTTATAATCATATATTTTACATACATCATCTTATTTAATAATTTTAGAAGTCCTGTGGTGTTGGTATCACAGTCCAAGTGCGACATTATACAGGAACATCTCCACTAGATTTCTGTCCACTTACTTCCGTCACTTTGATGAGTCATGCACTGAAGCACATCTCAGGAAGATGTGAAATTGAATTTCCAGATGGCACAATCACAGCCTTACTTCAAAGCCCAGCTCAAAAGGCACTCCAGGGCTTCCCTGGTGGCGCAGTGGTTGAGGGTCCGCCTGCCGATGCAGGGGACACGGGTTCGTGCCCCGGTCCGGGAGGATCCCACATGCCGCGGAGCAGCTGGGCCCGTGAGCATGGCCGCTGGGCCTGCGCGTCCGGAGCCTGTGCTCCGCAGCGGGAGAGGCCACAACAGCGAGAGGCCCGCGTACCGCGAGGAAAAAAAAAAAAAAAAAGGCACTCCATCCAAGAGGTCTTCCATGATTTTTTAGAAGTTACTAATCGTCTTGCTGAACCCTCATAATGTCTGTAAGTACCTGCCTTATAAAACACACCACTCTCTATCTTGTGCTATTCATTCATTTATTCACTCAACACACATTACAGAGCATTAATATGGCTGACCATGTCTTATCTCCCCCATCAGAAATTCCTTAAGAAGAAGATATGGGTCGATTAAGGTTCATGCGAGGAACTCTGTAGTATACAGAGAAGGTGCTCAAATTAGAGGGAAGTTCACTTAAGCCCCACTTTTCTGCAGAGTCTGCACAGAGGTGGTCTTCTGGAAGATACTGTGTTGGAGTCTGTTGGGAGATGCTCTGACTGGTGACTGCTGAGACACTCCAGTGATATGAGGATGCTATATTTCACAACAGCGTCTTTCAGAAACTATGGACCATAACCCACAGGTAGGCCATGCTCATTATGAAATTAGTGTATGATTTTAAAGAAGAATTTGAAAAACCTTCCACATTGTGTGTGCTTTCCTCTTGCAGACATGTTGGGCTCCTGTCCCAGAGTACAAGCTCCTTGAGAGGAGAAACTGCTTCCATTTCCCTCACTGTTCATACCAGTGTCTATCACGGTGCCCAGAACATTGGACACGAGCAATGAATATTTGTCAAACGAATGAATGAGGCTAAAACAACAACTGTAAAATCATGGTAGACAGGGACCTGCCTGGTGGTCCAGGGGTTAAGAATCTGCCTTCCAATGCAGGGGATGCGGGTTCGATCCCTGGTTGGGGAGCTCAGATCCCACATGCCGTGGGGCAACTAAGCCTGCGCACCAAAATTACTGAGCCTGCACGCTCTGGAGCCCACAAGCCTCAACGAAGAGCCCACACGTTGCAATGAAAGATGCCGTGTGCCGCAACTAAGACCCGATGCAGCCAAATAAATAATTTTTATTTTTTTTTTGTGGTACGCGGGCCTCTCACTGTTGTGGCCTCTCCCGTTGCGGAGCACAGGCTCCGGACGCGCAGGCTCAGCGGCCATGGCTCACGGGCCTAGCCGCTCCACAGCACGTGGGATCTTCCCGGACCGGGGCACGAACCCATGTCCCCTGCATCGGCAGGCGGACCCTCAACCACTGAGCCACCAGGGAAGCCCTAAATACATATTTTTTTAAAAAATCATGGTAGAATAAAAACCATATGATCATCTCAATAGATGCAGAAAAAGCTTTTGACAAAATTCAACACCCATTTATGATAAAAACTCTCCAGAAAGTGGGCATAGAGGGAACCTACCTCAACATAATAAAGGCCACATATGACAAACCCACAGCAAACATCATTCTCAGTGGTGAATAACTGAAAGCACTTCCTCTAAGATCAGGAACAAGACAAGGATGTCCACTGTCACTGCCATTATTCAACATAGTTTTGGAAGTCCCAGCCTCAGCAATCAGAGAAGAAAAAGAAATAAAAGGAATACAATTTGGAAAAGAAGAAGTAAAACGGTCACTGTTTGCAGATGACATGATACTATACATAGAGAATCCTAAAGATGCCACCAGAAAACTACTAGAGCTAACCAATGAATTTGGTAAAGTTGCAGGATACAGAATTAATGCACAGAAGTCTCTTGCATTCATATACACTAATGATGAAAAATCTGAAAGAGAAATTAAGGAAACACTCCCATTTACCTTTGCAACAAAAAGAATAAAGTACCTAGGAATAAACCGACCTAGGGAGACGAAAGATTGGTAAGCAGAAAACTATAAGACACTGATGTAAGAAATTAAAGATGATACCAACAGATGGAGAGATATACCATGTTCTTGGATTTTGGAAGAATCAATATTGTGAAAATGACTATATGACCCAAAGCAATCTACAGATTCAATGCAATCCCTATCAAAATACCAATGGCATTTTTTACAGAACTAGAACAAAAAATCTTAAAATTTGTATGGAGACACAAAAGACCCCGAATAGCCAAAGTAGTCTTGAGGGAAAAAAAAAGAGCTGGAGGAATCAGACTCCCTGACTTCAGACTATACTACAAAGCTACAGTATTCAAGACAATATGGTACTGGCACAAAAACAGAAACATAGATCAATGGAACAAGACAGAAAGCCCAGAGGTAAATCCACGCACCTATCGTCAACTAATCTATGACAAAGGAGGCAAGGATATACAATGGAGAAAAGATAGTCTCTTCAATAAGTGGTGCTGGGAAAACTGGACAGCTACATGTAAAAGAATGAAATTAGAACACTCCCTAACACCATACACAAAAATAAACTCAAAATGGATTCGAGACCTAACTGTAAGACCAGACACTATAAAACTCTTAGAGGAAAACATAGGAAGAGCACTCTTTGACATAAATCACAGCAAGATCTTTTTTGATCCACCTACAAGAGTAATGGAAATAAAAACAAAAATAAACAAATGGGACCTAATGAAACGTCAAAGCTTTTGCACAGCAAAGGAAACCATAAACAAGACGAGAAGACAACCCTCAAAATGGGAGAAAATATTTGCCAATGAATCAATGGACAAAGGATTAATCTCCAAAATACATAAACAATTCATGCAGCTCAATATTAAAAAAACAAACAACCCAATCCAAAAATGCGCCGAAGACCTAAATAGACATTTCTCCAAAGAAGACATACAGATGGCCAAGAAGCACATGAAAAGCTGCTCAACATCACTAATTGTTAGAGAAATGCAAATCAAAACTACAATGAGGTATCACCTCACACCAGTAAGAATGGGCTTCATCAGAAAATCTACAAACAACAAATGCTGGAGAGGGTGTGGAGAAAAGGGAACCCTCTTGCACTGTTGGTGGGAATGTAAACTGATACAGCCACTATGGAGAACAGTATGGAGGTTCCTTAAAGAAGTAAAAATAGAATTACCATATGATCCAGCAATCCCACTACTGGGCATACACCCTGAGAAAACCACAATTCAAAACGACACATGCACCCCAATGTTCATTGCAGCTCTATTTATAATAGCCAGGTCATGGAAGCAACCTAAATGCCCATCGACAGACGAATGGATAAAGAAGATGTGGTACATATATACAATGGAATATTACTCAGCCATAAAAAGGAACGGAATTGGGTCATTTCTTGAGACGTGGATGGATCTAGAGACTGTCATACAGAGTGAAGTAAGTCAGAAAGAGAAAAACAAATATCATATATTAACACATATATATGGAACCTAGAAAAATGGTACAGATGAACCGGTTTGCAGGGCAGAAATTGAGACACAGAGGTAGAGAACAAACGTATGGACACCAAGGGCGGAAAGAGGCGGGGAGCGGGGGTGGTGGTGGGATGAACTGGGCGATTGGGATTGACATGTATACACTGATGTGTATAAAATTGATAACTAATAAGAACCTGCTGTATAAAAAAAAAGTGATGTATTCTATTGGAAAGAAGCAAAAATAGACCATGTTTACTGTCTAAATTACATAATAATTTAATGATATTTAGCATCTATTGAAGATGTATTTATTATTGCAGATTGTATTTGCTTTATCAATGTCTTTGCTTTGGTAATCAAAATAAAATAAAATTAAAATAAAATCTGAAAAAAAATCATGGTAGACAAGTCTGGGTTGCCTATCATATCAAAGATCCATTGAAGCAAGTTTATATACTCTTTCCCTGAATTTATCAATATGTATTCCGGGGGTGGCTTCTAACATCTTAGATTCCCAAGGGAAATAGAGAAAGATAAATAGTTTGCTATTAATCAAGCAAAACATCTGAGTACATGTGTTATCAAGAAAGGTTTTGACACAATTCATTAAGGAAATGCATTCAGGGCACCAGGGCTGGGCAGCCACTTGGCCTCCTAGTACCCTTCAGGTATGAACAAGTCTTCCATCCAGAGGAGGCTGAACAGTGTGAAGGGAGAAAGGGCTTTCATTTGAGATTTTTATTTGTTTTAGTGGCATGGCAATTTATCTCTAAGAGGCTAATAAAAATGTATTCTAGAGAAAGTAATATTGCACAATGCCACTTATAACAGATATTAAATCCCCCCAGTCTGGTTTATCTATCCAAAATGGAATTAATACCATTGATAAGAAGCCAATGTACTATTTCTACATGATGAAATTAATTGCTTTCTTATATATACTAGTGGTGTCAAATGCTTAAATTAGTTATTCACATACCTATTCATCTATGAAGTCATCTTTAAGGACTAAGTATTATTGTTAATTATAGCAACAGTGATTCTTAGAAAAAAAACCTCTATAAATATTTGCTTGAAGGGCTACCTGTGAACTTTGGAAAAATACATATGGTTCCAGGCCAGAGCCTTTGGATAAGCCTGCTGTGTGGTCCTGGGAGACTTTGGCTATTGGTTTCAAACAGTGATTCTGTCTCAGTGAACACCTGAGAATACTGTCGGGGAAAATGAATTTGCAGAATGTAAACAGACTGAAATTTTTCCTCCAAGGTACCTGCCAGGGTCAAAGGTGGTCACAGTCAACTACCCCTCTCCTCTCCGGTGCCAGGAAAGGCTGTCATTCTACGCAGTCCAAAGCTGCTCAAACACAGCTTACTCCTGATGCTGCAATAACATGATTCTTCACTGAGCCCAGGGATTTCCAAATGCCTGCATTAAGGTGCACAGATCTAAACCAACCCTGACCTGGAAAGACTAAGAAAGACACAACAAAATAACATTGCAGTTTTGAATATTATTCTCAAATCAATTGTTTCTTGCCTTCCTTTTGCCTTGGGATATCATTTCTACTGAGATCTGTGATGACCAGGCACGCGCACCAAAAACATGCCTGTTGGGTTCTAGATCCCAAGGAATATCACCTCCTCATTGGAACATACATCACGGATGAGTGGTGCACACGTGAGTACAAAGTGGGCACACGCCTGTCATCATGCCATCTCACTACGCATAATCAGTCTCCCACAGACACTGAAGTATAGCAAGTGACAAACAGAAATTCCATTTCCTGGTGGAAAAGTACCTCCTTGCTTGAATGAGTAGAATACCTGCAGTGTAGGGAAGTCTGTTCTGTTTCTAGCCCTGCTTCCTGAGGAGGGGTAAAAATGATGCCCGGGGATGATCTGCTGGCGCGCTTTCCACATCTCACCCGACCATGAGTAATGGAAGCCGCCACCGGATAACGCCACAAATGGCAGATTAAGAACCCTGACTCAGGGCCTCCGACTTGCTGTAGACAATACATTTGAAACTCAGTTCCTTCAGGTTTTTCATTGGAGAAAGTAGAGATTCAACAGCTATTTCAGAGGATTATTAAAAGGATTAAGTAAACTTCTTATATGATGTTTATTTTAACACACACACACACACACACACACACACATCCATGCACTTTCCATTAGTCTCCCTGGTGCTATACCATGACTGTCCTTTCACCGGGTGGTTCAGCCAATGGGTTCATATTTATAAGACAGTCTACTCATTTCTTAAAGACTTTATGTTTGCCAAGTTCTCCAACATCAAGGAGAGTTGCTCTCCTATTTTCATCAATGTAGCTAATAAATACATTGTACTGAAGATGTAAAAAAAGGGCAAATGGGGGCTTCCCTGGTGGCGCAGTGGTTGAGAGTCCGCCTGCCATTGCAGGGGACACGGGTTCGTGCCCCGGTCCAGGAAGATCCCACGTGCCGCGGAGCGGCTGGGCCCGTGAGCCGTGGCCGCTGAGCCTGCGCGTCCGGAGCCTGTGCTCCGCAACGGGAGAGGCCACAACAGTGAGAGGCCCGCGTACCGCAAAAAAAAAAGGGCAAATGGTGCCAAAATGGTCTATGGGAATCATCTTTGTGGATATCTGTGGATGAGACAAGATTAAAAAACATTCAGTTTGTGCCTGTGCTATAATTTTGAGCTTGTTGATGCTTTTACATCTTCCATGTAGCCTCTCTAGGTGTGTTGGCGTTGACAAATGCCTCTCGCGATAAAAGTGTAATGCTAAAATATACAGATGGAATTTGTACACCAGCAGCTGGATGTCTCAATCCCCTGGTTTTACTACCAGCACCACAAGTAATTCCTGCAAGGAAAATAAAATATTTTCTGTACTTTGATGAGCGGTAGAAAGGAAATTAAATTAGTAGCGTATGGGAGACATCACTTCAGGCCTGTGTTACTGGTTCATGATCTGTAATGAATGAAATGATTCATGTAATTTAACACTGAAAGCCCAAGTGATTACTGTATTTTTGTATCATTGCTATATCTGAAAGGGGATGAATTCTAGAGCGTACCTTATTCACTTATTTATTTTCAAATCTTAAAGTAAACCCGTTACTTGACCACACCATGATTCTTTTCTAAAGGAGCCTTTTCACTCTCTCATTAAGGTGGCGTAGAAGAGTATAGCATCCACTGAAGCCTAACAATGAGCTAGTGAGTGATTTCTCCACAAAGGAAGGGTATAGACTGTACCCCCAAAATGTAGACCCCAGGAAATACCCTTAAGGTTGAATATCTTAGAGCACAAAGAGTTTGCTGGTCCAGGGGTCTTGGGATTGGGTGAGACGGATGCTCTAGCAGGAAACCAAGATCTAGAAACAGGTCAAGTTGAAGCTGTGGACTCTGGCCATTCTGTATATGTTTTAGCTTCAGAAAAGTTCAGTTCTCTCCATTTGGATTGGATGGGTGTGGGACTTTGAATTCAACCACTGTTTAGGACTGACCAAATAAACTGACGGATTCATCTTCTCAATTTTCTACTGGTTGAGTCTTTATGAGACAAAAACAGCCTTCAAGTACGTCGACGATAGAAGAGAAAGGAAAAAAAAACAAAAGTGAAATTGAAGTGATCCGCCAGTGCCAAGATTAGTGAAGGGAGATGCAGACAAGGCCCAGGCACTTGCAGGGATAACTTACTCGTCCTTGGCTGGTTTCACACCTTTAGAGCATTTGGGGATGGCATTACGTGTACTGATGATTGCTGTAAGGATGGATTAGTAATCTGTACTAATAAAAAGGGAAGGGAAGTGTTGGATTGCTGAGCAACGCATGTCAAGCTCCAAAACAAATTGCGTCTTAAGTCAAAGGCAGCGCAAAAGAGGAACCACTGATCTCAACAGCCACACACACACACACACACACACACACACACACACACACACACACACACACACAGAAGGAAGGAAGGAAGGAAGGACGGAGAAAAAAAGGGGGGAAGGAAGACCCATACATTTGCTTCTGGAGACCTCGGCCCTGGTGAAGGGCATCGCGGCACCAGCAGTGGTATGCAGGGGTGGCATAAAGGCACAGTGGGGTCTGGAGCAGTAAATGTGGTATATGCTTCTCTTCCTCACCTGTATGACCTTAGACAAGTCTCATGTCTTTCCCTGAATCTCAGTTGCCTCATCTATAAATTCACAGGGTTGGAACAAGGGCATTCTTAAGGTTCTTTCATGCTGTAAACTTTATAAAATATACTATCAGAAACAGAAACACCTTTCTTGCTTTGAAAGGATCTGAACAGGTACATCTCTGTTGTTAGATAAAATAACAGATTGTATAGTTTCTGGGAAGGAACAAATTTAGCTTGACAAGAGTTGTACAGAAAAAAGTGGTGGATTTAGTTGGCCGTACACTTACTAAGTCACATGTTGGTAGAGCTGTAAACAGTATTACTACAATTGTAGAGTTCACATCATTCGTTGTAATCACCTCAGTGACCTTTCTACCAATATCACCATGGCAGAAACAGTTCACTAGCGGTCTTTATGAACATGCGCTGTTTTCAGACAAAGACAAATATCATATGATATCACTTATATGTGGAATCTAAAAAAATGATACAAATGAACTTATTTACAAAACAAATACTCACAGACATAGAAAACAAACTTATAGTTACCAAAGGGGATAGTGGGGGGTAGGGATAAGTTAGTTTAGGATTAACAGATACACACTACAGTGTATAAAATAGGTAAACAGTAAGGACCTAGTGTATAGCACAGGGAACTACACTCAATATCTTGTAATAACCTATAATGAAAAAGAATATATATATATGTATGACCAAATCACTTTACTGTACACTTGAAACTAACACAACATTGTAAATTAACTATACTTCAATTAAAAAAGAAAAAAACGTGCTGTTTGATGCATATAAATGAACTCTAATTAATTACATTCAAATTGCAGAGAGGTCTAGAAATAATATCACACTAAAGTAAATCGAAAAAGCGGCCCTTTGTAATAAACATTGCTTGTTCTTGTTTGCACAGGAATGAGCACCAAGTAAAAAGAGGCATTGTGAACCAGCATGCAGGATATATGTTAGGATCCTGTTGGTTTCCAAAAAGAACTATGATCTTGAACGGGATCTTTTTTTTTCTAGAAAATTAATCAACAAAGAACCATGGGCAACTGCTGGTTTAGCTGTGGAATCACTCAAGGTGACAAATACAACTACACCAAAGGCACATGGAGATGAAGGAGCTGTAGGTACAAGGTCACCTCTTCATGGGAAAGATGTAGAGCCTCGCAGGAAACCCTCTGCCCCTGTGGTCAATACAAAGAACCATCACTCCTCAACCAGCTGGGAGGCCATCACAGTCAGGAGTCCTTTTTCACACTGAACTTAAATAGGGATGAGGATGCCGGAGGGGCTTTGGGGATGACTCAGCTTGACGTTCTTTGTTCGGAGACAAGGAAACAGCCTCAGAATGCAAGAGACTTCTCTGCAGAGTCAAATCCCATTGCAGAGGGACAAAAAAGAAAAGAAAAGAGAAAAGAGAGAGACAGAGAGAGGAAACAAACGTTTTCTTTTTTCTTCACTGCAGATTTGTGGACATTCTAGGGACAAAGCGGAAGGAAGACAACTATGCTGTGTGTATTTATTTTGAAAGTTATTTGAATGAGTCCAGAGCATGTAATACAGTAGTTAACATCAAACTGCTTAGAGTCCTAGGGCCAGAATCCCTAGATTCAGCTTCTATCTCCCTAACTTACAGGGTCTCGGGTGAGTGATTTAATAACTTTGGGAGATAATCCAGGGAAATGACTTCCCACACAGGAACCGTCTCCAGTTAGCTGTGATTAGCAATATTACTGGTCACCCTAGGACAGCGTCAGAGATACTGCCCTGCACGAGGCAAAGAAGAGTTAATTGTTCCACACAACAAAGTAACCATTTGGGAAGAGGGTGTAGATAAATTTTGAAGACAAAAAGGTTGGAGGCTCTAAAATTATGTGAACAGAGAAGATAAGGAAAACGTCTCTTTACCACAGAAATTCTAGTTCTTTTTGTCTCTTCAGACATAAATGAGACAAAAAAGTGACCCCTACAACAATCTGGCAAAGCCCATGCTTCTTTTCTCAGAATCTTATATTTAAATTCATAAAATAAAAGACATCAAATTATAAAGAAAACCCATTATTTGGAGATATAGGGTTTTGGGTTTTTTGTTTTGTTTTGTTTTGGTTCGTTTTTTTTTTTTTGGCCATGCCTTGAGGCTTGCGGGATCTTCATTCCCCAACCAGGAATCGAACCGAGGCCCACAGCAGTGAAAGCGTGGAGTCCTAACCACTGGACTGCCAGGGAAGTCCGGAGATACAGTTTTAAAAATACAAAAAATACAATGTATTTATACTTGTTTATTAATGATTCACAATGCAATACCTTTAAAACGTAGGCAGTTAAAAGTAAACTTTTGTTTGTAATGATGTATTAGTGCAATGGCGGTTTTGGCTGAGATAAATTAATAACATTTAACTGTGGATGTCTCTGACAAGGAAACATCCCCGTCAGGTGGGATATACAATTCTGACTTTTTTGTTTTGATGATCATAGCAATGGAACTCCTGTTTTGCAAAGAGACATGATTAGAAATAGGATAAAAATGTTTATACTTGTTTCATAAGGAAAACTTATTCTGGACTCCAGAAACACTAGGCCCTCCAAAGGCTTTTGAGTTAAATGCCACCATGAAGGCAGCTGCTGGACGTTTTGTGGCTGAAAGGTCTCTGGGCCTAGAAATTCTGAGCCTGACCATTGCTGCTGTCTGGGGGTCTGCCCACACTCCCAGAGTCCAGGAAGCAGGGGTGAGGCAGGAGAGAGATGGCCCTAGGCTGAGCAGTTCCAACCAGTCTCCTGCTGACACCTCGAGATGACCGGACAGAGACAACTTGGAAAACTGCCCCCCTATAATTAACCTAAGCCGCCCCTATTGTGCACGACTCATTCCAGGCTCACCCGTGTGCTCTTCCACACGTACTTTGCTTCTAATAAACGCTATCTCTATTTCATAACCTTGGTCTCTTTGCTGAATTCTTTCTTCAAAGAAGACAAAGACCGCGGTCCTTCTTCCAGCCGTTCCACCACCGGAATCACGGGCAGGGCTGAAGTGACTATCATTTCAATTAATGGTGAGAGTAAACTATATACTTTGAGATACCTTCAGCTGTCACTGTGATATGAAAACACCCATGATTTCTATTGGTCACAGGTACTGACAAAACTACTGTAGTTTTTCTGTCAACAGACATATTGAAAGGTAGCTCTGTTGTAGTCAGACACTGGTAAAAATAATCATGACCTTTTCTTTCATCCAAGTTCATGGACCCCTGGACCAACGCTAAGAAATCTTGTTTTAGAGTCTGAGTTGAGAAGGAGAGGTCTAGGTCTAAGATATAAGAGAAAGATTCCCGAGCCCGAGGAAGGACCTTTAGGAACAGAGAAGCCTGGCTCTCATTAGGATTTTCCTTCAAAAATCTCGAAAATTTCAGTTGGTGAAACCTAACACACGCATTGTCCTTGAGCTGGTGGTGCCTTGGGGGGGTGAAAAGGAAGGAACTGTGTTCAGTCTGGGGGCAGAAAGGACGGGAGGGAGAGGTGATGGCCAGCAAGAGCGCTGCCGAGGCTGGGAGGTGATGGCTTCCAGTGGACACAGCCTCAGACCCCTAGGGAGGCGCAGGAGGGGGCTTGAGCTACGTTGATTGTGTATAAACAGCTCGGGGACACGGGTCCTCTGAAATGTCTCAGAGCTGGGACATGGTTAGCAGACGGGGCTGGGGGTGCACGGTCACCGGGGACTTCTGGAGGGGAGTTTCCAGGGAGAGGTGCAGAGGGGAAATCCCGATGTCAAAGCAGAGAATTCCGCAGGCGTCCAGGCAAAGCAGCTCCTGGGGAGACAGGACCAGACCCAGAGGGGACTCTGAGAATGGAGCCTGGACACCATGAAGAAGCGAGGCCAGGGTCTACAAGGCAGTGAGTGTGGAGGCTGAGATTCCCCATCCGCCCCATGTGCTTCCAGAACCTCTGAGCAATGGAAACATCTTTTGAAATGTTGGCACTGCCCCAGGTCTTGCTGGGGTGTATCCCCGAAGTGTGTACACCTGCACCATCCTGAGAGGGACCCCTCAGCATCAGCATCGTAGCCAGGACAGGCTCGGGTCCCCTGATGCACCTGGACGCTCCCACCGCCCCACAGAAGGCTCAGCGTCACGTCTTGTCTGTCAGGTCTCTGTGTGTACGAAGGAAACAAAGGGAGCGATTTCTGACATTTTGGTTGATTTGGTGGGGAAGGTGTCAGTAACGTTTCAGAAGAACTGGCTCAGGGGCTGAGAAAGAGCCACGAGGCCAAAAGTGCTATTTTTGGATACAGACCCTTGCTAATCCTGACGAACCATCCCGAGGAGGCAATGGGCATGGCATCACATAAAAACGGCCATGCCTCTCGCTTAAGTTTGACTTAAAAACTGTGGCAGAAAATCGATATCTGGAGTGTTTTAGAGATAAACTCCTAGGCTAGCACGGGCACAGCGGTGCACCCTGAAAACTCTCCCCAGAGCCGGACGCTCCCCCCGACACACACCAGGCTTCGGGGCCGGGTGGGGCTGGGGGATAGAGATGGTGCGCCTGTGGGTGTGTGTGCGTGTGTACGCATGCATGTGGAGGTATGCGTGTGTGCATGTATATGTACGTGTGTGCATGGGTGGTATGCGTGTGTGTGTGTGTGTGTGCATGCAGGTGGGGGACGGGAGGGTGGGACAGAAGCTGTGCTCAGAGGCTGAGAATGAGAAAAAATGCCTCTGCAAGGCCAGTGCAGGGGTGTTTGCTGGGGATGCTGGATTCCAGCCTTCGTTCTCCTTGGCGGTCGAGTTGGTGGATGGATGAGAGGGTCTACAAAGGAAGAGAGAGGAGAGGGTGCAGGACGGAGGGGACAGAAAGAAAGAGGGGCTGAGGGGGCGCAGAGACGCAGAGCAGCTGAGCCTGCCTCCCTCGTCTCCTTCCTCAGGAGAGGGTCCAGAGGCAGGAAAAAGAGTCACTGCAGCTTTCGTGGGAGGCGAGGTTTGTCCTGAGGAGCCTCTACAGGACATTCACCTGCTGGTGAGTTCTACTGAGGTGAGCGCAGGGGGAAAATACACATGGATGTGCACATGTACATATACGTTGGGGGGTAACGTATATATGTTCTAACCCCAGGCAATGAGGGGTTTGACATGCCCATCACAAAGCAGAACCACTGGAGTTACTATGGAGAAAGAACATCACTTGCAGAAGAGCTGGAAGCTCTGGGAGGACCAGGAGGAGAGACGCCCCATCCCCCCAGGAGGAGAGACGCCCCATCCCCCCAGGAGGAGAGACGCCCCATCCCCCCAGGAGGAGAGACGCCCCATCCCCCCAGGAGGAGGCTGGCTCATGGGATGGAGGGTGACCTTGCGGAGACACCAAAATCAGCGTGTGCAGACTTTCAGTGAATCCAAATGAATGTATCTACAAAACAGAAACAGCCCCACGGACACAGAGAACAGACTTGTGGTTGCCAACAAGGAAGTGGGGTGGGGGGAGGATGGAGTGTGAGGTTGGGATGAGCAGACGCAAACTATTATCTATAGGATGGATAGACAACAAGGTCCTACTGTAGAGCGCAGGGAACTATATTCAATATCCTGGGATAAACCCTAATGGAAAAGAATATAAAAAAGAATGTCCATAAACGTGTAACTGAATCACTTTGCTGTACAGCAAAAAGTAACACAACATTGAAAATCAACTATACTTCAATTTAAAAAAATAATTTCAGTGAATGAGGTTTGGGGGAGAACTGTGGTGAAATTAATTTCTTCCAGAGAGAATGAGATGACTTTGACATACTGGGAGCTTCTCAACGCAACAAACTGTAAACAAACAAGTGCCCCGGCTGACCCAGGGGCCCAGGACGCGAGGCCACGTGGGCACAGCACGCGGAGCCCCAGGCGCGGGGAAGGAGGTGCAACGCTGTCTGTGATCGCATAGCCCCGCCCCACTCGGCAAGATCAAAGGCTCCACGTGGCCGAGAGTGGGAAACGCGAGGCAGAGGTCCCCCTTGGCCCGGGGTCCAGGGTGGATGTGGGGAGAAAGGCTCCGGCTGCATCTTCAGTTCAAGAGATGCAGATACATTTCCTAAAGCCAGAGGGAAAAAGGAGGCTGAGAATGCGAGCTCTGGCAGAGGAGGGATGAAGAGGAATTCAGCATCCTGATGAAAGAAGGAAAAGGCCATCTCCCCAGGGCTGGGGGGAACCAGTGGGGAGGGAAGATAGGAGGAGCCCTGAGTGCAGAGTCTGGGTTCGCCGGGGACCACAGGGGAGGAGGGCCGGGGTGCAGAGCACGGCGATCTGAGAAACTGCACAGACAGGCTAGAGGAAAGGGCCAGACAGACAGGGACTAGAAAAGGTGGGAGCCCTCTGAGGGTTAAATCATGCTGCGGGAAAGTGGAGCACAGGTGAATCAGAAACACAGGTTTACGTGGCACAGGGCACAGGGGGCTGAGAAGTGTGGTCCATGGAGTCTGGTGAAAACAGAGACCCAATGGAACCTCTGACCAGGAGGCAGAGTGGGACAGGAAAGAGGAACCTGAGAGTCTTGACACTGATGAGAGGAAAATATTGTCAACGTGGATGGGATTTGTGTTTAATAAATGAAATACAGGAGTTACGTGTCCTCAAACTGAAAGGTACATGGTCGGGAATGTGAAAGATCATAAGTATAAAATCCCTTGTGCCCTGAAGAAATGATGAGGGGACAAGATCACTTAAAAGGATACCGCTTTCCGAAACAGACTCACAGACGTAGAAAATAGACTTACGGTTACCAAAGGGGAAAGGGGGATAAGGGATAAATTAGGAGTTTGGGATTAACAGAAACACACTACTGTATATAAAACAGATAAACAACACGGACCTCTACTGTATAGCACAGGAACTATATTCAATATCTTGTAATAACCTATAATGGAAAAGAATCTGAAAAAGAACATATATATATGCAGAACTGAATCACTTTGCTGGACACTTCAAACACTGGAAATCAACTATACTTTAATTTTTAAAAAGTATATAGCTTTCCAAAAGGAAGGGTGTGCTGGGAAAGAAATTTAATGAAGGGTGAAGAACGGATAAAAAGGGACCCATGGGACCAGATATTGAGATTTAGGCCTGTCAGAGTGCAGGATGGAGAGACACTTGTTCAGATCCAAAAGTAAACTTAGAGGAGGGAAGCAGGTAATTGACAAGAGTTATGGCCAAGAAAGAACAGAGCATGTGGACACTCACGGCGAGGCTTTGACTTTTCTGATGGTGCTATCGCAAGAGTCAAAATAATTGATCAAAGCCTAGGGCACGTAGCATGGCATGGAGAAGAGGAGAAACTTCCCATTGGCATGGAAGATTCTGGAAGGTCCAGTGAGAAGCAGAAACACCAGAGCTGTTTGAGAGCAGGAGAGACTCTCCCATGGAGAACCAAGGTCCAGCAACATCCATCTCAGGTCTCCCTCCGCCACAGCCCATGGTCTCCCACACTGACATTGTGGAATACTTGTGGCTACTCTGGTCAATGCGGAAGCGGCGGGGGGCGGGGGGGACCCAGTCTTGACCACCCGCTGTCCCCTCGTCTTCCTCCTCTCAGGCCTGTCTCAGCCGGGACCTTTCACCAAAAACCCAGGGCTCTTGGAATGAGGAAGAGGAGGTCAAGCAGCAGTTCTCCAACTACATATCGTGTGAAAGTGACTGCGATGACGAGGAAAACCTGGGAGAATCAAGTAAGTTAGTGACGCAAGAAAACGTTTAGATAAAGCAATAGTGTCATAAAAATTCAGACACTATTATTCGTCAATAAGAGTGCTCAAATATTCTTTTCTACCTCCTGATGGGAAAAGAGCTGGCTGTATGGGGAGGATTATTTGCTAAGATGCTCTATTACATTTATATATATATATATATATATATATATATATATATATATATATATATTTTTTTTTTTTTTTTTTTTTTTTTTTGCGGTACGCGGGCCTCTCACTGCTGTGGCCTCTCCCGCTGAGGAGCACAGGCTCCGGACGCGCAGGCTCAGCGGCCGTGGCTCACGGGCCCAGCCGCTCCGCGGCACGTGGGATCTTCCCGGACCGGGGCGCGAACCCGCGCCCCCTGCATCGGCAGGCGGACTCGCAACCACTGCGCCACCAGGGGAGCCCAGCATTTATATTTTTTAAAAGTAACCATGCTACGTTTAATTCCCTTTGGAACTCCCTCATTACAACTAGATTTCAAAGCTTTTACTTCTAGTCTCTCTGTGTTATTTTCCCCGACACAACAGAATAAGAATGAGCCCGAGTAAGAATCGGAGAATGAAGCTTCCATTGATAAACTTTCTTTTTGTGCCTTGGATTCTAATTTTATCCTGATTTTAATTCACGTGGACTCCGAAGAGACAGATCGTTGGTTTGCAATATACCATAATTCAATATAATTTTAAAAATTACATATCACGGAGGTCATTACTTGATGAACAGAATAGGCCCAAATGAAAGATCTCAGAAAAGCTAGAATTACTTTTGGAGATAAAGTTCACGATAAGCCCTGGTGTTTATCTGCACCAGGTTCATGCCCTCCACGGAGACTGAGAAGGAGTAAAATATTCCCAAGCTATCGCTCTCGCCCAAAGAAACCCACCCAATGGCACCTAAACAAGTAGTGTCCGGGAACCACTGCTGCCACAAATGGAGAAAAGGGAATGCCTTCCCACCTCCTCACCACTGCAGGCGTCATTTACTGTGGCCCCTCCATGGGAGCCCCAAAGCCCACGGTCTAACCATGGTCCAGGCTCAGACTTGGTTCAGTCCTATGCCTGCATCCGGGTCAGGGGTCCCCAGGCCACCCCAAGGCTCGATGATTCACTAGGAATCAGAGGACTCAGAAAAACTGTTATACTCAGTTACGAGTTATTACAGCAAAAGGATAGAGATTAAAATCAGGAAAAGGAAGAGGTAGATGAGGCGAAATCCAGCGGGAATGAGGTGTAAGCTCCCTGGTGTTCTTTGCCAGGGGAATCTCGTGGACGTACTTAATTCCCCAGAAACCATGTTACTAACCAAGGAAGCTCCCCCGAGGCTTAGTGCCCAGGGCTTTTATTAGGGGTTGGTCACGCAGCACCCGCATAACTGACCTCGGCCACTCAGACTACCTCAGAGAAAAATCAGGCTTAACCCTAAATCACACTTAGGACAAACTATCTGGTCAAACCGGTACTAAGTGGCCCAAGGCCTCAGGCCTATGACAACACTCATGGGGCAGGGGCAGAATGTTCCGAGGGCTGGGAGCTAACGTTCCAGGAGCAGCTAAGGGCCAGCCCTGAAGACAGGGCTTTCCAGGGAACGTAGAGCGTTTGAACAACCCAGGCCTACAAAGTCAATCCTTTCCAGCTCAGCATCCCTCTTCTTTTCCATGGTCAAAAAAGGGGGTTCCGAGCTTATCAAACTTTTGTCACTACAGTCTATTGGGAGAGAGATTTTACATAGCAACACAGTAAACATAGACTAAATCCATATATAATACACCAAATTCCACAATTTAATAGTTCATTCTACTAGCTACGATGCACGGGGTATTGTTTTTTATTGCTTAAAAAACCTGATCAGGACCCACTAAATTCATTTCACGGCCTTCAAATGTGTCACAACTTACATCTGAGAAAAATGGGTGGGCAAGAGAATTGAAACCTTTAAAGTGACAAGGAGCCCGAAACCTTTACTGTAAGAAAAGGGAGCTTCGTTCATACCCGCGCAGGGCTTGGGGTCATTCATTGCGACAGTTGATGGGGAGATTGTTGCATGGATAAAATGACGTTGCAGGATGAAAGATTTGCCTAAACGGTGTAAACACGGTCCACACTGCTCCAGTTTTAGTGAAAGGCAACATTTTCCCGAGAACCGTCCACACTCTGCTTCCCAACCTCCTACCTCCTAAGGATCTTTCTCTCAGCTCTCTTCTCCCACTCCACCAAGATGATCACTCATCATGGCCTTTCCTTGTCTTCTGAGCTAAATGTATTCCTCACCTGAAGACTTTCACTTCTCATTTCCCTTCTCAGGGAGAAAATAATCAGATGACCTGATTAGTACAACGTGCTGAATACTCGAAGTGAACAGTTGCTGCTCTTGGGTATTAACGATGAAAGAAGGTGTCCCAGGGGTAACCCTGTTTTAATGTCCGCTCCCCTCTGCTCCAGATCACAACCTTTGGAGTCCGGCAGCCTGTGCGCAATGGTTTTAGACAACATGGGACATGCAAGCCCACGCGGCTTAGTCCACAAAGAGCCCTTGGGTGATGATTTGACCCTGGAGAACTCCCGTTCATGCCCACGGAACTAAAAGTTTGAGAACCTCACTCTATTTTTTTTCTAGTTCCCCATGTTTGGAAAGAAGTGTTCCAACGAGCACTGGCAGATAAGAAAAATAAATGAAATGGATCATCTAATAAATCTGTTCTGTCTCCAACAAGCCTGGTCTGTAAGTACACACAGCCATTTATTCAATTACCGTCACTCTTTCTGGATTATGATTTGTGGATGACAAGAAAAATAATACACACAAAAGTGGTTTTGATGCTTACAATGCTCGCATATAAACAGATCAACTAATCGAATTCTCCGAATTGGGCACCTAACAACAGACACGACGTGTGGCTCGAGAGCTGGACAATTGGCCAGGTTTAGTCTTGTCATTTAAATGAAAAATACCATATTTGCTCCCATAATTCCTTCTCCTCCACACTTTTTTTGGAAAGAAATATTTTACAGCTGAGACGGCAATTATGCAGCCTGGTAGTTTAACTTCCTCTCTTGGCAGACTGAGTGAATCTAAGCACCAGAGTCCCAGACTCATCAGAACATCAAAGGTCACAGGTAAGCATTGAAAAGCAGTAGGAACTCAACCTAAAATTGCTGTAGGTGACAGCCTCCACTTCGAATAATCGTTTGGATGTATTTTTAAGACAGACAGACCAATCTTTTATAATCTTTTTCTCCATTTTGGAGTCATTTAACAAAACCACCTAAATTATTTTTGGAGAAGTGTAGTCTTTGTAATACCACACGCTGTTGCTTAAGAAATACAGAGGCAGTGCTTCAAATGTCCCAATTCCATTTCACCAAATGGCAAAGTCCTCTAAGCTTTTGGGATGCAGATGGCTGTGAAAAAACAGGCCCCTTACGATTTGGGGAATGCAGACTCAAGAAACGTGTGTGTGAGTGTGCGTGCACGTGTATGTCCGTGTGCATCTGTGTGTGTGTGTGCACAACCATCTCCAGACCCCGCTCTAGGACCCCTCCCTCTGTTAAGTCACACAACTCCATGAGAACTCTGTGGATAAAGGTTCCAAAGATGTCCAGGGGTGGTGTGTGTGTTTGCCATCTCAGAGGCAGGATTGGTACAACCCACACCAGGGGTCCTAGGATCTCTCAAGGGCCACTCAAGGGGTCCTAAGTGTTCACTGAAACACAGAGGCTAGTACCTGGTGTGGTGGGACCAGAGGTGATCCTAGCTGATGCTCAGGACAGCCATCAGTGCCTCTACTTCAGGATGCTCCCACCCCGAGGGAGCAGGGGAATCGGTCCCGCACTGACTCTCGGGCGAGGAGTTGAGAAGGAGACAGTCCATACCACAAACAGCATGGAAACCACATAGCACTTGGGTCCTCCCTGCCCTCTGAGGTCTGATTACGACAAGCTCCAACCTCCCCGTCTTTCCCGGAGGAAGCCCACAATCCTCACCGAGATTTCTTTGAACACCCAGGGAGGGTGAATGCACCTCTGCTGGCCATCTCCCCTCCCTACTCCTGTCTCTCTGCCCATCCACTCGCTGCGATGCAAACGTGCGTCGGATCAGGTGTGAGATTCGGCATCTTCCTCAACCCTATGCTCCACACACACACAAAAGACAACACTCTTACAAGGCAATAGCTGTCTCCAAAAGGTGGCTTAAAATTGGAGGAGGGAGGGGTCATGGCAGGAAGCGACATACACCCTTCAATCACGTGTCGGGCGATGCTGCAGGGTCTTTTCCCCACCTCATCACTAGGATTTTTTCTGCAGCTTCTACTTTCACCCTGTGCTCACCATCTGTCTTTCCAGCTCTTCTCTCACAGCTTCCCTTCTCTCTTGTTCTCATCTCTCTTTCCTTCTCAAAGGCAAATGCAAATGGTCCCCACTTTCCACTCAGCATGGCGTAACCAGTTCTGTGTTGCCTGGGTTCTCAGCGTCTTACTTTCCATGTTAAAGCAACTTTTCAAATTATGTGTTTGAAAGAAAGGTCATTCTCTTGCTAAGAAAAGGTCTGGTGGCAACTGTAATTATAATTTATTATGTTTGTTTCCATACAAAGACCATAAGTGGAATTCGCAGCATCATGAAGGCTCCTTCTACAATCATGCTTCAAGTTCATGCTCATCCTACTCACTTGGTAAGAGTATCAACAGGAACTTCAGTTGCTCCAACTTTCCTCCCACTGACAGGTCCCTTGCCTGAAATCTGACCTGGACTTAATGACGTACTAGATTGACAGAACACGGCCAATGCCATCCTGGGACTTCCAAGGCTAAACCAGCAGGAGCCTGGCAGCTTCAGCCTGAGACTCCAGGAAGACGGCATCAGGGAGCCCTCAGCCACCAGGGGTGCAGACCTGAGGCTGCTGTGCTCCGGAAACCGTACGAGCCCACCTTCCAGCCACCCCTGCCCAGGCACCAGATCTCTGAGAGAAGATACTTAGGATCCTACAGACCAGCACTACCAAGGGGCCTGAGGTACATGGAGGCTAAGAGTTGCCCAGCCAAGCCCTGTCTGAAATACTCACCCCCAAAATTATATATTTTTAAAAAGTTGGTTGAAACCACTATGTATGAGACATAGAAAACAAACTTATGGTTACCAAAGGGGAAAGGGTGATGAGGGATAAATAAGGAGTTTGGTATTAACATATACACACTACTATATATAAAATAGATAACCAGCAAGGACCTACTGTATAGCCCAGTGAACTCTACTCAATATTCTGTAATAACCTAAATGGGAAAAGAATTTGAAAAAGAATAGATATATGTATAAGTGGAGCACTTTGCTGTACACCTGAAACTAACAAAACATTGTAAATCAATTACATTTCAATTTTAAAAAATTTTAAAATCCACTATGTATGGAGATAGTGTGTTATGGAGCTACAAATAAATGGAATAGAGAAGCCTGCAGTCCATGACCTGGTCGGAGGAGGAGAAGGAAGCTGAACACAGGTAGCATTTTACAGATGCACGTGCAAAGTCGAATTGCCCCTGTTAAAGAATGAGGCATGGAACTTCCCTCGTGGCCCAGTGGCTAAGACTTGCCTTCCAGTGCAGGGGGGTGTGGGTTCGATGCCTGGCTGGGGAGCTAAGATCCTACATGCCTCAGAGCCAAAAACACAAAATATAAAACAGAAGCAATATTGTAACAAATTCAACAAAGACTTTAAAAATGGCCCACATCAAAAAAAAAATCTTAAAAAAAATGAGGCAGCATGACCTCAACGTTTCCCATTTTTACATGAAGGTTTGAAGGCTGCAGAGGAATCTGGAGGCAGTCTCTGGGCCTCTCTCGATTGGAGGTGCTGCTGAGAAACAGGGTGGCACAAAGGCTTCTTCTCAGGCCACACTCCCGGGGAGGGGCTGGGTCTAGGGCCAGGTGGCACCCACAAATGCCTTCGGAGTCCCAGCTCTGACCCCTCTGGGAGGACGGGTGGTGACCCAGTCAGAGGAGACGGCGGGGAGCTCACTGGTGCCTAAGTGACTCCTCCAACCCGAAGATCACACACTCCCTCTGTGACTCCCCCGCCTCAGCCACATTAAATGGAGACAATGGCAACAGCTCAATGATCTACCTCACAGGGCTGTTGGGAGGCTCGTGGGTGATCCACAAAAATTAACAGCAGCAAAGATTCACGAAACGTGGACTCTTCCCTGTGCGAGAAGGTGCAGTACAGTCGAGTGCCATCTCTGTTGGTGATGGGGTAGGGCTGGGAGTGGTACCCCCACGTGTTAGCTCTTACGCAAATCCCCGTGGTCCTCTGTTGGGGAAATGATGCCGGCAGCTGTCCCTCTCCCTCTTTGCCTGGAGCCTTCCTATGTGGCCTAGTCATCTTTCGTGTGCAGCATGTGCTCCTCGCTGAGAGGGCTCAGTGCTCTTTCCATTCTGCACTCCCAACCGTGGGGGCATGTGTCACGCGCCTGCTTAGTTCGTTAGCCATGGAGTCTTTTTTTTGCCAGCACTATCTCTGCACTTCTCCCTTCCTGAAAGCCTCGTCTTCCGTCTCCTGCCCCTTCCCCCAGACATTTCTAGATCTTCCTATGCTCTATTCACTTTTGCACTTGCCCTCTGTGCTATGTGATGGTTCTAGGATCCATGCGTGGGCTGGAAGTTACCTCTACAGTGAGAAGCTGAGCTCACTGAGGTCAGAGAACATTTAAACTCTCCTGCAGTATTCAGAGGCTTGACCACCGTGGAGAAAAGTGGGCACTAAATGAGTACGCGCTGATATACCTCAGACAATAAATGAAAGCCATGGGAGCAGCGGCAAAATGGAAGGGAAGGCTCTGGATCAGAACTGAGAAGACCTGGTCCAACTCAGACTCCACTACCTGACAGTTTCAGGCTGATCACTTCATGTTCTCAAAAACCACGATCAAAGTGGGAGGTGTAGACTTTGTGATCTACAAGGGCCCCAGGTCACTGGTGAGCTTCCCTATCTATTATTTTTTGTTTTGTTTTGTTTTTCCTTTTTTTTTAATTGTATTGAAGTACAGTTGATTCACAATGTTGTGTTAATTTCTGCTGTACATCACAGTGACTCAGTTATACGTATACAGACCTTCTTTTTCATATTCTTTTCCATTACGTTTTAATCATAGGATATTGAATATAGTTCCCTGTGCTATAAGTAGGACCTTGTTGTTTATCCATTCTCCATATAATAGTTTGCATGTGCTAACCCCAAACTCGCAATCCTTCCCTCCCTTCTCCTCGGCAACCACAAGTCTGTTCCCTATGTCTGTGAGTCTGTTTGTTTCGTAGGTATGTTTATTCTCTCCTTTCTTTCTACCTCTTTCTCCCCTTACTTCTCTCCTTCTGTCTCCTTCCTTGTGCCTCTGTGCTGTGCCGCATTCAGCAGTAGAGGTTCTCACACTAATTGTCTATGGAGAAGCTCTACTATGTTTTGATCTGAAGGAAGAAATTAAAAACCTGTGGACAGAACTCACAATATAAACAAACCCTGCATCTTGACGAGACAGGAGAGCTGGTGTATGAGTGTGTACAGTTTGTGTGTGTGGGTGTGTGCGTGTAAAATGTCATGGAGCTTCATCTGGAACCTGAGGGTGTCAGGTCAGCTGCCTGCCCAGGGTGTGGTCAGCAAGAGACGCAAAGATGGACAATCCATGCGTCCTATGGACACACAGGCGTGGGATTTCCCACGATCACCCAGACGCCATAATGAAAGCGGTCCCTGCAGGAACCAAAACAAATAAAGGCTCCCTGGACTCTTCTGTGAGCTCCCTGAATTGAATATAGCATTACCCATCAAGATTGAAATGGTAAGAGGAGAAAACCATAAGCTCAGAAGAACTAATTTTTGGTTATTATTTGTAAGCTATTAGTAAATCAATACGAACACCATCCTCAGAATGTAGACACAGCGACACTATACAAGTATTTCTTCCTGATCCAATTCTTCACTGACCACGTTCCCTGAAGAGGGAATTTGAAAAACAACGCAACTGCCTTGCACGCTCCTTGTCTTGTAATTAACATCTCTGGAGGAAGAACGATTGGCTACTGTAGCTAGTTACACCTTGTGTAGCTTGTTACACCTTGTTAAAAACGTAGACTGGTGTTGAAAATTAACTTAAAAAAAAAAAAGAAAATGGCAGAGGCAGATAAATATTTGATAGAGGCGGGAGGGAATGAAGAAAGTCTGGCTTTAGACAGGATATTGGTTTTCCTCGGATAAACATCACATTATTCACAAAATTAAATTTAAAAAGTGATAAGAAACTCTTAATAAGATGGGGCATGTGAGGTTTGTGTAAGGTCCGTTGGCCCGGGGGGTAAGAGAAAACATCGACCAGTATGAGGTAGGAGAGGCATTGGGACATAACGACCTCACCTGTTCTGGGAATCAACAAGAGACTCTAACTTCCTGCCCAGAAAACAATGGGGCTGACGGGAAGGGAAAATGGGCTTACGCCCCACAACAGACCAACCAACACCCGGCCCTGCTGTATCCCCGCCAAATAAGGAATTACCCCGTATAGCAAACCACCCCCTCCCCTTGCAAGCCGCCTTCTGCTTTTACCCCAATAAAAATTCCCCTCATCCAGTACTGGACGCAACTTCTCTGGCCCCTTTCTCTCGGACCAGTGAACCTCGCCCGGGAGCGCTCCCTAATACAGCTCACTTGAAGCTTTCCTTTGTTTCGCGGTGCCGTTTTGTTAAGATCCGACCTTACAGTTTGTAGCCAGAACACAGTACAGTTGTTAACAAATGGTGACAGCCATTTTTCTTTGCAAATTATTAATACTGAATGTTCGCATTCTACATGACAAACACGATGGAGGTTTGCATTACTCATCTGTGTTAGAAATTTTTGAAACTGTTTTCTCTATTGATGGCATTCGTTTTGCATTTTGCTGTATTCCCCCCCCCCCACACACACTTGCTTTAATGGCTGGATGTGAAGCCCTGAAGATATGGGGGACAGGGATACCTGAGAAGTTGCAAAACAGTGGCGGAAATGCAATTCCGAACCCTTTCTTATCACCAAAGCCACCATCCTAATGCAGAACAAACAGGCAGGGTTGGAAGGGGGTGTGCTCTGTGCCTGTCCTGCAGGAGAGGAGTCACAGGTGACATGCATTCTTCTCATGCAAATGTGCTCCGCCTGCTTTTTTTTTTTTTTTTTTTGGCGGTACGCGGGCCTCTCACTATTGTGGCCTCTCCCGTTGCGGAGCACAGGCTCCGGACGCGCAGGCTCAGCGGCCATGGCTCACGGGCCCAGCCGCTCCGCAGCATGTGGGATCTTCCCGGACCGGGGCACGAACCCGTATCCCCTGCAGCGGCAGGCGGACTCTCAACCACTGCGCCACCAGGGAAGCCCTCAGCCTGCTTTTAATAACTGTAGCTTCACCTTGATTTCCTCTGAGCATAAACAGCAACAAATGCCTCTTTTAACATCACAGTCACCCTGTGCCCTTCGTCTGGGAACTGCCTGGAAGGTCCTCCTCGAGTGCCGGTTATGTTAATGTCATGGCATCCACTCTACTGAAAAGCCCAAATGAGCCTGGTTGTGAGCTCAAAAAGCTCGGGAACTGTTCTTTCTTCCCCAAGCACAGGGATGGTTGCCTCTTCCTAGACCCCACAAAGAGCTGGCTTCTGCCTATTCAGGAAGAAAATAAAGCTGGAACTTTGAGAGTAGTCACAGAGCGAAGGAAAGACTGCCCAATGGGCAAAAAATGGCCTGGAACTTTCGATTATTATTCCCTTTCAGTGCCCTTCTCCCATTTCGTACCCCAGCAGCCAGTGACCCTCCCTTATGGAATTTTATTTTTTTAAATAATGTATAGTTGATTTACAATGCTACGTTAATTTCTGCTGTACAGCAAAGTGATTCAGTTATACACATATTTATATATATACACACACATTCTTTTTTTTAACATGTTTATTGGACTATAATTGCTTTACAATGGTGTATTAGTTTCTGCTGTATAACAAAGTGAATCAGCTATACGTATACATATATTCCCATATCCCCATATCCCCTTCCTCTTGCGTCTCCCTCCCACCCTCCCTCTCCCACCCCTCTAAGTGGACACAAAGCACCGAGCTGATCTCCCTGTGCCATGCGGCTGCTTCCCACTAGCTATCTGTTTTATGTTTGGTGGTGTATATATGTCCATGCCACTCTCTCACTTCGTCTCAGCTTACCCTTCCCTCTCCCGTGTCTTCACGTCCGTTCTCTATGTCTGCGTCTTTATTCCTGTCTTGCCCCTAGGTTCTTCAGAACCTTTTTTTTTAGATTCCATATATATGTGTTAGCATATGGTATCTGTTTTTCTCTTTCTGACTTACTTCACTCTGTATGACAGACTCTAGTCCATCCACCTCACCATTTAAAGCTTGTGTTTCCTTATTTATTTTCATTTTGGATGATCTGTCCATGGGTGAAAGTGGGGTGTTTAAGTCCCCTACTATGAATGTGTTACTGTAGATTTCCCCTTTTATGGCTGTTAGTATTTGCCTTATGTATTGAGGTGCTCCTATGTTGGGTGCATAAATATTTACAATTGGTATGTTTTCTTCTTGGATTGATCCCTCGATTATTATGTAGTGTCCTTCTTTGTCTCTTCTAATAGTCTTTATTTTAGTCTATTTTGTCTGATATGAGAATTGCTACTCCAGCTTTCTTTCAATTTCCGTTTTCATGGAATATCTTTTTCCATCCCCTCACTTTCAGTCTGTATGTGTCCCTAGGTCTGAAGTGGGTCTCTTGTAGACAGCATATATACGGGTCTTGTTTTTGTGTCCATTCAGCCAGTCTATGTCTTTTGGTTGGAGTATTTAATCCATTTACATTTAAGGTAATTATCGATATGTATGTTCCTATTCCCATTTTCTTAATTGTTTTGGGTTTGTTATTGTGGGTCTTTTCCTTCTCTTGTGTTTCCTGCCTAGAGAAGTTCCTTTAGCATTTGTTGTAAAGCTGGTTTGGTGGTGCTGAATCCTCTTAGTTTTTGCTTGTCTGTAAAGGTTTTAATTTCTCCATCAAATCTGAATGAGATCCTTGCTGGGTAGAGTAATCTTGGTTGTAGGTTTTTCTCCTTCATCACTTTAAATACGTCCTGCCACTCCCTTCTGGCTTGCAGAGTTTCTGCTGTAAGATCAGCTGTTAACCTTATGGGGATTCCCTTGTATGTTATTTGTTGTTTTTCCCTTGCTGCTTTTAATATTTTTTCTTTGTATTTAATTTTTGATAGTTTGATTAATATGTGTCTTGGCATGTTTGTCCTTGGATTTATCCTTTATGGGACTCTCTGTGCTTCCTGGACTTGACTATTTCCTTTCCCATATTAGGGAGGTTTTCAACTATAATCTCTTCAAATAGTTTCTCAGTCCCTTTCTTTTTCTCTTCTTCTTCTGGGTCCTATAATTCGACTGTTGGTGTGTTTAATGTTGTCCCAGAGGTCTCTGAGACTGTCCTCAATTCTTTTCATTCTTTTTTTTTTATTCTGCTCTGTGGTAGTAATTTCCACTATTTTATCTTCCAGGTCACTTATCCGTTTTTCTGCCTCAGTTATTCTGCTATTGATTGCTTTTAGGGAATTTATAATTTCATTTATCATGTTGTTCATCATTGTTTGTTTGCTCTTTAGTTCTAGTTCTGTGTTAAATGTTTCTTGTATTTTCTCCGTTCTATTTCCAAGATTTTAGATCATCTTTACTATCATTATTCTGAATTCTTTTAAAGGTAGACTGCCTATTTCCTCTTCATTTGTTTGGTCTGGTGGGTTTTTATCTTGCTCCTTCATCTGCTGTGTGTTTTTCTGTCTTCTCATTTTGCTTAACTTACTGTGTTTGGGGTCTCCTTTTCGCAGGCTGCAGGTTCGTAGTTCCTGTTGTTTTTGGTATCTGCCCCCAGTGGCTAAGGTTGGTTCAGTGAGTGGTGTAGGCTTCCTGGTGGAGGGGACTGGTTCCCTGTTCTGGTGGATGAGGCTGGATCTTGTCTTTCTGGTGGGCAGGTCCACATCTGGTGGTGTGTTTTGGGGTGTCTGTGAACTTATTATGATTTTAGGCAGCCTCTCTGCTAATGGGTGGGGTTGTGTTCCTGTCTTGCTAGTTCTTTGGCATAGGGTGTCCAGCACTGTAGCTTGCTGGTCGTTGAGTGGAGCTGGGTCTTAGCATTGAGATGGAGATCTCTGGGAGAGCTTTCGCCATTTGATATCATGTGGGGCTGGGAGGTCTCTGGTTGAACAATGTCCTGAACTCGGCTCTCCCACCTCAGAGGCTCAGGTCTGACACCTGGCTGGAGCACCAAGACCCTGTCAGCCACATGGTTCAGAAGAAAAGGGAGGAAAAAAAAAAAAGGAAAAAAAAATAAAATTAAATTAAAAAGTTAATAAAATAAAAAATTATTATTAAAAATAAAAAAGAAAGAAAGAAGAGAGCAACCAAACCAAAAAATCAATCCACCAATGGTAACACGCACTAAAGAAGTAAACACAAACAAACAAATGGACAGACAGAACCCTGGGACAAATGGTAAAAGCAAAACTATACAGACAAAATCACACAAAGAAGCACACACACACACTCACGGAAAGAGAAAAAGGAAAAAATATATATAAAAAAAAGGAAGAGAACAACCAAATCAATAAACAGATCTACCAATGATAATAAGCTCTAAAAAGGAAACTAAGATAAACATAAAACCAGAAACAGATTAGATGCAGAAAGCAAACCCCAAGTCTGCAGTTGCTCCCAAAGTCCACCTCCTCGATTTGGGACGACTCGTTGTCTATTCAGGTATTCCGCAGATGCAGGACATCACGTTGATCCGCTGCTCCTGAGGCTGCTCCTGAGGCTGCTGGGAGAAATTTCCCTTTGTCTTCTTTGTTCCCACAGCTCCCGGGGTTCAGCTTTGGATTTGGCCCCGCCTCTGCATGTAGGTCGCCTGAAGGCGTCTGTTCCCCACCCAGACAGGAGGGGGTTAAAGGAGCCGCTGATTAGGGGGCTCTGGCTCACTCAGGACATGGGGGAAGGAGGGGTACGGAATGCGGGGTGAGCCTGTGGCAGCAGAGGCCGGCATGACGTTTCGTTGCGCCAGCCTGATGCGCGCCGTGTGTTATCCCAGGGACATTGTCCCTGGATCACAGGACCCTGGCAGTGGCGGGCTGCACAGGCTCCCAGGAGGGGAGGTGTGGAGAGTGACCTGTGCTCGCACACAGGCTTCTTGGTGACGGCAGCAGCAGCCTTAGCATTTCGTGTCCGTCTCTGGTGTCCGCGCCGATAGCCGCGGCTCGCGCCCGTCTCTGGAGCTCGTTTAGGCAGTGCTCTGAATCCCCTGTCCTCACGCACCCCAAAACAATGGTCTCTTGTCTCTTAGCCAGGTGCAGACTTTTCCCCGGACTCCCTCCCAGCTAGCTGTGGTGCACTAACCCGCTTCAGGCTGTGTTCATGCAACCAACCCAAGTCCTCTTCCTGGGATCTGACTTCTGACACTCCCAGGCCCCACCAGCCCTGGCGGGGGAGCAGACAAGATTCTCAGGCTGGTGAGTCGGCACCGATCCTCTGTGCGGGAACCTCTCCGCTTTGCCCTCTGCACCCCTGTGGCTGCGCTCTCCTCCGTGGCTCCGAACCTCCCCCCCGACCCCCGCTCACCCCCGTCTCCGCCAGTGAAGGCGCTTCCCAGTGTGTGGAAACTTTTCCTCCTTCACAGCTCTCTCCCAGAGGGGCAGGTCCCATCCTTATTGTTTTGTCTCTGTTTTTCCTTTTTTCTTTTGCCCTATCCAGGTACGTGGGGAGTTTCTTGCCTTTTGGGAGGTCTACGGTCTTCTGCCAGCCTTCAGTAGGTGTTCTGTGCTTCGTATGACTCAGATCAGATTATGAGCTGTTCCACATGTAGATGTATTTTTGATGTATTTGTGGGGAGGAAGGTGATCTCCATGTCTTATTCCTCCGTAATCCTGAAGGTCCCCCTCTACATTCCTTTTTCATATTCTTTTCCATTATGGTTTATCACAGGATAATGAATATAGTTCCCTGTGCTATACAGTAGCACCTTGTTGTTTATCCATTCTCTATAGAATAGTTTACATCCACTAATCCCAAACTCCCAATCCATCCCTCCCCCAACCCTCTCCCCCTTGGCAATCACAAGTCTGTTCTCTATGTCTACAAGTCTGTTTCTGTTTCATACATAGGTTCATTTGTATCATATTTTAGATTCCACATATAAGTGATATCATATGGTATTTGTGTTTCTCTGTCTGACTTACTTCACTCAGTATGATTATCTCTAGGTCCACCCATGTTGCTGCAAACGGCATTATTTCATTCTTTTTATGGCTGAGTAGTATTCCACTGTATATATGTACCACATCTTCTTTATCCATTTGTCTGTTGATAGACATTCACTTTTTTTTTTTGCGGTACACGGGCCTGTCACTGTTGTGGCCTCTCCCGCTGCAGAGCACAGGCTCCGGACGCGCAGGCTCAGCGGCCATGGCTCACGGGCCCAGCCGCTCCGCGGCATGTGGGATCTTCCCAGACCGGGGCACGAACCCGTGTCCCCTGCATCGGCAGGCGGACTCTCAACCACTGCGCCACCAGGGAAGCCCGACATTCACTTTTAATCACTGAGCATGTAGCTTGAGCCGGGCACTGTGTTGGGCTCTGTGGTACTGCAATGGATGGACGACATGGGTATTCATGATCAATGCCAAAAGGAAGTGATCTCTAGCAGGATGGGGACAGCCAGATAGGGAACATCTCAGTGGTGGCACCTTGAAGGGTACAGGAGTGGTGCCCGCTCTGGCCACCACCTACAACACCGGCTGCCCAGCTGCTCCTGTGGGTGTAAGAATGCCAGTGCGTTGAAGATCAGGTGTGTCTGACCACAGCCTATTCATATGAATTCTGCCTTGTTCTACACACAGTCAAAGAAAACTTTCCAAGTGGCTATTTCAGTGTAACATAAACAAAAATCTAACATTTATGTGGTGCTTTATGATTCTCTTTGTATCTGCCAAGGTCTTATGTCAGCTGATCTCCTCACTAACCCTATGAAGGAGACCCGGAAGGTATCAGAGTACCTAGCAGAGAATCAAATGGGAGCTCAGGGTCACCCCAGGGAATGTCAACGTTTTGGCTAGGTTTCAAGACTCCCGGCTCTGAATTCAGACGTCTTATTACTATGCACACCAGTTACGTGGCATCAGTGAGAAAAACAAACCCACTTTTAAAACTGAATGTTTCCATTTTTATAATTTATACGTATTGATTTCATAAATATTTACTGAGCACATTAGAAACAAAACAAAGAAAAAACTTTAATAGGGAAACTGTTATAGAATAATCTATAATTATTTTCCTGTTTAATGTCTAACAGTGATACGTGCGTAGGAGAAAATAAAATAGAATTTGGAAACAGTGTGACTGGGGGTGGGGGAAAGATTTTAGGTAGAGTGGATGGCAAAAACCTCTCTGAGGAGGTGATGTTCAGGTTGACTTGAACGATGAAGAGGACACAGCCACACGACGGCAGAGATAAGGGCTCTAATGCAGAAAGAACTTGGCATATTTGAGGAAGAGAAAGTGGACCAATATGTCCAGAGCATGGGGAGCGCAGAGAAGAGGGATCTTACGAGGCCGGGGAAACAGGATGTGTGCACCTTGGATCTTGGTAAGGAGCTTCAGGTTATGATGTGCAGGAGGGTGATCTGATCTGATGACCCTTTTTGCAGGATCACTCTGGCTTCCTTATGGAGAATGGCTTATAGGAGGGAAGAAAGTGAGCAGGGGGATCTTTTGGGAGGGACTTCAGTGATCCAGGCAAGAGATGATGGTGGCTAGGACTCATATGGTGGCAATGGGGGTGGAGTATAATGAATTGATTGGAGATATATTTTGAATTTAGGATTGATAGGAGATGCCGAATGGGTGAGAACGGCCATGAGAAAAAAGAGGAATGAATTATAGCTCGAAGGTTTTTGATCTGAGCAACTGGGTGATTATTGGTACCCCTTGCTGAGATGGGAAACTATGGTAAAGGAACAATTTTGGTAAGCTACGGGGATGAGGGGTCATATTTTGACTGAGTGAGGATTCTACGTGGACTGGTCAGATAGGCATTTTGAAAACTGAGTTTGGAGATCAAATGTGAGGTCAAGGCTAGAGACGGAAAATTGGAAATCATGACCATATACATAGTACCTAAGGCCATGGACTTGGATGAGCTCATCCAGAAGTTAGATATATCAGAAAAGAGAAGACAGACCAGACTTGGGCTCTAATGTATTTCAACATTAAGAGGTCAAGCTGAGGAGACGGAACCAATCAAGGAAATCAAAAAGGAGCAGCCACTGCCGTAAAAATGAAAATCCCAAGAGAGTGTTTCAAGATGGAGGCCAGCTATGTCAGACACTGCTGAAACGGAAAATAAAACACAGAAAAGATGTTGAGGGCAGAGGAGACTGTGGGTCTCCAGAAACCCTGGCACATGCTGGGTTTGAGAAGATTAACCAATACTCAGGGGCTCCTTTCTTTCTCATTCCATTGAGGCCAGTTGTCAAGGGGAAACAGTTTCTCCAAAATTTCATTTAGTAGAGTTCAAATGTCTGAATGAAAAGTTGGTCCATTCCAAAAGCATATTCTGAGCCCCTTAATGGACGAGTTTAATAAATATCCATTGTTATCATGCAGGTGTCCTTCGGTGATGAACTTGGTGGTTGACCTTTGATGGGATCACTAGTGAGCACTGCATCCTAGTACTTTCGGGACCAGGATCGTTGCTTCCTTATCCTTTGGAGACACATGAGAAATTTGAAGGGAGGTTTCATTTTCAGTTTATTGAGAGATGTACAGTAAGAGGAAGTGAGCAACTGGAAAATGGCAGCAGAATCACTAGTTTTATGATAAGAACAATGAGGGAGTGAACTAATGACCAAGCCAGCTTCAATCATTAACACCTTACTGGAATTAGGTTAGTAGTTCTAGAACCTGAGGGTGAGGTGCACAGGCCAGAGTGAGCCTGAGAAAAATGATGGTGAGGGATCGGAGAGTTGAAGGCAACTTGATGGCAAGGAAGAGCTCAGAAAAGGACAGAGTGGATGGCCGTACATCTCTCTTCCCTCGTCGTTTGACTCAGATCAGATTATGACTTCCAGTGTTTAAAACCAAAGGATAGTGGAGTTATCTCAAAGGGACTTGGGAAAGAGCTTATATCCTGTCCCTTTTATAGTCCTAGTGAATTTTCTAAATGAATAGACGTATGGGGAAGCAGAGCAAATGGCAAGCCAATCAAGACAGGAAACTGAAATAAGAATATAGACTAGTGGTTCAGAAACGAGCAGATAAAGACAATAGGCTGCACTCTGAATTATTTCCCTACGTGATCCTAGTACACACACAGGCTGACCTCTAAACTTTTGCACCTATAAAATGAGAATTTTACAACATTTTTCTGAACATGACCATCTCATTTAGTAGAATGGTGTGAAGTTAACTCAAAATAGCTATCGCGGGGCTTCCCTGGTGGCACGGTGGTTGAGAGTCCGCCTGCCGATGCAGGGGACGCAGGTTCGTGCCCCGGTCCGGGAGGATCCCACATGCCGCGGAGCGGCTGGGCCCGTGAGCCATGGCCGCTGAGCCTGTGCGTCCAGAGCCTGTGCTCCGCAACGGGAGAGGCCACAGCAGTGAGGGGCCCGCGTACCGCAAAAAAAAAAAATACCAAAAAACAAAATAGCTATCGCTTGTTTAACTATATTTGGTTTTACCTAATTTTTAACTTCTAAAAAAACATAAAGACCTAAAATTGTTTAAATGCACCTGAGATTTCTCTAAGGAATACACAGTGCACTAAAAGTTTTGTCAATCTTATTATTTCTCTTGAACTTCTCCCCATAAGAGAATTTAAACATTGCAAACCACTTAAATATATCTAAAACAGGATGATCAAAAATAAGGTGGACGAGACCTATGGTTCAGGTCATGATGGAGCAATGAGTTATCAGACTTACCCTCCCACTATAAGCAATTAATAACACTGGACAGAACACATAAAACAAATTCAGGTACTGGATTACAGATAGTGCAGGGCCACGGCCCTTGAAGGCAGGGCCAGCACAAAGCAAGCTCCTTGTCCGCACCGGCTGTCCGCGTAGGGTGACGTTCAACCTACAGCACAGAGGGGTGGAGACCACGGGGGGCAGTGGCCTCACCGGGGGGAGGAAATAGGAATCACAGCTTGAATCTGTCGAAGCAGCTGACACACGGGGGCGTCACCAGTCTCTGGTGTAGACCTGCTCTGACCCGCCAGGAAACCAACTGCCTGAACAAAACTCAAACTCTTTAAAGAAATTTTAAAAATTCAGACTCTCAACAACACAGAATCCACAAGGTGTGCTACATTAAACTAAAAGTTATTAGACCTTCAGAGAACCAGGAAACTCACCCCTAACCCGGGGGAAACAATTCCACAGGAATAGACTGAGGGACGACGGATGGAATAACAGCACAAGAACTTTGCGACAGTTGTTATAAACTGTTCAATAATTAAAAAAAAAAAAGATATACATAATACTCGCACCTTTTTAATCGGGCTATTTCCCTTTTTATTATGGATTATAGTCTTTATGTGTTCTAGGTACAAATCCCTTGTCACGTACAGGATGTGCAAACATTTTCTCCCATTCTGTGAACTGGTTTTCCACTTCCTTGATGGTGTTCATTGATGCACAAAACAGTTAATTTTGATAAAATCCAATTCACCTATTTTTTCTTTGTTAGTGCTTTTGGTTTCACATCTCAGAAACAATTGCTTAATCCAAGGTCACATTTAATGATATTTTTAAAGGTGATATTTTCTTTTCAGATATTATATATTATATTTTCTCTTCAGTTTTAGAATTTCTATGTGGCTCAATTTTAGATGATGCCTATGCTTGTTTTCTAAGCATTTAATAGTTTTAGCTCTTACATTTAGTCTTCGATCATTAATTTCTTTGGAAGGAAATTTTCTGCCTAAAAAAGAAGACAACAAAAAGTCACTCTCATGGGATGAGAAGAAAACAAAGAAACTGACTCTCTGGTTAAACCAGCCCAGGTGCTAAAGCTAGCTCTGACACTCTTTTCTCTGTGACCCCAGGAAGGTGACTTAACATTTCTGAGCCTGAGTTTTACTAACTATAAAATGGAGATGGTAACATCTGTGTTGTCTGTAGCTGTTTTTGCCCCTATTATAATCCTCTCCATCATGTTGTACAGTTTCATCAGAAGAACATGAATGTGGGAATCACTGTTCATGGGTTGTAAGACCAGGTTTCCAACTTATTAGTTCTGGGACATAGGAGCGTTTGCCTCTCTGAACCTCAGTTTCCTCATCTGTGGAACGGAGGATGAGTAAGATCTTCCCTCAGGTCCTTCCTGACGTGACTCCACGCTGCTGTCACTAATCTAAAGAATGCATTTGGCAAATGGTTACATTCACCCTTAGGGAATTACATTTCGTTTAAAAACCTGCTTTTCTGTGTGATGGACTTGGCTACCCGCGCCCGCCTCTGCTTCCCAACAGATATCTGCCTTAAGTGAGAGAGAATACGTTGGGTAGAAATAATAATATATAAAATCACTTTCTCTTCCCTTGGACACTATTTTCATAGAGAAAAGACAAATACAATTTGTATCATTTCTGAGTTTTTGAAGTCCACGAACTGAGATTTATTTTGCAGGTCTCACAGCCCACTTAAAAAAGATTCGTGTTTTGCCTCTCTGTTGAGATCAGCTTAGATTTCAGCTGCCTACTGTGCCACGGAATGATCCAAAGACACAGCTCAGAGCGTGAGTCCAAAACCCCGTAAATCAAGCAGTGGGGACTCCTGACGGAAACACCAGCTACAGAGGCGAGTTCTTATTAGCATCGGGATATAAGACTCCATGCGTTCATTTTTCATTGCCGGAAAGAAGGGCAGTCATGGGCCCACCATGACTCTGCTTCCCAAGTGGAAATTCTGTGATGCAGTTTGCAAGCCCTGGGGACCTGCACTGGATCAAGGGAGGTATCTGTCAGGTCCTTCTTCTCTGGGGGCTGGAAAGGCTGCCTGTGGCCCGCGGGAAGACGATCACATCCACCAGCAAGGCGACGTGCGGGGACACAGAGGTGCTACAGGAAGGGTCCTCTGTGCCCAGCAGCCTCCCCGATGCACGGTGGGGAATGGTCTCCATGCTGTTCTGTCCACGTAACTCCACTCTGCTGTCACTGACGTGCCGCTCCCAGCTCTGACTCTTTCTGACCGGGATGGGAGCCAGAGGCACCAGCATAAATAAATGTACAAAATCAAATACAATTCTTCAAGGGTCGTGTGCCAGGAACCAAATGGACTCGAGCACGAGCCTGGTGTGGAGGCTTGTTCTGAGCACAACTTCAATCCAATCACGCAGTCGGCTTTTATGGAGTTTCCAAACTCTGGGCCACTTCAACGACTTCAAGCTCCACCTCTGGAAGCCGGGCACCCTTCATTCACCACTGATGAAAATAAACGCCCATTTTAAAAACTGAACTGAAGACAGAATCCATTCCGCGGTTCCATCCGTAGCTGCTACCTGGATCAACAACATAGAAAACTAGACGCTGAGAACAAAACCTAATCCTGCCTTTCATTTTCTGGTTTGAAATAAAACAGGATGTTGATATGCAGGTAGAGAGGCTCGTTAATCCATGAGACGTCGTTCGAGGCAGTAGGGATCATGGTGGATAAATGATTCTGGTTGAACTGATGAGTTTGGCTGTGGTCGCCACTACTCCAGGATCACTGAGGAGCAGCCTCCACTGTGGCTTCTGCCTGATGTGAGTTTTCTGGACTCCGCGGCTGCGCGATGCCGGGGCCTCTGAGCTTCCGTTGTAACTGTCTATAAATCACCTTCCTGATCACTCAGATGAAAGCAGAACGCGTGTGTTCGCTGAGATGGACTTGCTGCCGTCTGTTTCTGAAAGGTGTAGGAAGCAACCCCAGACCCTGGAGGAGGAGATAAGCTCATCTGTATTCTTTATTAGGAGGCTTTTGGCTGAAGGCGAGAGTCCGGCGGTCCCAGGGCAGGAAGAGGCAAATGCTAAACAGCCTTAGAAGAAAAAGGAGCTGATCCGCTGCCTCCACCATGAGTCCCGCCTAGCCGGGCAGGGCAGCAGTGGAGATGCATCTAGTCCCAGGTATGTCGACCTCGTTCCTTTGCGAGCTCAGGCACGTGAGATGTCAATTTCCTCACGTAAGACACGTAAGCTGGAATGCAAGGGCTCAGTGGCAACGTTCTAGTTTTCTCCAAGTGCCTGAGACCATGGTTGAAGGGTCTTCATGCTCGGGCTTTGCAGTTTAGCTACTTCCTTAAACCTTTTCATGGTCGAGGGGGTCAATTCTGGGGTGAAGAGTGGCAGCCACCTCTGGGGTGAGGCGGGATCTCTACTTCATGCTGAGGGGGCTCAGGGCCCAGCAAAGCAGGAAGGACCCGCAGTGCCTTTGCCCATCTGAAGGAAAGAATGAGCTGGCATGGAACTACCGATAGTGAACTTGGGCTGGGAGGAGAGAGGAGACCAGTAGGATGGATGCAGAGTGGCCAGACCCCTGCTGTTCACCTCAGCAGGACGCCAGCTGGGCGGGGCTCTGGGTCCCTCCCACGGAGCCAGGGCTAAGGGTCGGGGATGACTCACATGGGGCCTGGAAGCCCGCTGAATCCTCCTAGAGCCTGTGTAGCTGCTGGCTATACCCTATTTGTCTTCCAAAGAGGATAAGCTGACAGTTGGAAGCCCCGGGCTGGCGGGTCAGGCCGGAGCTGCTGAGATGCCCTCAGACCATACGCCATTGACAGGTGGCGGCTCCCTGAGCACGCTGGGGGCTCTCAGCTCCCAGAGGAACTAGCTTCAGCTGGACTTGAACAAATATGACCACTGGGGACAGGCAGACAAAGTGAGGAGAAATGCAACCTAGTAAGACCACCTTTTCTCAGGCCATCGGCTTCCAAAAAAGTTCTTGCTTGGAAAAACACCTGGTGTCTATCAAACGGAAATCAACATTGGAGGGTACTTTCTCTGGGAGAAGGCTGACATGCAGACGTCCTCTGTGTGCTATAAACAATATTCCTAATTACTGCACGTCCTGTTGCTGCTCAGCTGGGAAAGGTGGAATCTTCTGTGAGGTTTTCAGAGAGAAGCCCCTCAGGAGAGGTATGAACAGATTTCAGGAAGTAGAAAAATTCCATAATTTGGTAACAGGAAAATGTTCCAGAAACTTTTACTTAAGTTTTTTTTCTTTTTTTTTTTTCCCCTCCAGTCAATGAAGACTTGCTTCAGCCTGATTCCACAGACCATGTGGCAACACAGCTCAGAACACATGATGGGAAATAGTGCTACAACGGTAGCTGGGAATCGCTTTGTTCTAGCCCCACAAGCTACGGGCAGCGGGTGTGGTCCGGCCAAACCACCCTGGACTTAGAGGTGGGAGATGAATGTGAATCGTCTGGCTCCCCACCTTCCTCAGGGGGTGTTCACTGAGGTTTTCTGAATCTCAGATTTTTCATCCTTAAAAAGTGGGGAGATAAATAACTACCTCTCTAGATTGCTGTGATGATGAAAGACCATGTCAGTGGTAACATATGCTTAACGTAAAGAAGATTCTCACTACTTAGATTTCATTGTCTTAAGGTCATCAAGTAGTGGTAGAAGCTATGCCATATGTTCACCAAACTGGGTTATTTCTCCCGGACACACAGAAACACTACATTTTCCAGAATCCCTTGTGTCCAGGTGGGCTGCACACCTCAGTTCTGGCCAATGGAATGTGGGCCCAGGACATGGCCACCACTGCCAAGCTGGCCATAAACACGGCCAGGCTCTATCTTCTGCCCACACAGCTGGGGGTGAAGGACCCAGAGACTGGGAGACCACAGAGGAGGGGAAACAGCCTGGACAGAAAGATGGAAAGGCCCTGAGACCCTCCTCAGATGGGGGGTCCAGGGAGCCACCTACTGGCAGTTAACGGTGCTGTAAGAAATATACGTTCCCCGGTTAAGCCACTGAGATTTAGGAAGTGTTGGCTAAGGAACAGAGCTGTAATTACCCTGAGCAATGCGTGAACTAATTACGTGGCCTCAGACACATCTTACCCTCCAGGTGCTGGTTTCCTCACCTATAAAATGGGTACAACGACATCTCTCCAATTCTCTCTCTCAGGGTAAAAACAAGAGCATCAATCAGAAGCTATTATCCCTGGCTGCTCATCTGAGGATTTCTTTTTTAATTGAGGTAGACTTGATGTACAATATTATGTATGTTCCAGGTGTACAACATGGTAATTCACAATTTTAAAGGTTATATTCCATTTATAATTATTATAAAATACTGGCTATATTCCCTATGGTGTACAATATATCCTTGTAGCTTACTTATTTTATATATAGTAGTTTTTACCTGTTAACACCCTACCCCTTTCTTGGCCCTCCCCACTTCCCTCTCCCCACTGGTAACAACTAGTTTGTTCTTTATATCTGTGACTCTTTTTTGTTATAGTCACTAGTTTGTTGTATTTTTTTACATACATAATACAGTGTTTGTCTTTCTCTGTCTGATTCATTTCACTAAGCCTAATGCCCTCTAAGTCCACCTATGTTGTTGCAAATGGCAGAGTATCATTCTTTTTTTATGGCTGAGTAGTATTCCATTGTGTGTGTGTGTGTGTGTGTGTGTGTGTGTGTGTGTGTGTGTATGTGTATATATACACCACATCTTCTTTATCCACTTATACGCTGATGGACACTTAGGTTGCTTCCATATCTTGGCAACTGTACAACATCGGGGTGCACGTATCTTTCTGAATTAGTGTTTTCTTTTTTTTTTCAGATATATACCCAAGAGTGAAATTGCTGGGTCATGTGATAGCTCTATTTTTAGTTTTCTGAGAAATCACCATACTGTTTTCCACAGTGGCTGCACCAATTTACACTCCCACCAACAGTGTAAGAGGGTTCCAGTTTCTCCACAGCCTTTCCAACATTTGTTATTTGTGTCCTTTTTGATGATAGTCATTCTGACAGATGTGAGGTGATATCTCATTGTGGGTTTTTTTGTTTTTGTTTTTGTTTTTTTTTTGCGGTACGTGGGCCTCTCACTGTTGCGGCTTCTCCCGTTGCGGAGCACAGGCTCCGGACGCGCAGGCTCAGCGGCCATGGCTCCCGGGCCCAGCCGCTCCGCGGCATGTGGGATCCTCCCACACCGGGGCACGAACCCGCGTCCCCTGCATCGGCAGGCGGACTCTCAACCACTGCGCCACCAGGGAAGCCCTCACTGTGGTTTTAATTTGCATTTCTCTCATAATTAATGATGTTGAGCATCTTTTCATGTGCCTGTTGGCCATCTGTATGTCTTCTTTGGAAAAATGTCTATTCAGGTCTTCTGTCCACTTTTTAATCAGCGCTTTTTTTTTTTTTGGATGTTGAGTTGTATGAGCTGTTTATATATTTAGGTATTAACTCTCATAGGTCACATTATTGCAAATATTTTTCCCCATTTGGTAGGCTGTCTTTTCATTTCGTTGATGGTTTCCTTTGCTGTGGAAAAGCTTTCATGTTTAGTTAGGTCCCATTTGTTTATTTTTGCTTTTATTTTCTTTGCTTTATGAGACAGATCCCCAAAAAATGTTCGTGCAATTTATGTCAAAGAGTGTTCTGCCTATGTTCTCTTCTAGGAGTTTTATGGTTTCAGGTCTTACATTTAGGTCTTTAATCCATTTTGAGTTTACTTTTGTATATGGTGTTCAGAAGCGTTCTAATTTCATTCTTTTGCACGTAGCTGTCCAGTTTACCCAGCACCACTTACTGAAGAGACTGCCTTTTCTCCATTGTATATTCTTGCCTCCTTTGTCATAGATTAATTGAGCAAAACTGTGTGGGTTTATTTCTGCTCTCTCTATTCGGTTCCACTGAGCTATATGTCTGTTTTTGTGCCAGTACCATGCTGTTTTGAATACTATAGCTTTGTAGCTGAGGAATTTTTTAAAACATAGACACCTGAGTTTTCCTGGAAGACCCTTAGAACCCGTCTCCTTGTTGGGACCTCAGTGTGTACAATTTAAATGCTCCTTGGGTGTCTTGGAAGCAAGCAAGTATTGAAAACCACCATCATACAAACGAAATCACTCTAAAAAATGAAACGAATGTACGGCAACTTCTTATACTCAGATGTGAGTGTGGGATTGCTTTACGAGAAGACCAAACATACGTCAGGCTGAGCGGAAAGTGAAAAGCTTGGGCGAGTGGGTTCATGTCACGTGGTCTTCCCTCTGAGTGACCACACAACTCCAGGGGGCGCCACTCATGTTCCCTCCCTGGGAGTTCACACAGAATGGTGCCGTCCAGGCTGTGCTCCGTGACTCATGGGATGACGGAACTCTGTCCGGAGTCGCTTCCAGTAGTTTAGGAAGAGCTGAACATCTCAGGGGAGCATCTGAAGTGAGAGTGAAAACCCAGGTCCCTTTTCGGGGGGCGGGGGAGGGGGAGGATGGAACAGTCAACCACCTAAAAGAGCCACACTGCTCTACACTTTGGTTTCCCTGCACCAAGTATCCAGCCATGCTGACCAGGGTAACTGAAGATCCCTACCGGGGGGGGGGGACCATTAATAATCACAACAAACAATTACTGAGGGCTTCTCATGTGCCCAGTACCCTGTTAAGAGCTCTTCATGGACTAACTCATTCAATTTTCACTGTAGCCCTACGACGTATGATGTACAGGGCACAACTATGTCCTCCGTTTTCCAGTGAGGGACTGAAGCACAGAGCGGTTAATGAACTTGGGCAACGTCCCACCGGCTGTTAGTGGTGGAACAGGGACCTCAGCTCAGGTCACATGGCTGCAGAGCCTGCCCCGGAGATGGGGTTTTGTAATCCTTGGCTCTGCTGGTAGGAGAGACCGTAACTGGTGGAGCCCTTTCTGTGACTTCAAAGGTCGCTGAATTTAGCACTTGAGCACAACTGTGGATATTCAGCAAGAAACCGGAAAGAACCACAGGTAATAGAACCCGGAATAAAACCTACTTCAAACAGCCTCAAGCCATTTAATTCCATTTCTTGCTACAACAAAGGCCATCCTGAGGTCTCCAGATGAGCTGGATTCTGACTCTGACCTGACAGAATAAAAACCTTGAACCTCAACATCCTGGGGTCTACCCAGCGTCGAGGGAAAACACCTGAGGTGTAAACCCACTGTTGGTTAAGGTTGGTCTTCAACGACGCGTGTGTTATTACAGAACCAAGGAAGGTGCAGGCCCTCCACCCTCCTGCGAGCCGTGTTCCCCATCACTGGGCCTCAAGCGGCTGGACCCCTTGGCACCAGGGACAGGTCCCTGAGGTCTGGCTTCCTCCAGCCCTGCAGCTACTCACGTCCACCCAGGGCCAGCCCCGCCTGGGCCCCTGAGGCTCCGGGCCTGCCCGCTGCGTTGAGATATGGTGGGTGGGGTGAGCACCGTGTCCATCTAGCACCGGATGACTGCTCTGAGTAAAGGGCCATTGCCAGCCACATTTCCACAGCTGCAGAGAGAGCTTGGCCCCTCCTGGAAAATGCACCGCACTGCTGTTCAACGTGAAGGTCAAGTTGGAGTGGAAGGAACACTTCACCACTTGTGTCCTTTCATGCTGCCCTGCAGGGAAGAGGCAGGCCACACCTCACCCCGAAACCATCCCTCCTGCGGGTCCGGCCTCCTGGGCAACAGCTGCCCCATCTGGGCTCCCCCCATCCCACCCTGTGAGCTTTCTCTCCTGCGTTCCATTCTTCCAGGCTCTTTCTAGCATCTCCCAGCCCTCAAACTGAATTTTTTTTTTTTTTTTTTTTTTTGCGGTATGCGGGCCTCTCACTGTTGTGGCCTCTCCCGTTGCGGAGCACAGGCTCCGGACGCGCAGGCTCAGCGGCCATGGCTCACGGGCCCAGCCGCTCCACGGCACGTGGGATCTTCCCGGACTGGGGCACGAACCCGTGTCCCCTGCATCAGCAGGCGGACTCTCAACCACTGCGCCACCAGGGAAGCCCTCAAACCGAATTCTTGATGAGCTATTAATTAATGTTAATGACTTCATATACTTCCTTCCCAAGCAATGAGTTTTTGTTCAAGAAAGATCAGAAGTTGGATCCCCAGCTCTGACCCCAGGACCAGCCACCGAATCTTTCGCCTTTTATCTGCTGTGCCCCGGTTAGAACAGGTACAACCAACTAGAGTGAGGCCTCCCTGTGCAAACCCAGGCAGGGCGCGGGGGCCCCTGGACAGAGCTGGCCTCCTTCTCTGATGGCCCAGGCAGCCGTTTCAGCTGATTCCATAGGGGAGAGCAGAATTCTACCTGAGTCTAATCGAATTAAGTATCTTCTAGGGGTAAGAATTCTGATTAAAGACCTCCAAGAAGCAATGAAAAACAGGCCTCTTCGTGTAATTTCAACTTCTTTCAATTGTTCGCCAACATATACACTTGGAGAATAAGAGTCTGTATCATGCCTGATAATGCTTTTTGTAGGTCAGGAAATAAAGTTACTTTTTTCAGGTCTGATGGTACCCCCATTTTTGAAAGCAATGAAAACAGAAAAAGGCAGAAGGAAATGATATCTTTTGACATAACAGACCATAATGACCTTCTTTAAAACCATTCATTGTAATAGAAGACAAATGTGCAGAGAGCCTATATTAAGAGAAGTGCACCACATTCAAGCATTAGTTCCATAAGTGTATCCAGTAAGAAGGAGAATTGTAACATTTTGAAAAAGTAAAAGACTGTACAAAATTCTCCATATAAACTGCAGTCACTAAGCCCTGGGACGTGGGTGGCGAAATTCCAGGTCATCTTATAGACATGCTCCTGCTCTGAGGGCAATCTCTGTGGCTTCAAACTGTGTGCGCCGACATTCTTTAAAAATCGGTTCAAAGTTTGGAGGGCTACTGTCGATCACTGTTTTCTATGCATCAAAAATATAGCCGTCACCAAAGCCACAGGAAACTTGCACGTACAAATTTTTATCTTCTGCATTTGAGCCCAAATCCTGGAAATTCGGCATCCATGTCTCCAAGAACGCTTCACCTTGGAAATACACCTGCACTAACACCAAGGGAAGGCCTGCAGCGTTCCTCCACCAAAATGCGCATCCCACTTAACGTGGAGAAGACACAGTTGGTACACAGTTCCTGACATGATCATCCAGTAAATGTCAGTCCTTCCCCCGCCCCCCTCGGCTCCAGGAACCCAGACGCAGCAGATGCATGTCGTCTAGGAGCGACCCGGTAAATGTGGTGGATTCATTAGCGGACGACAGAAAAGAAATCCAAGAATCAAACATCTATACCAATTCAGGAATCTAAAACTCAGCAAGTCTACAAAAAGCAAGACTGAAAGCGAGGGTCAAAGTCGGTCATGACAGTCCACCTATGTCCCTCCTACAGCCTCCCTCGTGGCCACCTGGGCATCTTCAGGGTCTGGAAAGGTCACTCATGCCTCAGTGGGATCTCAAGTGGGAAACTGCACTCACAGCCTCAATTCTTCACCCCTAGTTTGTCCACAGTCCAGGTACATTGCAGGTCCTTCTGCCAAAGGGATGGAACATGCTTCTCTATCCCTTGGCTATGGACTTGTTCGCAGCAAGAGAATGAGGGGGCCGTGACAGTGCACCTGTCTGGGTCTGCACCTTAAGAGAACTTGCCTGGGTCCACCTGCTTTCCTGCATGTCTGCCGTGGCCTCACAATCACCATGCCTCTCAGTCCAGGAGGAAGAGAAAAAGACTCACTTGGAGCAGGGCTGCCTCAGCTAGGATGCCCCCAGCAAACCGGGTCAAGAGATAACAGCACCGCATCAGCAGGAGGCAGCCCGCCCAGGAGCTGACAGCCAACAAGTCACAGCGAGATCACGCCAAGCCTGACGCGTGATTTGTTTTTTCTCTTGTTATCTCATTTTATTTACCTTTTAGAACTCTTCCAAATATTAGAGGAAAGAAATCAATATCAATTTTCACCTGTCACGTTCCACACTTCAATTATTAATGAATGTCAAATTTCTTTTTTTACATCTTTATTGGAGTATAATTGCTTTACAATGGTGTGTTTCTGCTTTATAACAAAGTGAATCAGTTATACATATACACATGTTCCCATAACTCTTCCCTCTTGCGTCTCCCTCCCTCCCACCCTCCCTATCCCACCCCTCTAGGTGGTCACAAAGCACCGAGCTGATCTCCCTGTGCTATATGGCTGCTTCCCACTAGCTATCTATTTTACGTTTGGTAGTGTATATATGTCCATGCCACTCTCTCGCTTTGTCACAGCTCACCCTTCCCCCTCCCCATATCCTCAAGTCCGTTCTCTAGTAGGTCTGTGTCTTTATTCCTGTCTCACCCCTAGGTTCTTCATGACGTTTTTTTTTCTTAAATTCCATATATATGTGTCAGCATATGGTATTTGTCTTTCTCTTTCTGACTTACTTCACTCTGTATGACAGACTCTAGGTCCATCCACCTCATTACAAATAGCTCAATTTCGTTTCTTTTTATGGCTGAGTAATATTCCATTGTATATATGGGCCACATCTTCTTTATCCATTCATCCGATGATGGACACTTGGCAACTCAATGACCGGTGTGTTAAGCCCACTGAGTCTGGGGTGCTAACGTGGCAATATCTCACTCATACATCTAGCAAAGGCCCCCCCCAAAAAACCACAGGATTCTGTGTCAGGAAAGTGGCAGACAAGTTCTGCTTTTACAGAACGACGACTGATTGTAAGCAAGGCCGAACTAATGGGAGACTGACTTTGCTCTTAAAGCTTTCTTCATTGTTCAAAACTTACAGCCCCGAAGTATCCACACAGGTTTAATTTTTTTCTTTCCGCCTTGTTATCTGGGACACACGCATTAGTAAAGATCTGTAAGCTCCAAGTTGTGCCTTTCGGGTGCTCTCCCACAGCCATTAGACTGAGGGCTTCTGCGGTTCATCCACTCCCAGGAAGACACCTGCTCTTGGGGTGGAACTGAGCAAAGCAGTACATATAAAAGCAGCAGCAACGTGAACTCTCCTCGGATGTAGTTATGACCTAACCTTCAGGAGGCCTCAAAAACGAACCAAAGCCCTTCTCTTCTTTCTTGAAAACCTGTCTGAAAAGTCATACTTCATTCTTTTTTACCTCTTCTCCTTTTTTTCCTTCCCCTCCAAATGTCCTGTTTGACCCTGAACTCAAGGCTCTGAAACGCCATGACGGAAGCTACGCTGACCTCTGGCAGAACAGAAAGACACAGTGACAGACTCAGGCAGAACCAGGACGTGAGCAGGGGTAGAGTTCCTAGCCCTGGTCCTTCTCCCTTTGGACGTTTGCTACTGGATCCCTCAGGCAAACCCACCTCCTGGTTCTTCACTTGGGGCCCAGGCCCACCTTCTGCTACCTGCAGGTGCCCTCAAACTCTGAGGCAGAGATGATAACTTGAGACACAGGTGGTACCCCTCCTCCTTCACACACTCAGGTCAGACTCTTCTGTAGCTCCAATGGATAAATCCTCAGAATCCTTCTCAACACTGTTCCCACCAAGTGCAGTTTTCAGTACATGAGCCAACCCTATTCATCCAGATCTATCCATACCCTATCTCCTGTTTGAGCTCATGAAACATTTAGAGGGTATCCAATAGTTTCAAGATACCTATTACATCCTATGTAATGTGCAAGAAACTAGACATACAATAATAAACGAGACACAGCCAAGACCTCCAGGAAGTCTTGTGTTTTAGGAAGCTTTTAGCCTTGAGGCATCGGGCTGAGCCCTGCAGACCTTTCTGGCACTGCTGCAGGTCTATAAAGGAAATCTTTGGGGGCAAGTTTTGCTTTCAGTGACCCATAAATTCTGTTACAGTGGCAGCTACTTACCACGCTTAGGAGTAAGCTGGTGAGAGCATGAAAAAGCAGACAAGACTTATTCTTCCCAGAATATATAAACAGCCATGACATGGGAAGTCTGAACACCTGTATTGCTAAATATGACTATTCACCCAGGTTCCACGAGCTCCATTCACCTTGCTTCTGCTTTGAAGGACAGATGAACGTTACAGCTAAACTGAATTCTTGAACTTCAAGTGTGTTTTTTTTTTAACTTCTAAATATAGTAAAAAAAAAAAAAAAAGTGTGTATAACTGTAACTTTGAAAACATACACCTCGGAAACAAAATACAATACAAATGTATAGATATTAAGTACCAAAGAGTAGCACAGACAACAAAACCTGTGGGGTTTCAGAGAAACCTGAGGGCTCCAGCGGTGACACCTGTAAAGCTTGGCCGGTACGGAGCAGTCCAAGCTGCTCTCTGGGAAGTGGGACATCCACTGGGGAAGTAAAAGAAAATCATATGACGTGGAAGCAACCTAATTGTGCCTGGACGGATGAATGGATAAAGAAGATGTGGTCCATATATACAAGGGAATATTGCTCAGCCATAAAAAAGAATGAAATGATACCATTTGCAGCAACATGGTTGGACCTAGTAAGTGAAGTAAGCCAGACAGAGAAAGACAAATACCATATGATATCACTTAGATGTGGAATAAATAGACCCACAGACATAGAAAAGAAACTTATGGTCACCAAAGGAGAAAGTGGGGAGGGATAAATTAGGAGTTTGGGATTAACATATACACACTATATATATAAAATAGATAACCAACAAGGACCTACTGTATAGCACAGGGAACTACACTCAGTATTTTCTATTAACCTGTAAGGGGAAAAAATCTGAAAAAAGAAAATATATATATATATATATATATATATATATATAAATAAAACAATCACTTCGCTGTACATCTGAAACTAACACAACACTGTAATCAACTATACTTCAATTTTTTAAAAAAGGAAATCATATGGATTCCCTTCCCTCATTTCATCTTAAAATTTTAAATACAAGATTTTGCTTATTAATGGGCTCTAATAACATTTCGAGTGGAGACCAATCTGTAGGAACTTGTAACTGTATCCTCATCACCAGAAAGAAGAGAATGAAGCAGTGTCAGAAGTGGTGAAGGCGAAGGCCTTGGAGGTCATGTAGCTCAACGACTGCCAAATACTCTTTATCCTCTGCCTTCCGTGGAGCCCTTGGGTACAGACAGATGCTCAGGGGCTGGTGAAGCAGAGGAGGATGGACCTTCAGATCTCTGTCTACACCTCTATCTGTACCTCCAGAGCTGGCTCCCTCGGATCATTCTATATACTGCACTTCCCGAAAGGTTTTGTTTGAAGAAAGAGCTTAATAATGAACATCACTGAGTCGTATCCCCTCCACAGAATTTCAGCAAAGTGTAGTTATGACTATAATTGATGGATTTCTGATTAATGAAGACCTTGAGACCCAAGCCGTGTTGGGAAACATCTCCAAGCAGGGTCATGCATTTTCTCACCATCTGGACAGCCTGGGGCCTCTAAGATGAAGAGGGCATGGTTTCAGAGCTCCCAGGATGATAAATTTGCAGGATACCTGACGCTACGCTGTGTCTCAGGGCTGGGCTGATCTTTGAGGGATGTGGGAGGCAAAAGGAAGGCAGAGCTGGAAGACGGAGGGCAGATTTCTCAGGCATCCTGGGAAGACGATGGTCACCAACAAAGGTGGCCTTCAGGAAAGGCCCTCCCTGAAATATGCCTGTGCTATCCTTTCTCCACATCTCTTTACCCCCAGGACTGGGCCTGAGGTCACAGACAGCATGAGTAGAGTATGGCTGTTGGGATCAGTGCCCGGGCTCCTGGCTAGACAGCTGGCCTACCAGCTGTGTGACTTGTGACAAGTCACTCAGTTTCCCTCCTGTGAAAGGGACATGGCAGTAGTATCTGGTCACAGAGTGGTTTGCACTGAATCAATTACAACATGCAGAAGATTTTAAGTACCCAGGATATGTTGACTCAGTATTTTTCTTTTATCCCAAACCCTTCTTTTGAAAGATGAAAATACTGAAGCCAAAACAGCTTCCCAAGGTCAGGAAACTCAGCTCTTCTGATGGAAAGACCAGAACCTGGTCATCGAGCCTTCCTGGTGCAAAGCCAGAGGCCAGGTCCCAGGCCATGGGTGCACAGGAAGGGCGTCCTTCCCCTGCTTGAGAGCACAGAGGCCCTGGGTAGGGTTGTCAGCCAGAACATCTCTGCATGAGCAATGCCAATCAGTCACTGAGTCCTCCTCCTATCAGCAGACAAGGAACCAAAGCCTTTCGAGATGCCCACGGTTCACCATCAGCACGAAGCTAATGAGGAAGCAGAACTGATTGCTGGTACCTGAGCCGAGTTTTATGGCCTTTGGGGAAATCGTATTCCAGCATCTTGAAGTGAAAATGTCAAAATATTTTGTGCCAGTGAAACAATGTCCTTTAGTAATTTTCCCCACTGGCTCTGACAATCCTAAAATATATTTGTGTTCAAAGGAAACATTAGCACACCAAGAACCTATTCACACACCCATCCATTTAAGGCATAAACGCTAAATGTGACACACTGTACACATTACACTGCAAAGCTACTGAGGCTTACTTTCCCAACTATTTGAATATAAATATTCCACCTCTGAGGAGTTTCTTTAAGAATATCATTTAATCTTGTTTCTCCAGCCAAACTGAAATTACAGAATCATATGAAGTAGGATAGAAATTGACTATAAAAATGGCCCCTTTAAGGAGCTGATTGCCCTTGACTGCGACTCTATTTCCATCACAGGGAGCACACAGGAAATGTTCACTGAAAGAATCAACAGGTTTAAACGGTAATTGCTACATGGAGTCAGAGAAGCAGGAAGTCAGGGAGCGCCCATGAGTTCAAGCCAGGCTTTGTGGATTCGGTGGGAAAAGGCAGAGTGAATGAATGAGATACTAGAAACAAGTATCCTGGCGGAGTTAGCAGTGTCCTATCTGTCAGTTTTCTGTACCAACCGCACTTGGCGCAGGTGACGGCAGGGAGTTAATTACAACTGAAAGCTGTGTGCTCGGTGAGCTGCAGCCCGAGGTAAGGAGTCCCATTACTCCCCTTATGGTCCTAAAGCATTGATACTGTTGGAGAAGGTTACTGCACAAGCCCAAAGGATGCAGCTGAGAAAACCCGACTCACAGTGCCTGGTTCTCCTTCAAGGGCAAGGCTGGGCTGCTCCTGTTGCATTTGGAAGGCATTATGGGTTCCCACCATAGCTTAGCCAGGGCTTCATGGAAATTGAATCAATCATCGGCCAAGTTTAGTGACCTGGGAGTCTCATGAGACTTCCCTGGCTCCCTCTCCAGCAGCTTCCTACAGTTTCTAAATGAATGAACAAAAGAGAGCTTTCATCAAGGCAGAGGCATAATGGACTGTCTATGGATGGGATTCCATGTGTTCAAAAAATATTTACTAAGCACTTGATAAAGGCTGGGGTACAATGGAAAGCTACATCTTCTTGCAGCAAACAGTCCCAGAAAAAGATGGGCAATTCTACAAACACCAAATGTTATGAAAGGTTTAGTAGGAAAATGTGAGTCAGTGGGGACATTTAACTAATAGGGAAATGAGCTTGAGAGTATCTTTAAAACTATACATACTATTAAGAACACAATCACTTCCTATGTCACTGCAAGTGAGTGAGTTTGTTACTTGGTTTTCTATAACGTTCTCTGTCAGACCCACAACCACAAGCCCTCTGACATTCTCCTGGGATATTAAGATCTAGAATAAGGTTGTAGAAGCAGACATCCCAAAATCTCTGAGTCTCCTGTACCAGGGCATTAATTGCATTGAGGGATTTGGGGTATTTCCCCTGACGTATGCTTTTAACAGCCTAAGGGTAGTATATGGGTCAGCACATTATCCAGCTATATAAAATGATGACTGTGGTCCCTGAGAGATCAGAGCAAATATTTACTATATCACTGCGCCCTTATAGTATGAAATCAGATATAGAATATTTGATCAAACGTTCGGGAACTTATCTTTCAGCTAGTTTCTTACACGCTTTGTTAAACGTTTGGGCAGATTCTCTGCATAGTCAACGTTTGACGTTTTTTCTCTCTTTTTTCTCCTCCCAACTAGAGATATGTCTTTGTGAAGCTGAACTTGGACCTGTAACCTCTTCTTGGTCTCACTTTGCTTAAGTGTAAAGTAAAGGATGCTAGACTAGATGATGCTGACATTCCTTCCAACTCTCACATCCTACGACCCAAAGGCAGGGGAGAACTCTGCCGGAACCTGACAAGGGAGGCTGCTATCTTCCCTGGGGTACCCTCATGGCTCTGGCCCTTTCCCCACTCAGTTCTCTCTCACGTTCCTTTATCAGAAGGGTCTTCCATGACCTGTCTTTCTGAAATAGACTTTCCCCATTGCTCCCTATCCTGTCTTTATTTTTCTCCTTAACACTTGTCACTACTTGACAAGTGCTTCTTTCATTCTGTCTTCTCACATTAAAATGCAAGTGCTATGAACGCAGAACGTTGCCTCATTGGTACCCGGGTACATCCCCAGCCTCTGAACAGCACTACACGTTGTGGGCGCTTGGTGAGCACTTGCTGAAGGCTTGATAAATGCATTTGCTTGAGCTGACTGTCACCTGCCTTAATTTTGGTAGCACCTAAAGTAAGGGAAATGCTGTATTCAAATGAGCACGATCAGCTTGTTTGAATACAAAACAGGCATGTGTGAGAGCATGTGTGTGCG